>NC_056732.1:1237020795-1237380795 GCF_019279795.1 Protopterus annectens | reverse complement strand
ACCATGAGCAATTTGCTCTGCAACAACTGCTCACTTTACAAGAAAGAGGCACAAGAAAGAAGACTCACCATATAAAAAAACGGCATAAAACCAAAAGTGCATATTGGGAGCCAGAGAGGCTGCTGCCATACCTTTTAAAATCATTGCTTTATAATAATCCTTCCTATTTAAATTTAAAAATTATTTTAGACTACATTACTGGCTTTTTGTTCATATGCACTACAACCTAGTAAAGCCGTATAAAACCCACATCTTTGACTCCTGAAATACTTCCTCATATATATTTTCTACTAAAATTTTTGGAAACCCCCTTTCAAGAAACATATACATTAGTTTAGTTGACTTTTCCGCAAATATATACAAAATGCAGGCTGTTGGATTATGTATGTTCATTTTTTCTAGATGATATTTCGATTTATTGGATACACACATAAGATAAGGTATGAGAATTTTTATTTTATATTAATCGGATTATGAATTTGTTTAGCTTTTATTATGCATAAAACATATGATAGAATTATTTGGATGTTCTAATTATTAAAGATTATATGAGTCATAGTTTTAAATCTATCAATAAATATATGAGTCATAGCTTTAAATCTACTATTAACAGAAAACCAACTTATTCTAATATTTTCTTCCATTATTACAGCGATCGCCCAGGCATCAAAAGAAAAGTTTGATAAAGAACAATTTAATCGTTTGGCATAAATGATTTTAGCTATAGATAAGTTCATGGATGAATCAAATAAACTAATGGATATGTTTCTTGAAAGGGGTTATCCAAAAAAATTAGTAGAAAATGTATATGAGGAAGTATTTAGGAAACTGTAATTTAACCTCTTCATTCCCTTCTTCAGTTTACATACCTTGTTCTGACTCTATTTTTGATTATGATTTTTTCAGCATACTAAATTTGATGACACTCTATATTTAATGCATGTACATACTGTGTTTTTAATCATTCTGTACATAATGTCATTTATCTATTGTCTTTATACCCTCAAGTCAACTACGATATGGACTTTCTATAAAATATATTTTTGTATTGCATTTTGTCGTTCTCTCTGCATATAATGTCATGTATCTACTGTGTTTTCTCCAGGCCGAGACTGAAACGGGTCCAATGGAATCAGTGCTCTACCCTGGGTAATGAATTCAAAATAAGATAAATAAACAAAGGTGTGGATTTTATAGGGCTTTACCAGGAAAACTGTGGTGGTGGCGCTGTGGTAGCGTTGTCACCTCGCAGTAAGACGCTGTCCAGTTCGATTCTCAGCTAGAGCGTCTTCTGCGTGGAGACAAGCATGAATGGGCATACCTTCGTTGAAGGTTGTGCGTCAGGGCTGGTAACTTGGCAAGTAAAAATCAAATACCAATCATTAGTGGACCTGAGTTCCGCTGTGGCGACCCCTAACCGGGAAAAGCCGAAAAGACACAAACAAACTAGGTGGTAATGCCTATGATCAAAAAGTAAGTATGTAATAAAAAATAACATGAAAAAATTGATAACAGGAACAATTACAAAACTATGACTTTAAAACATGGACATTCAAACAGCTGGTGCAAAACTGTATAACAAAAAATGGAGAATTGTAAAGGTATTCTAGATTAAGGCACTGTTACTGGGCATGAGAAACTTTTTACTTATTGTAATGGCCACAATATAAAGAATATTTTAGAGAAAAAAGGTTATAATAATAAATTTAAGCTTGGACACAAGGTTAGAGGCATGCCTAAATGTGGCAAATGCAACTACTGTAAATACATTTTGGTTGGGTTCAATGTTATGATAATAGGTCATGAGACTATTAATTATCAAGGCAATTTTTAACTGCAATAGTAAAGGGGTTGTTTACCTTGAAAGACATAGCCTCAGATTCAATAAACTATGGAGTGAATGGTGTTCGCATCCCCATCCCCTTCTCAGCAGTGCGCCTTTCACATTAATGAAAGTACGCTACTGAGATTAATCTGAGGACACAAACACTGAAACACTGAATGAGTGCAGGGGACATGTTGCAGTAGTGCTCGCAGATCCGTAACACACCCCATGCACTGACAAAGTGATGTACGGCACTCTTTAAATGCTTTCAGTGTCTGCAGACACTGTAAGCAAATGAATACAATGCAATGCAATGAAGGGGTGTGTGACAGGAACTGTAACACACTCCCTGCATTGTCAAAGTGCTGTACGGCACTTTACAATGCTGTCAGTGTCCACAACATTGAAAGCAGGATCTGGGAATGGAATGCAATGCAAGGGGTGTGTGACAGGACCTGTAACACACCCCCTGCATTGTCAAAGTGCCATACGGTACTTTACAGTAAAATTGTGTCCTCAGACACACACACCTCAACCTCTCCCAGCAGGAAATCTGGATAAAGCCCAGAAAGAAATGTGCGACAAAGGTCCCAAAATAGGGGAAATTACTAAAATGTTGCTCAGACAGACTTGGAAAGTTGATAGAATGACGGGTTGTGCATTATCAAGTATTATTATTATTAGTAATATATCGAATTAAAGTGGTTGTATTCAATTTTTTTCCCATTAATAGTGAAGTTTAAGCATAGCTGGGCAGGTTTGCTCGTTGTGGCGCTTTACTCAGCATTGCTTAAACATCTTACAGGAGCTAAATACAAATGAATAGCTGAAATCTTCAACACCGACTTAGCGTAGTAGTTAGAGTTCCAGCTTTGCGTGCAGTAGTTTGTGGTTCGAGTACATGGGAAAGCACTGTTTAAATTATTTTTTAAATGATGTAGTAATTGATATTTGTTAAGCAGGGTAGTGTAGCTGGTCCAAAATTGCAGTGTCAGTGGATATACGATGTGAAATCCCTCCATGTAAACACAAGTGTCCCATAAAGTACAGTCACACCCCAAGGTAATATAATCAAAGCACATAGGGGTATGTCATGTAAAGTAAAATATATAGAACTAATAATATGTCACGAATGAATAATTAATGTCCAATCTGTAAATATTTTATGAAATGAAAACTGAGCAATGCTTAGCAGTGCTTAGCACCTCTAAGCTGGTTTGAGCATTGCTTAGAAAGTATAATTCTAAGCACCATTCAGTTCAGCTAAGCCGATTTGCACACTGCTAAGCTCCACTTAGCATTTGCCACTTTAAGCACAGCTCAACTCAGCTTAGCGGGTTTGCGCATTGCTCAGCTTAGCTCAGCATTTTTGAAAATGGTCCAATGATGGCAAAAGGCAGGAATATGGCCTTATTTAAACTGCACAGGCGGCAATACAGCCAGAACCTGTTGTAGTTTGATCAATGCAGGAGCTATGTCTAGAGTTGGAGAAGAAACATGCTTTCGGGTGCAGCACTGGGGCATTTTGGAGTCCAGGGTCATGGCTGGGCTCCTTGAGCAACACCATGACGACAGACTGCTGCAGGGCCAGTACCAGGGTTCTCAATACAAATGTGAGGCCTGGGACCATCTGGCAAGCGACCTCACCATTGCCACTGGAATCCCCCAAATGGGTTTGCAGGTATGACATCACTATGCTGACCTAAAGCAGAGGAAGGGGGAGCTCTTGGCCCAATGGATCCAAGATGCTGGACACAGCAATGCCCTAGTAGTCTGTATGTATTTCACTCATAGGATGTACCAAATTCTAGCCCGAGTATGTGATAGACAGGTATGCATAATGGCTGTTTTCTTCCACTACAGCTGCAGAGGTGAGAGCTAGCAATGTGGAGACCCATGCAGACAAACTGGTGATGCTGTGCCAAGAGTGTGGTGAGTACAGATCTATCTTGCAGTATATAGCACAATAAATAAGAAGGAGTACATTTGTTACTGCCAGTAGGTATAATGTGTTCTGAGTACTGAATAAATAAAGTTTGTCAGACCAGTACTGATCTACAGGATATGCAGTACTACTGACTGTAGAATCTGAACTATAATAAAGCACTGTGTCATGTTACTCAAAGATTTATACCACAAACTGTTGTGTTTAATCTGGTATGTTGTTGAAGCAATAGACTGTATACAGGTGCTTCACAGCAAATATGGCTTTGTCAGCATGCATTGACTGAAGTTGTTCTGATAACCACCTGTTATGCAAAACTGTAGATTGTGGAGCTGTAAAACAAGATATAAATATGCCCTGCACTAAGATCTGAACCTTGAATAGTAATGTGTAATGTATTACAGTCTGTTATTTCAAAGGATTAATACACAGTACACTATCTGTCATGCATGAATCTCAGGCATATATGTTCAACTATCACCTCAGTCTTTGGTGACACTACACTTAGATTACAAGGTCAGACTGTCTACTCAAGAAAGTATTAGACAGAATTCAGTCAAGCAAGAGGCAGTAGTCCCCCAACAGCTCTGTGTGATAAGAAATAACTCTGTTGTTCATTTTCCACACCCAGGCTATGGTTTGAATCCAGGGAGTGGTACTAAGATGTGTGAATATTCACAGTCAAGTAATCTTGAATATTTATAGAAGCAGTCAGGTAGTGTTAACAGATATGTTCGCCACAGGTCTTACAGGTAAAGAAATGTTTATAGTAGCTGTAGGAAGGGTGTACTAGTAAACCGTGTAAAACTGTTCCATTGTCCAACCCCATGTCTGCAAATGAAAGCAGGATAGGTACATACACCATGCACTCTTCCCGGTACATGTCTCTCA
Organism: Protopterus annectens; assembly: GCF_019279795.1. NCBI lineage: Eukaryota > Metazoa > Chordata > Ceratodontiformes > Protopteridae > Protopterus > Protopterus annectens. The sequence goes on along the minus strand of NC_056732.1, from coordinate 1,237,376,134 downwards.
AGTGTCACTCTGTCATGGCTAGTGGTCACTGCTGCCAATAACCTTGGACACAGATATGAATCCAGGTGAAGTATGCCAGTAGCACAGTCACACAACATCAGTGCAGGGTACACCTTCTTTGTCATATATGTAACCCTGACATGTACGAGTCCCCTCTAGTCATGTACCCAGAGGTGTCAAAGTTTGCCCCATACCACTCCAGATTGACAGTTTAATAGTTATGTATGTGCTACAGAAGCTATGGGCCACAGGTAGATGTAAAGTGAGGGCAGACCTGTAGAGTACTTAGCAGTACTGTTGTGAAAATGTTAATGGACTTTTTCTCTCCCTCCACCTTTTATCTGCAGCAATAATTATTTATATACTACGGGTATGTTGTTCTCAAAACCTAATTTTGGAACGTGTGTTCTATTATTGTTCATATATTTAATTGGTTGCATGTTAACATATCTTGTTCAAATACCATTGTTGGTGGCCTGTTGCCATAAATGTCACTGGCATGCTGTTACAATGCTGTTATTTCATTTATGCATGTGTTCTATTTGCTATGCAACTTTTTCACTTCTATTGTTCTGGGTTAAATGGAACACTCACGCATGCTGTTATAAGTAATCCTGAAATGTATTTGTTCATGACTAACCAATACATTTTGAAAAACCTCAACACCATAGTACGTTTGGGAAGGCAAATCCGAGTGGATCTGCTGTCCTGCCTCATCTGGCCACGGCACCAGGCTCCAGCAAGTCTGGACCCCAACCTGGAACTGCGTCCTCCGCTGGTCCTGCACCACCCTCGGGTGGAACCACCTCAGGGGATGGGGCCCGCCCCCCCCCCCGAATGCAGGCACGGAGAAGAACCTGTCACTCATAAGAAGTTCTGCAGTATGGTGCGCAGGGTCATTCAAACAGACTTGGATGGACACCTGAGCCAGATCGAGGGCAGACTGGTGCACCTCGAGGGGCAGGCTGCCCCTGTTCTCCAACCTCCAGCACAGCCACCTTTGGGGCCATGAAGGGGCAGTGGTGACTGCCCATGGGTAGGGACATCAGTCCCACTGTTTCCATCTGGGGGCTCATGGGCCTCTGATTCCCAACCACCCTCCCCATCCAAAGTATTTACCCCCCTCATGGGTCATACACTGCCCCTGTCTGCTGTCTTGTCTGTCTTGCCTGCCTGAAAAGCAACCACTCCTACCCAACTTACCTCCCCAAATGCCTCTACAATCTTTCCCCAACATCCCACTCTCACCTTAAAAAAAAAACAAAAAAGGGGCATCTGCCCCCCCAAAAAACCATGTCCCATACATAGCTCTCCATTTCACCCCCAAGTACACTGACGTCAATTTACCCCTGAATTACTTAAGCAATGTATGTCCCCCACACTCCTTCCTGTGTGATGTGAGGCACTAAATTCCAAACTGTCCACATCAATCACAGCTGTTGCTGCAGAAGAAATGGAGAACTATGGTCCTTTCCTACACCAATCCTGCACATCCCTAACTGCCTTTCACATTGTTTTTCCCTCCTGCTTGCCCTCATTTCACCACTTTCCTTTCACCCTTTTTTCTTTTCTTTTTTTGAAATTAGCGTGGGTTTAAGCAGGAATAAGCAGCGGACTAAGCTCCTCTTGGCACCACTTAGCACTGCGCGAACCTATGCAAATCCGCTTAACACTGCTTTAATCACTCTGTCTCACTCAGCCTCTGTTCTGCCCAGCAACAAAATAACCAGCCCTGGGAGGTCTCGAACCCAGGACCCTGTGCACTACAGTCAGAGCAACATACCGCTACACCATATGAGCTGTGGGAATTTGTAATGCTTTTGCAAGCATATCATGCATTACAGTCATGTAATATTAGGGAAAAACATAGTTCTACCAAGTCTCAAACCCAGGACCCTGTGCACTAGGGTCAGAGCAACGTACCACTATGCCATATGAGCTGTGGGAATTTGTAATGCTTTTTCAAACATATCATGCATTACAGTCATTTAGCAACAGGAAAAACAGATATCACTGCAAACTGTTGAATCCAGGACTTTCTACACTAGAGTCAGAGCAAGGTACCACTATGCCAAATCAGCTCTGGGAATCTATTCATGCACATACCTCTCAACCTGTTAGTGCAAGAAACTGGATAGACACTGACAAAATGGGGACAGAGGCCCAACAATAGGCACATATTTTATATAGTGCAGTTATACATATCAGAAAGCTGCTAGAGTGACAGGGTTTGTTTTGGCATACATTTTCTGAAGGATTTAAAGTCTGTAACTCAAACCTCTGTCATTATTTAGCGCCATCAGACCTCAGATTATCCCAGTTATCTGCCAGAAAGCAACAAATATTCTGAGGAACAGACCAAATATATAAGCACAAACTCTGGACATTCTGTGAAAATATGTAAAGTTTTTCATATGCTGATGCATTTATAAAGTTATCAGGCAGTACAGGGATATACCTTTAGTATGAAAAACACTGTCAAATTATGAACATAGAACCATTTGAATTGTGGTCAGGGCAACATACCAGTACGACAACTGAGCTCTTGAGTACAGCAACTGAGTTATATGAACACATCCTGATAGCCAGTCACACAGTACTCTGACATATGGTGGCCAGAATCACAGTGTACTTGGGGGCCTCTGATATAGACACAGAACCAGTACGCAGAACAATAAATGCTGTAGGTGTCACATGTGACTGTAAAGATTTCCACAGAATGTCCACGGTTATGGCCCATGTTTATGGCCTGTTCCTCATAACAGTTGGGTATTCTGCTAAATCGCTGTGATGATATCAGGATGGAGGTCACTAAATAGTAATACACATTTGAGTGTTAGACTTCAAATCCCTCAGAAACTGAATGCCAAAACAAACACTGTTACTCTAGCAATTCTCTGAGGTTATGACAGCAATATTTCAAATCCCTCCCTATTTGTGAACCTTTGCCCACACATTTTGTTGTGCTGTGTCCACATTTCCTGTGCTAACAGGTTGAGAGGTATGCAGACATAGCATGCAAAACTGTGGGCACAACACATCAACCCAAACAGTGGACAGTATTTCCATCTACCCTCTGTGATGCTGTAGCTCCCACACCTCCATAATGTCCTCCTCAAAGGCCAGAAAAAGAGGCAAGGCCCACATGAAGGCCTTAATTATAGCACTGTGTTGCCATGACATTGGCTAATAGGAAGGCAGCTCAGCTGTTGTTGATGCAATTAGCAAATGGGAGCAACAGATTGCTGCACAGGCCATCACCTCTTCATAAGCATTACCTATAAAAGGCAAGCTGATGCCTATGCTAAACAGGTCTGATACTTTTTTCAAGAAGACAGACTGTGACTATTCACAACACCTTTTGTGGATTTATTCTGAAAAAGGGGTACAGCACTATACCAGGTATGTCAAACAATTAAGTATGTAATGGAATGCACATGGGGGGAATGCAGTCATGGGAAATAAGAATTTAAACAGTAGCTCTCAACAACACTTCTGGGACTGTCATGTTGCATGTTATTCTGCTGCCTAGCACCTACAGCCACCAATGACGGCTATGTCTGCAGCATACCTCTGAACTGTACAGGGATTTGCAGAATGTCCTGACATTTGCCTCAGAATGTTGCCCATGTTTTCCACAAAAGTTTGGTTTTCTGGCAAATTAGTGACAAATCATGAAGGACTGCAGTCAGAAAGTAATGATGTCTGGTACTGCAGATGTCAGACACCTGTGAACAGGTCACCTTACACCACATATGCGCCACTCTCTCTTACTGTGTACCTCAGATGTTCCTGGAATATCCACATGCACTTATAGTACCACTCACCTATTTGCCAGGTGTAGGCTGGATGACCTTGCACTGTAATGTTGGCCATAGAGGGCACCCAGCAGTCGATGGCAGTGATCTGGTTGGACACATAATAACACAGTCTGTCACAGCAGTCAGGACATTTCTGGTAGTCCTGTTACTATCTCAGGTTACTCGGCTATGAGCCATGAGCAGCCATATGCCTAGGCCACAAGTTAGCCCATGTGTATGCAAGGCAGTAGCTGATGTCCCCATCCAACAGGAACAGAGGTGGTATCCCAAGGGTGTATGTGCTGTTAATGATCCATTATACCAGGTTACACCTACAAAGGTGTTGGTAGCTACCCTGCCTGATGTCGACATGGTGCCCATTCCACTGCAGGGTGTGTGTGACACACATGCAAGCTGCCAACAAGGCCAGTCCAGGTCACTTACCAGGTTGAGGGTGTGAGGGTGTGTTTGTGTTTTGTGTGTGTGTGTGTGTGTGTGTGTGTGTGTGTGTGTGTGTGTGTGTGTGTGTGTGTGGACATAGTACAGCATGACCTGCAAAGGTGCAGCCAGGAGTCCCAGCAATGTGGAGACCATGATTTCCTCGCACACCACAGTGAGGTCACTCCTGAGAAGTATGTATGACACTGGGTAGAGGGTTGGCCTTATAGCCTATAGGTGTATGGTAGATGTTTGACGGCCTGGTATTCCCTGGTGGGGAACCTCCATGATGTCCCCAGCTGCTGCATGTGCTGTGTGATATGACTGATGAATGGTGGATTATGCACATTAATGGTACTCAGTGGGGGGAACATGACACACCAGGATAAGGGGGGCAATGCATGCTGTAATGGTGGTATGTTCACAATACTCACACACATACTGTACTGCTAGATGGCAGGGGTATAATGTGGGTGTTAGCAGTGGATAGTGCTAGAGAATGTGGATGTGTATGGACTGTACACGATGGTAGGCAATGTATGCAGTCTTGTGATGTGTTCCTCTGTTCATGTCTTCCAGGTGGGATGTATCATAGATGTCACCCACCATACACAGAGGCAGAGACTACTACAATCTTAGAATCCCTGAGACTACATCACAGGTTACTGTTAGGGAGAAGCCGGCAGCACATTCAGCAGAGAACTGCCCCATGGGCAGAACTGGTGGGGACCGTCAACAATATTGGACACCACAGCAGGGGCGATGAACAGGTCTGACACCATGCCACAGACTTCTTACACAAAGCACGGCAAAGGGTTGCAACTGTGCCCAGGGACCATGCTGGCAGTGGTGGAGGCCTGCTACAGATGCACCAATGACACCAACAGAGGAGTTCCTCGCCAACCTTGGTGGAGTCACTGCTTCCCAGGCACACATTCCACATTTGTTATGGAGGTTGCTGGCACAGAGTCAATAGCCAAGGAGCGTACATGTAATGCTCCAGTGGTGATCACGTCAATACTGCAGCATTCATAGCGGCAGCCTTTGCATACCTGGATGCATATGTCAGGTGGATCTGCATTTGTGGGTGGGGTTGTGTAATGCACAGAAGTGGATACCTATTGTGAATGTCAGTGATTTGGGTATTATCACAGCTTGTACTGTACATGTTCATAAATGCACATATTATCTTGTGCCAATGCCACATGTGTGTGTGTGTTGAGGGACATGACTGACCTATGTGGGAGTTAACACAGACTTTACAGATTAAACAGATGTCTGCATAGGTGCATAGCAAACTGGCCATGCTGCTAATGTATTGTATTACTGATTGAGGACAATTCAGAGGTAATGTCCACCTTTTGGCTGGATGTGGTCCCTTCACCTATGTGGTGAACCACATACAAGCAGTTCCTGAGGCCTGCCAAGACTTGGTGCCTGAATGCAACTATGTTGCCATCCTGAGTATCCAGGCCTGTCATCTCAGTCTGTGTGTTTATGGAGTTGGTCCTGATATGGGACATAGTGGGGACATGTACTTGCTGTATGGCATGCCGAAACTGTTGTCTGCATACAGCTTGAGGCTGGGACCTTGAGGGCATTCCATACCAACTGTACAGTTCATTGCGTGTTAACAGCAGTCTTTGGTCCAATGAGAGAGTGCAAATACTTATGTGGGTGGAGCCAATTAGCATTCATGCCAATATACTTGTGGATTATTGGGGGCACCATGTAGTCACAGGGCCTTCACATGTATACATATTGCACACACATAAGTGACAATAAATGGCTTTGCAACATTATCAAATGTGGAATGTGGGACATGACCTGTAATAACGTGACAGTTGGCAAGACATACCATGGCCACAGCAAGTGCAAAACACAGGACTTCCTCTGGTTTGCTAGTATGACACCTTCAATGTGTGACATTACCTTAGCTTACACTATTAGTCATAACATTGAGGTGCTTCTACTGTGCAGTAACTGTTCTATGCAATCAGTGGGATCACTACATAATCTCGAAAGTTTGAAATACCAAATTTTAAACTTTTGAGACTATATAGCCAAAACCCCTAATTACCGAAAGACCAGAAGCGGGAATTTCAAAATCCCGATCATCTGGAGTTTGACATTCACGCTTCTGGTGTTGCGGTATGGTGGAAGGTCAGGTAAGTATCTATGTTTAAATGTGTTGGTTAGGGTTTAGTGTGTGTTGTGACTGTGATGTGTGTGTGCGAGGGGAATGTAGGTGTGTGGTGGTGTTTCTTATGTTTGCATATATAATGCAACCTTGGAGTAAGAATAGTTAAGTAAGGAGGTGGGGGTTGCAGCCCCCCACATGGGGGGTGCAGAGGTGCTTGCCCCCCCTGCTTGTCTGTAGTTTAGGTTTGTGTGTTTGTGTTCTGGGAGACGGTGTGTGTATGCGTGCGGTGTATATTGAGTGTAGTTTTCTGTAGTTTGAATTTTGCAGTTTTGATGTTTCGGTATTTTAGTGTTTCAGGTATTTGGTCTCGGGATTTTGGGTGTCAGTAGTTTGGGTTTTTGGGATTTAGTAGTGGTTCCCAATCAGTATAGGACCATATGACATATTTGTTTTCCTACACTTTTGGGATCTCTTTACTGTTTCAGTTGTTGCTACAGGTCATACCTTGCCAAACATGGACTGCAACCTGCAGGGTGCTACAGATGGTGGCCATAGCTGTGACCTCTGCATATGTCTACAGACTGTCCTGATGTCTGACACATACTTTCTTCCCATCTGTCTTGAAGTGTGGTTTTCGGGCAAACTGTAGGAAAAGCATGGCAGACTAACATTGCAGATTGATGACAGCTATTGTCATGTAATGACACATACACTTTGGAAATTATGTTCACATGCAAAATCTGTTCTGATATCTACTTTCCATGCATGTTACAGTAATATGTGAAGGTTGTGCTCAATTGTTTGGTGTTTGCCCCAATTTTCCATATGGAGTTAACCAGATGTCTTTCTGTCTGGTGTTGAGAGGTATGCTGGTGGCCATAACACAGGTAGACTGTTGCAAGGGGATGTATATACATACACATACACACACACACACACACACACACACACACACACACACACACACACACACACACACACACACACACTCATGAACTGCCCTTGCTGATAGACCCTGAACCTGCCTAGTTGTACAAATGATACTGCTGTATACACAACGCAAACACCACAGAGCAAGTATAGTGTTGCAGTGACTGCCACTACTATTCAAGTGGGCGGCAATTGCAAGAGCTGTTAAGATTGCCAATGGTGGGTTCACAGCCCCTTAACATGGTATAGCCATCAGAAACACAAACACACAGCTGCATGGGCACATGCACCAAAACACACATGCACACAGACTTGACACTTTTCCTATTATATGACCTACCTCTGTAGTTATGTACAATACAAACTGATATGATTGTTGCATGCGCCACAATGCCTTTGTGTTAGAAAATGTGTGACTGTGCTTGTAATGCGGATGCCATCAACTGTCTCTTTAAAGAAATGCCATGGGGAGGGGGTCAACAGGGCTTAAAGTGGTATAACCAACACACAAAACAGCCACAGGGGAAATGCTTCACACACTAACACACACATATTAGTATAGTAGGCTGCATTGAGATTCAAACACCTACCTATCTACATGTATGTACTATAGTGCTATTTATCACATGCACCACAATGCTTATGGGACGATAAGTGTCCAAAGGTACATCTAAGGTGAATGACTTCAGCAGCCCTTGTAAAGTACGGTGATGGGAAGTGCACTGGGTGGAACAAGCCTCAAAATGGTATAACCAACACACACACAAGATATGGTTCTCATCCACACACACACGCAGTATCATAGTTGTCAGTACTGATATTAGAACCCCTACCTATCTAGTTATTCGTACTATAGTGTTATGCAGTTATCGCATGTGCCACAGAGCTTATAGGGCTGAGCAGTGTCCAAAGGTACATCTAAGGTGAATGACATCAGCAGGTCTTCTAAAGTAGGGCAATGGGAAGTGTACTGGGTGGGAAAGGCTTCAAACACTTTCACCTACAAACACACACACATTTACCAGGATGGAGATTAGAACCCCTACATATCTAGTTATTTGTATTATAGTGTTACACAGTTATCACATGTGCCATGGAGCTTACAGGGCTGAGCACTGTCCAAAGGTGCATCTGAGGTGAATGATGTCAGCAGGTCTTCTAAAGTAGGGCAATGGAAAGTGTACTGGGTGGGAAAGGTTTCAAAATACTTTCACCTACACACACACACACATACACACACACACTTACAAACACACACACTTACATTTGCCAGGAGTTAGATTAGAACCCCTACCTATCGAGTTATTTGTACTATTGTGTTACGCAGTTATCACATGTGCCACAGAGCTTATAGGGCTGACAAGTGTCCAAAGGTAAGAGAATGACATCAGCAAATCTTGTAAGGTAGGGCAATGGGAAGTGTACTGAATGGGAAAGACCTCACAATACTTTAAACTACAAATACGCAAACACACAGGCAGGTGATGTGATATTACAACCCCTACCTCAGTACTATTACACAATGGAGCTCACCTTCATGCTGGCACATGCGACTGGTTACAACTTGTATGCAACTATCCACAGCAGGACATCAGTGTATGCCTTTCAGGGTGTTCCTGTCTATGACTCACTCTGTGTGTGTGTGTGTGTGTGTGTGTGTGTGTGTGTGTGTGTGTGTGTGTCTCCCTGTCTCTCTCTCTCTTTATCACTCTGTCTCGCGCTTCCCCATGTCTAGGTTCACTGGATCACAGGTGTGTATTAGGCTAATGGCCCTTGGGCCTTTACAAGCTTAGCTATAGGATTACCCTGGCATAGTGCCACCCAAACTTAGTTCTCAGTGCCTCTGTTGAGTAGAGCAACTGGAGTTATCCCCGGGGTGAATTTTCTGTTTCCCATCCACTCATCAAGATTTCTCTTGAAGAGGGTCAGCAAGGTGCACTGCTTGACATATATATCTATGTGTGTGTATGCTTGAAATATTGTTATATGTTGCCCATATATATGTCTGTGTATCACATGCAACAGATGCAGATATTTCACATATGGGCCACTTACAGCTAGCTGAGGGTAATCCTGTCTGATGGGTATGGGTAGAGACAGTTAAGGTGTACATAGCTGTCTGTATGCAAAGACATACATGCACAATACAGTTATATAGTCTGATGTGGTTTTAAACATGGGCTATAATTCTCTAAGTGTAAGAGCATGCCCAGTACGACCTTCTATAGTAAGAGTGGGACTCCATTCCAAAGATGGTTGTACTTCGGTCTGGGGTTTCGTCTGCTACAGCCATACCTCTCAACTTGTTAGTGCAAGAAATCTGGAGATAGCCTGCCAAAATGGGGGGACAATGGGGGGACAATGGCCCAAATATAGGGAGATACTGTAAATATTTTTCTCATAAATGTAGAAAGTTGCTAAAGTAACAAGGTGTTTTTTAGCAGGCATTTTCTGACATATATGATGTTTGAAATGTATTGTGTCATTACTTACTGACAGAAATCCTCAGATTATCACAGTGATTTACCTGAGAAATACAAGCTGTATGATGCACACACCAAAATTATAAGACAAACTATAGACATTCTCACCCAATCCGGCCAGATGAGAGGTGTGGCTACAGCCAGTTGGCCGATGAAGCTGTGTAAACAGTCCAGCACCTCAGTTATATACTGGCTGGGGATCTCCTGCTTGTGTGGTATTCATCTCAAATGAAAAGTCATATCCTGGTGTGGGTACAGAGTGCATTCTACTGAGCAGAGATGTCCATTATATGTGTGGTATATTCCACACAGCACTGTGATTTCCAGGTATGTCAGTGGCAGAGCAGTATAGAGTAATGTAGCAAACCACTGGCAGACATTTGTTAATAGGTTAATAGGTTGATATGAGGTTACTAGGCTACTGGCCCTGAAGCCCTTATAACCCTCGCAGATGACAGTGTAGCCCATATTAAGACATGTCAGCACCCACAGCCCCTGTCCAGCAGGGACACAGGTGGAATCACAGGGCTGTATTTTCTGTGTCCCATGCATTTATACAGGGAGCACTTCACAAGAGGTACTGAAATACTCGGCTTGATGTGTACTCCACACATGGGGGGGGGGTCTGTGGGACACGTATCTGTCACACCAACAAGCCCTATTGATATCACAGACCAGGTTGATGCTGCGCCTACAGGATGATCAAGTGGGCCTGACTTCCAGATGTGCAACACTCCCATCGAGGCAGGGTCTGGATTGCTTTGTATGCCCAGCAGAGGTCACCTCTGAGGAGTCTGTATGGAACTGAGTAGAGTGACAGTGCTTTTAGCCTACCTGTGTAGGGTAGATGTTTGAGGTCTTGGATTCTCCCGGGAAAGAACCTCTGTGGTCTCTCCAGCTGCTGCATGTGCTTTGTGAGGTACACGCTAAGGTACATGCTGAAGGGGGAATTGTACAAAATAATTGGCTTTATAAGGTTAGAATAAATGGATCTTGTGACCTTTTTGTCCCTGGACGAGATACCATTACTTTTGAGTTGGCCCATCTATGAAGCTTTCTGTACAACAGAAGCTACATGGTGCTCGGAATTCAGGTTGCTATCAACCTGGGTTACCAAATGCCTCACTACTGATTATGTATGCAGGACATTGTTGTTAATGTGATAATATGTGGGGTCATCAGTCTCCCTGAAGTGGATGATGAAGCATCTGCAGGCATTCAGCTTGAGGCCATGTTTCTGTCAGCAGTCATTTGTTTTGGTGAGACCATGTTGTAGGACGTCCACATCAATTTGGGTATTGATGACTGTTCCCAGCTTGCAGCCATCTGCCAACTTGGTCAGCCATAGGTCAGTGTTTTTGGCCTGCACCTCAGGAAAGTATATCCAGTATACCAGAGGCCCTAAGACCAATCCCTGGGGTATGCCACTCATTTCGGTGTACTGCTTGAGTTGGCTACCCCTGTTATGATTATGTGGGTTCTATAAATGAACCAGTTTGCTACCCATCTGGTAACGTGGATTGATGCCTAGTTGACAGAGTTCATGTACTATGGCCAGGTGGGGAATAGTGTGCAAGGCTTTGGCCAAGTCAAGGTGGCTGGTGTGCACTATCTTTCCCTCATCCATGCCTTTGTTGGCTGTCTCAGGAAAGTCAACGAGATTTCAGTGACACACCTCCCCTTGAGAAAGGCAGACTGTGTGGAATTTGCCAATGTCCCTGTTAATGAGGTCCATGATAATCCACTGTATGACCTTGCAGATCAGGCTAGTCAGGCTGATGGGTCTTTAATTTCCTGGATCAGTGAACACTCCACCTTTGTGTAAAGCTATGGCAGTGGCTGTCGGCCACTAGGCTGTGACAAAGGCAGTATTCAGGCTTCAGCTGAGTAGGGTGCGTAATGGTGCTGCCAGTTCATGTAGGTTGCAGCCTGGTATGTATTCAGGCCCATTGGAGGCTGTCTTCTTGGCTTTGAAAGGGCATTGATGCCCTGTTCCCTAGTGATAAGGGTTGGGTGATCAGGTACTGGCAATGTCCTGCTTTACTGATGGGGGATGGGGGGAGACATTTCCACTGAATCTGTCAGCCAGTAGATTGGCTATATAAACAGCATTTGTGTATGTGGTGTCGACCACCAGTCATGCACAGATCTGGGAGCTTCCTTTGGGAATGCAGACATATGTGAGGAAGGCTGTCTGATTGTCTGTCTTAGATGTCGGCAATTTGGACTCATAGTTGTCTTTAGAGAGTTTCACTGGTGCTCTTATTTGTTTGCTCAGGCTAAGGGGTGATTACTTCCAATTGTGCACCTGCTCCTTCTTGGTCCTGAACAGCAATGCTATCCTTTTGTTATATAGTTTCTTTATTGCAGATGTTTCCAGATGGGTTTACTCTCCCTTGCGGATGATGATGCTGTCCTGTCAGGTATTCCTGATTCCATGCATCTCTATATATACGCTGGTATAGTACTTTTGTGTACATTTGGATGCTGGTGTCTGTTCCTCCAGTGGGGTAGGGGGCTGTTCAGCTGTTTATACCATCTCTCTGGTGGTTGTGATCAGCTTGGGAGACATTTTCATTTACCATGGCAAGAAGTTGGGGTCAGGAGAGATGGCAATATTGAACGTGACTGCTGTTTTTGTCATATCTTGCCAGGGTGGATGACACCGTAGGGGTGCTGCAGTGGTTAATCATGTTGGTTACTGCCAAGTCTGACATATGTATCACATTTGTGGGGGTATCACGTAGCTGTCCTAAGGATTTAGCATTAATAAGATGGAGGAATCTCTGTGCATGTCTGTTCTGGAATGGTTGGTTTTCCAATCAATGGTTGGGTAATATAAGTCAGCCAGAATCAGGGTGAAGAGTTGAATGTTGATAAATTTGTAGAGGCCCAGATATGTAGGGAGGGTACCTTGAGTCAAATTATGTTGGCCTGTAGCTACCTATAATTTGCATAGGGGTCTTGTCAATAGTTAACTGCACTTGGAGTGTCTCATGTGTGTCAGACTGTTTGACCAGCCTGGAGGTGTGTGTCTAATATATAATTATACTCCACCTCCTTTGGCTTTCCTGCCTACATTTTGGGGTCTGGCTGTGTGATAGGATGAGTGATCAAGTAAGGATGGGTTACTGTCTGCAGCTGTGGTCCAGGTTTCTGTGAGTGCACAAATGTCACCATTTTCCAGGTTACAAATGCTTGCAATGAGTGCATTTTCTTGTTTAGACTCCTAGCGTTTAGCAGCATGGCCTTTAATTTGCGTTTTGTTGAGTGTTTTATGTTGGCAGTATAGACCCCATGACTTTCTCTAAAAAGGAACTATGGGGGAGACAAGGACCTTTGCCAGAGGCTTGAAGGCCAAGTGAGACCAATGCAGGCCATCTCTAGCAAAACAGCATGGTCTGTCGATCATATGTTCCCAGGCTGCCAGGCAGTGGATCCCCCTGGGATGACACCAGTAAGTAAGCCAATTGTTGCTGACAATCATTTTCTCTTTGTATTGAGCCATCATTCTGGGTGATGGTAGAATGCTGCTTAAGGCTAGGGACATAGCTGCATAAGACACATATTCAGCAAGCTGAATCATGTCTGTTTTCCTATAGTCCAGGGAGGTGCAGCTGATGTTGTTCACACCACCATGGATTAGGACAGAGTCATAATAGTACCTGTTGTAGAGTGACTTGAGTGCATGTGTGATACGTCGGAATCTGGCACCTGACAAACAAGTAAGCATGACTTTCTCCTTATCCAGCCGGGTGAGAGGCACATCTGCGTGTCTCACAATGGAGTCTCCTATGAGTAATATGTTGGGTTTATGTTAAGGCCTTAGTGGTTGCAAGACAGTGGTGTGTGGACTATGCATGGTCTGTGGTGTGTAGGTTTGTGGAGTTCTCATGAGTTTTTGCCTCTGAGGTGTCCTTTGTTTGGGATTTTGTTTTTTAGGGACCTCCACTTATGTGGGTGTGTAGTTATGGGCGATGTTTACTGACTCCATACAGTGCACTGCACATATGTTACTGCACAATTTGTTCTGGTGGGCACATTCTCCATTTGTCTGGCCAGTGGTTCCCCTTCCCCTTATGTGTGTCTCTTTGTCCTTCTGTAGTCCAGTCACAGATTTGCCCACAGTGGCTGCTGTTATGTATTTGTATTTCTGGTATGAGCGGGGTAGATGCCGAAACATCACACACAGGGTTATGGATGTCCATCATTGCACCACTACATTTGCTGTGGTCCTCAGATGGTTTGTGCTGCTATATTATTATGAGGCTACATGTTGGCCTTAGCTGTCAAACCGTCACACAGTGACATCTGGACAGGCCCATATATGACAGCCAGACACTGGCCCACACATGGGGACAGGGTGTTAATGCTCTGCCAAACATAGACATTTGGGATACTGATTTGGTATTTGCTTGCTTTTTCTTATGGGTATGACGTCTGCTTCTCCACTGTCTGCCATTGATGTTTTGACATGACCCTTTCTTGTTCTGCAAACAGTTTGGCAGGCAAATTCAATGTTAGGACAAGCAGAACAGATATACGAGGCATACTTGTGCTTCTTCTTTGACAGCCTGTCATTCCAGGGGTAAGGATGGTGGCCAGTGACTTGCTGTCAATGCTGAAACAGTCAGGTGGCAGCCATTTATAACCTGGCAGTACACTGACTTTCAGGTACCTGCTGTCCTACTAGACACCATACCTCTCAACCTCTTTAGAGACAGAAATCTGGACAAAGTCATAAATAATTGGGGGACAAAGGCCCAACAATCGGGACAATTTTTAAATATTGCCCTTACAAACATAGAAAGTTGATATAATAGCAGGGTTTTCATTAGCATGCACTTTTCTAACAGATATGAAGCCTGAAACTAAAATCTGTCCTTCTTTTCTGACTTTAGTTTTTCATGATTTGCCAGTGATTTGCCAGAAAACCACAATTTCATGTAAAACAGACCATACAAAAATCTGTACATTCTGCAAAAATCTGTACATTTGAGAGGTATGCTAGGCATTATGTAGATTACTCTGAGCTTTGCACTGTCCATATGTGTAGCCCCCTGTCCCTGACTTGTCCATCTTTCCTGCAGTACGGACATTGACTTCTGGAGAGTGTGTACAACTCCTACCATAGGTGTAACTGACATGCAAAATAGTTGGCTTAGAAAGTCTTGGAACATGGACCCTGTCAACCACAGTACTGTACCTAGGCCACTAAGCCACAACAGTCAAGAGTAAGTGCTGCCCACTTACTGACAGTAATAACCATGCATATGCATAGGTCATTGACCCCTGCATATTGTGGACATGTCACAAGTTAAGTTGATTAGGACAGCCCTGGGAATGTGTGCTCTGCTGCTATTACCCTACGAACATAACTGTTACTTCATTTCTATGGGAACATGGGTGTGCTGGGGAGGCATACCTGTCAACAGTACACATTTGCACAGACTGTGCAGATGCTGACTTTACATTTTGGTTCCATTTAGCACAGTGCTGTGCCTGTCTTGCAGAATACTGGCATATCACCAAAGACCAAAGGTTAGAATGTAATGGCAGACATTTGAGTTTCAGACTTCATACCCTTCAGAGACATAATGCAACTGCAAGACCTTCTGTGATATCACTGTGTAAGTCTATAAGATGAATATTTTATCATTGTCCCTATTTGTGGACCTTTGCCAACATTTCTTTATGATTTTCTATGGCTGACTTGCTGGGGGAGGCTGAGAGGTGAGTATGGGACTCCAACATTGACATCTATGATTGTGACCTATAATCCCCCAGTATGTTAGTCGCCCATATACACTGCAGTGAGTTTTGTCAACTAGGGTACTACTGCATACTCTGGGGAAGCCAGTATTGGGTGGACATTTCCTGCTGTCCCACATAGCTGTCAGTCATCTGCTGCTATCCCGGTAGGCCACCCCATTCCCTTGCATACATGCCGCAATACCTTAGACATGCTACCAAAACGTACTACTCCATTCATTTATTGTTAAGGAGAGTGACTTACCTTGTGCCTGTGGCAGTTGTGAGGACGGTGCTTCAGGGCTGACTCTGTCAGATACACACAGTACATATCCTATACATGGTAAGGTACAGGTAGGGTGATGCGTGTGGCATCCATTTTACTGTGTGTGCAAGTCAGAGAGAGATGTCAGTCCCTGGGTCCCTAGGGTGTCAGTGTATGTGCTATGCATTGCCTCTTTCCCAAGGCCAGGGCATACTGGGCACACCTAAGTCTGCCTACAGGGGCAGGCTCAGGGGGTTCCTCCTCCAAGTCCCCCTGTGCCTGTGGGGACCTTGGCAATGATGGGGGAGCTGTGTGCCCCTTCCCTGTGATGTTCCTGCCGCAGCTGTTTCCTCAAGATCATATTGTGTAGCATGGCACATACTGTGAACATGTGTGCACATGTGAAGAGAGAGTACTGCCGGGCTCCACCAAATATGTCAAGGTAGCAGAACTGTGACTTGAGCATCCCAAATACATGCTCTACAATATTCCTAGTTTGTGCGTGTGCCTCATTATGGCATTCTTCATTGGGTGTGTGTGTGCATTTCTAATGGGTGTCATCATCCACGGTTCCAGTGCATAGCCAGTATCCCCCATGAGGTGGCCATACAGGATGCCCCCCCCCACCCGACAAATGCCTGGTACAACTGTGAGGCATGCCAGATGTGGGAGTAGTGATAACTGCCAGGGCTACCAGCACACACATTCATGATAATGCCATGGGCATTGCACACAACCTGGCAGTTGATGGAGTGATAGCCCTTGCAGTTGACGTACACACTACCATCTTCACCAGGTGGTGCTTTGATGTGGACATGAGTGAAGTCTATGGCACCCAGTACCTCTGGGTAGTGTGCTACACAGTGGAAGAGACGCACATTGCTGGTCCTCTCCTCAGGGGTGCTGGGGAAATAAATGCCCTCACTAGTATGTCTTAGCATGGCATTCAGAAAGTGGTGGAATATAGAGCGCTACAGCAACTCACTGAGCTCTGCCGGCCTCCCCTCAGACACAGAGCCAACAGAGGGGGAACCCATCCCAGTTGAAACCAAGGTATGTGTAGCCTTAAGAATACTAGCTACAGGTACTTTCCAAAGACCTAATGGGTGAATTTTAGGCATCTGGGGTTTAATTTTGTCCCATGCAATAAGGGGAACTTGGTCAAATCTATATTGGAGTTAAAATTATTTACTCGAAAATTAAACTGAAGACCTGGTTTGAGATTGTCTAGATAGTGACAATATTAACAGTCAAAAAGATAATATGCCAAAAAGGTCAAGTACATTTAATCCTCCAATGAATGACAGAATAGCTATTTTTGAGAAATTGAGTGAAAATGATATGAGGAAGTTTCATAAAAAATATAAAAAGCAAATATATCATAATATGTCTAAAGAAGAACAGGAGACATTCAAGATTATATGTAAGAAACGGGACATTAGGATCATGAAACCCGATAAGGGTAATGGTGTCGTTATAACAAGCACACACGACTATATATCCTATATGATCGATATGTTACAGGGAGATTCATATGTAGAAGTAAGTCTCAATGAAATACATATAGCGTATGCAAAAATAGATATATTACTTAAAAATATGTTGTATCAGGGGGAAATATCTGAAGATGAATTTAATTACATGGCCAATAATTACCCAGTTATAAGTGGAATATCCGGCATACCCAAAATTCATAAGGGTTTGAATAACTTGCAATTTCGACCCATTGTCGATGGAAAGAGGAGCAAGACGTGTTTTATTAGTCAATTTCTGGATTGTCACTTCAAGAAATGTTTGACCAAGTTCCCCTATATCACCAAAGATTCATGGGATTTCTTGGGGAAAGTAAAGGAATTAAGAATGAAAGAAGGGTATTCATTCATTACGGTGGATGTATGTAATTTGTTTACAACTATACCCCATGATATAGGCTTGATATGGCTTGAAGAGCAGCTTTATGAAACTAAGATATATGATCAAGGAAGGATAAATACGTTGGTTAATCTTATGGAAATAGTTTTACTGAACAATTATATATACTATGAAGGTAACTATTATCAACAAGTGAATGGCATGGCAATGGGGACAGCTTGTGCCCCCATTTATGCAAATTTGATTATGAGCTACTGGGAAGTTAATTATATTTTTAAAACTAAGTACTATAAACATATAAAAATGTACACAAGATACCTCGATGATATATTCATTGTTTGGGACGAGGACAAGGAAATGTTGGAATTATTTTTGCTGTATATTAATAATACAGTTAGATTTTTAAAATTCACCCATGAAATAAGTGAGGAAGAAATTTCATATTTGGATATTAAGTTATCTTATGATAAAATACAGGGAAGGGTGAAATCCAACATATATAGGAAACCAACATTTTCAAATGCTTACCTGCATTATAATAGCTGGCACCCTGACCATCAGAAAAAAACAATTGTTAAAGGACAAATGGTCAGGGCTGCCAGAATGGTGAGTGACGAAGAGGAATTTGTGGACGAACTGATGTATATATCAAATTTGTTTCTAAATAGGGGTTATCCCGAACAGTTATGCACTAAAATATATAACGAGGTGATATACAAAAGGAAAATAGGGTCATATCAGGCCATATTAACTTCAACATCCCTAAATTTGGGTGGTAGTAATAATGTAATTATGGAAGAAGTTAAATCAAATAATGTTCCTTTATATATATCTGTATATAATGACTGTTATCAAATTATTAGGGACATTATTGAGAGGAATTGGGACATTGTATGTAAGGATAAGAAATTGGGGCACCTGTTTCAGGGTGGTGTGAAATTTGTGTACAAAAAAGATGCATCATTCAAGAATATTTTTGAAAGGGATAATAGTTATAATAAAAGGATTACACATAGACCTGTAGGTAATTTCAAATGCGGTCGATGTACCATATGCCCCCACATTTATTGCACTAATGATAATATAGTGGTAAATAATTGTAACATCAAAATAACAGGGCATTATAACTGTTATACATCTAATGTAGTATACCTTGCAATTTGTCAGGATTGTGATTCATTTTATGTCGGGAAGACTGCCCGGCATTTTAGGGACAGAGTGAGGGAACATCTTTTAGACATTAAAAATTTAAAAACAACTAATGCCCTTGCCAGACATATACAGGGTAATGTTGGACATAAATTCAAATTTTGTGTTATTCAAAATTTAATATATGATATACAAGGTAGAGTTACTACATATGATTTAGATATTTATGAGTTGAAATGGCAGATATGTTTAGACGCATGTAATACACCAGGTTTAAACGAATGTTGTACTATTAAGCCAATATTAAAAAATAACTTGATAAAAGGGAAATAGTTTGTGTTGACACGATGCAAAAGCATCGTGTATATCCACTTTTTCATGCACATGTTAACCACAATTATATATAATTATATATATTTATATTTTTATTTATTAGTTATTTATCATTTTATTTTAAGAATATTAGAATAGTTTTTTGTCAGCAATTTTAATATTGTTCATAAGGTATGAAATTATATGAAGTTATTTGTATTCATATGAATTAAGTTCATTTAATTCATATTTATATATTTTTATTTTTATTTTTATTACTTACATTCAAGTGTAATTGGTACGACTAGGTAGATAGTCAGTTTGTTGGGTTGGTACGTTATTTTATAGGGTTTATGTGAGCATGGTTTATTCATTTTTTTAAAAAGTTACTGTGCTTTTAACATGGTTAATCAACTCAATTTGTTCAATTACGGCTTAATTGTAGTAATTAAGCATAAGACAATGTGTATATAAGGAGGTTATTTTATGTAGGATGTTTATCTGAAGAAGTTCGTTTTCGAACGAAACCTAGGTCATCTTCGTTCGTTGTTTCAATAAACTGAATTGGATTATTTCACTTCGTTTTGGATATACTGCTTGTTTGAACAATTTGGTTGTATGCTGCTTGGCTGTTGACATTTTCTAGTTGCCTGTGCATTCTCGTTGGTTATTACAATGTATGTTGCACTCAATTTAATACTTGGTAATGGATAATTTGAAATAGATATTCAAGAGCTCACATAGACAGATTACTGGAAGTAAAGTTTATTATTTTTCCTCAAAGAAATGTGTTCTGAAGCAGATCTTTAAAATGTGTCAGCATGGTCCAAATCTGGATCTAAAACAGAACTGATCTGGGTTATAAAGTTTTTTTTTATTCATCTGCAAACAGAGGAAGAATACATTTTCTTTTTCTGTTTACCTTGCCCTACATAAAAAGGTATCCGAGAAAGTTCCTTTTCATCAGTTTCTGGGGTAGACCTCTTCAGGGATTTTCACTGGTTGCTGTGAACAGGCTACTACTGAAACAATAGATACCACAAATAGCTTACAGTTAAGGCAACATGAAATAAAAAGCTGCAGCATGAACAGGACCTTAGTCAACAGCACTGAGAAATCTTTCTTCACATGTTGATGCCCATACATTTTTTAGAAGTTTCTTCTACGATTCATTCTGCACCCTTATGTTGGCACTCAGTCTAATGGTCTTTAATTATTTTTTGAGGTTCTGATGAATGTACTGACATTGGTACAGGTTTTAATTTTTGGAAGCCATGGATGGCAAGGCACTTCTTCAAAAGAAGCAGATAAGGACTTGATGCTTTTTCTTAAAAAAAAAAAAAAAAAAGACTGCTAAAGTTCTTTAAGATACTTTTACTCTTTTTTTCTGTTTTGTATCTTTCGCCTTGATAGAAATATTCTTTCTTTCAGACAGCGTTTTTTTAATTTTTAAGACATTTTTCAAAGATTTTACATTGCAAGTCTACCAACTTTACTGAATTTATGACACAAATCAGAAGTTTCAAAAAGACACAGACACAGCAGGGATCAGCAAATAACGGGAACAGGCTGAATATTCATTTGCTCACCTTAAACAAAGCAACAGACATAGAAGTGATCTGGCCAGCTGATTGCCAGTGCACAACACTTTGGGTTTCTGGATCTTCTAAATACAAAACCATGTGCAAACTACTTAAGTAAATAAATGTCTGCTAACCTTAGGCATTGCAACAGACATTAAGGTGACTTGCCAACTGCTTACCAATGTACACCACTGAAGCTTTATGGACACCCCATTAAAATGTGTTTACAGATTACCTGTGCACATAATTAAAGCATGCCCTTCATGGTAGATACTTGCATTTGCAACAACCAACTATAATGTTTACTGCAATACACGGGACTTCTCGCTCTTGCAAAAATAGGACCTACATACATAACTGCATTCTCATTTCTGCTCTGTGGTTGTTTTCACATAATTTCAAACTCTTCTGAGTACAATAATTGCTGGCCTTGTACAGCATCATATCTGCAAGCCGAACAGGGAGTATGAGTGAGTGCAGTGCAACAGTACTTTAAATGTGGCATTTGTCTGGATTTAAAACATCAGACAGCAACAAAGCATTGTGGCGTTTTGTCTGCTACTAGGTTGCTGTGTCTCTGGATGACTAACTCAATTGCTCATGTGCATCCTAAATGACGTCTGTTGAATGAGAGGTGAGGCCCACTTCACCCCCCCCCCATTCACTACACTCCCCATTGCATTTATACAGTTTTATCTATGCCCCAATCACTTCAGCTATACCATCCTACTTAAAATAACAGTAAAACAGTTCCTAATTTATCCATACAATACAATCTGTTAAATAAAATCAAACCTTATAAAGAGGTACAACTAGTTTCACTCAACTAAGTACACCTACCCTCTGAATCTTTAGCATTAGCTGTTAGAAAGCCAAACTACATTATGTATTTACAACACTTCCTTCTAACTAATTACATCTAACATCTTAAATCATCAACACAATCTTTGCTATTATCTACATTCTACAGTTCCATTACGAAACAATGAAACAAAAGTTGCAGAGGAAACACATCAGAGAACACAAATTACCAAAGCACCACTAGGATGGAAAGTCCAGTTGTAAGCACTGTTAGTAGAGGACAAGTCCGTACGCCCTGCCATGTGGGGGTCAAGTCCCCCCAGCAGCCACATACATATATGTCAATAACACAGTCACACAAACACAAAGAAGAAAGAAATCTCCAAAAACAAAGGAATCGCTGCCAGTGGACTCATATAATTTTCACTGGCAGTGATTTCTTGTGGAGCTTGGCAGCTTGTGACTTGGGGATTTGACGTTCTGGCAATGTGCCAACTTGGTGACCTGTACAACAGCCACACTCTAGTTATAGTATTAAAGATTTTATGACAAATGATAAAAGAACATCATCCATCTAAATCTTTAGCACAAACTGTTACAAAGCCAAAGCAAGTTAAATGCACAACAAAGCACAAGTTAGTATTCCCTTGCAACTAATTACATCCAACGTATTAACTTGGTAGTACAAACCTTCCTATTATTTACATTCTACCAATTCTGCAAGAGTTACAAAAAAACACCAACTAGAAATAAGGCACATTAGTTCATAGTTCATAGGTTCATAGTTCATAGGTTAGTACTTCAATGAATTTAACTACAAATCAGGTACTAATTACAACATGTAAAATAAATACACAATGGCATGTCTTTTAAGACTTTTAATATTTTGCTTACCACTGATGTGTATAAAGAAGCAAGCTCTTGATTCCATATATACAGTTACACAACTCGTACTTCAACGGTGGACAACTCACACAAACCATGCTACAGCTACTGATGTCAAAATATTAAGGAGGCTTAACATAGAAACTAGAAAAAGAAAAACTCCTGGCTAATAATGTTCTCCCACTATTATGAATAATTCCATTCACATTAATCAGAGCCAGCAACACTGAGATTAACCAAGATTGCACATGCACACAAAATGTTAAGTACAGTCAACATATCAAAATACATACTACACTAAAATAGCACTGATCAACATAACCTGTATAAACAAGAGGGTATCATAAGGAACATGGTTCACAGAAAATAACCTGCCAGTATTAGCTATTACTGCATCCCTGCTAAAACATCAAGACTGCACTTCTCACTCTGTAAAGCAAAACAACCATTGCTTATTTACCAACAGACAAGGACCAACAATAGGAGAAGGGGTTCTTCTACTACTCAAAAACAACTCTTCCACTCTTCCATTAAGGTAAGTTTTAAAGCAAACAATGACTCAGGACCCTAACTGTCTACTAGTGTAAGTCACATTTTGTAATGTGCTGAAACTCCTCCCTGCATTATTATACATTCCTCCAACAGCTACCGTGAGCATGTGCAACTACTACATCAACCTTATATACTCTTGGAAACCAATGCAAACATGGTCTTATCAACAGACTGAAAACCTAGGCTTGATCCAACTGCTAAAACAAGCAACACAATCTTGAATGCAATTGCTTAAAACCTCTTAATTGAGGTGATCATAACCAGCATTCCAAAAAAAAAAACATAATGAATTATCCATTTTAACAAACAGTTTAATTATCACAACCCTAAAATGTGCAAATGGTCAATGAATGTGCAGAAAACAAAACCAACTTTAAAATGTGCTAGAGCCTTTCCAGACTCAGCACTTCTAGATTCTGAGCTTGAGCACATAATCTAGAATGCAGTTATTGATCATACTAATCCCATTACAGCTCTTAAAATAACTCTTCAATATTATATTTAAAATAGACTTTTTCCAGTATAACAAAAATGAGTAAGCGATACCTCATACCCTGGCTAACACAGAAGATTGCACCTAGAAAGTAATGGAAGGCAGATCCAAACAAAGCCTAAAAACAATTAGCATTTCAGCATCTTAGACACAGCAAAAAAAAAAAAAAAAATGGCATAAAGATGGAAAAATTTATATATATATATATATATATATATATATATATATATATATATATATATATATATCTTTATAATGGGTCTATATTAGAACACCGAACATTCAAAATGTCGAGTGTTCTAATATCGAACCCTAGCAATCAAAAAAAAAAACATTGAACATTCGGAACAGCGAATGTTTTCCTAGCGAAAAGATTTGCTGTTCCAAAACACATACACACAAGATAAGCACACCAAACAAACAGTAATCCACACACATACACCTAAACTCATACACCTAACCCTACACTAAACTATACATACACCACTAACTATCCACTTACCTTAACCCAAACCCTAACCCTAAGGTCTGTCACTATTGCACAGTCACCTCACCCGCGCCCTAACCCTAACTCACCTAACCTGCCCTAACCCACACGTCCACACAATCGCACACTTACCTGACCCGTGCCCTAACCCTAACTCACCTAAAACGCCCTAACGCACATGTCCACACAATTGCACACTTACCTGAACCTGACCCGTAACTTTCCACCAGAGTGCTGAAAATACCGAAGCAGCAGAAACGGACAACCAAATTCTTTCCCTAGGAAAGAATTTGGTTTCCTGTTACTTTGATATTTTCAGCGTTCGCTGAAAACGGGTCGATATTAGAACACCCGACATTTCAAATGTTCGGTGTTCTAATATAGACCCCTTTATATCTATATCTATATAAAAGTTATTGCCTAGGTTTACCGAAACAATTCTGAACAATACTTATAACATTCACAAACAATCTGGAGCCCACAGTAACAAAACAAAGTAATTCAGCTACTAAATGAAATAAAAAACACTTATTTCCATGCCTTTAAAATTCTTCAGTACAACTTTTATCCAAACTGGCCACAACAGTAATTTAAATACATGCAAGCATTCTTGCTCAGCCTTTTAGAATTGCCCCCTCCACTTCCAAGTTATCATAGTAAAATGTTTAAAAGAATAATTAGAAAATATTGATAATCTACAAGTCAGTCAAATATTCAGTATTATACTTCCTAAAAATGACAGCAAGATAAACTTCAACACCACTGTGCCACAATTACTATTACACTTACCTCAGAATTAATTCTTTACAACTGGTGACATGCTACAATCATACCTATCCCAAAAAACAAGAAATCCTGTAACTGCTTCACACTGCATGTCCAGTGTCTATTGAAAAGCCACT
This sequence comes from Protopterus annectens, assembly GCF_019279795.1. Lineage (NCBI taxonomy): Eukaryota > Metazoa > Chordata > Ceratodontiformes > Protopteridae > Protopterus > Protopterus annectens. The sequence continues at coordinate 1,237,351,288 of NC_056732.1, read as the reverse complement.
GTAACACAAACTAATAGATATAAAAGTATGGTTTACTCTCTGATCAATAGAGTGTTCAATACTCAGGCAGGCTAACTGCCACAGCATTAATCAAAAAAATGCTTTATAAAGAATTTTTTTTATTCACGTGAGTTAGGTCCAAAAGGTGGAGATTCCACTGGTTTAATACAGACAATTGATTATGAGTGCTAGATTAAGTTAAGTTCAGGACAGCCATCAGGGCTTAATAACAACATACTAAAGGCTGGTTGATACTGACGCAGGAGTGTAATGAACAAACATTGGGTTTGAAATGTTTTTTGATGTGTATTAAACAGTCGTGTTTTATATGTCCATATGATGTAAGTGTTTTTAGTACTTAAGCAGAATATACAGTTCTGATTCTCAGACTGAAGAAGTCTGTTTATAATACAAGGTAAAAGCATCCAATATGTATTAAAGGGTTTTGATGGATTTTATTTCTGTGTAATGTGCATTTTGTTTTTCTTTTTTTTTTTTTTCACAAGGCCACTGACAAATTATTGATATATCAAGCTACTGTATAAACTTTGCACTGTTAAGGTGTTCATGCAGATTGTGACCAAAATTAGTCTATGGACCAACCTACTTAAATGGTTAACTAACTAGCTAATAAATGACCTAACTAACAAACAAATTGAATGAACGAACGTAGAAGTCAGTTTCCGTGGGTCATATAGCTTTAATAACTTTATAAGTCACAAGTTTTATTGCTGAAGTTAGGCCCAAAATAAATAATATGTGTGAACATTTTCAGTCACGTTTCTCTACAACAGGCATAATTATTAATATAAATGAAAAAATAAGAATCTTCCGATGTAGAAGAATATCTTCAATTGTGTTATTTTGATGTCTTATTTTGAGGCCTATCCATACATTTTAAAGAAAATTTAACTGAGTGACCAAGCATCTCTCAAAGGTGGGAACTGATGAGGGAGCACTCCAAAGTGCTTTGTATATGGAATCTTCATGCTAAATGTTGTCAGCACCAATTGTGGAATAAAACTAGTGTCTGCTGATATGAGGACACTTATTGTAAAATGGCAAGATCAATGTATAATTTACTGGTGAGTAAAAAAAATGTAAAGATTTACTACTATAGAGGTCCTCCCTAAATTAATCTCTCACACATAAAAATAGCAAAGGAAACCAGGAATTATTAGATAATACCTCACCCTGACTGGGTATTCCTCTAATATCAGACTTTGTGATCAAAGTGAAAGAAACAATGGCCACAGTAATGTTTTTTTCTATTTGCTGCTGTTAGGCAAATCGCCTCCTTAAAAAATTATACAGATGATTCTTTAATAGTAAATACCCTCAGCTTTCAAACACAGTCCCATTGCTCCACCACCTTCTGTCCTCACAAATAACCATGTTTTAAACTGGTTACACATAGGATGCTTGATCAAAATCAAAGCAAAAGAAATAACTACCAGAGCAATGCAGCTGAAACTGTTGCCCTAAGACACATGCACTGCTTCTCCATAACAAGTATTATCAATGATTTCTCAACTATGGACGGGTAAATGCTTCTGCTTTCATGCAGACTGGTTCCCCATTTTTCATCCTCAAAAGAGCTACATTCTGTCTTTTACATCACTGATGTCTGAATATGACCAACATTTAATAAGCAATAGCCACACTAGCATATTCTGTACTGCTGCTTTTAGATAAATATAATTCCCATTATTGATAAGCCACATATATGATCCTTTAACAGTGTTTAAGTATGTGAAGATATGTGGAGGCTGCCAGCCTAGCTAGATGGGATTTTCTAGATAATTCTGTCATTTGTAAATATTAATGTAAGCCACATGCTTGTTCTCTTAAATGTAAGAAAATTATGGTAAATGTTGAACTTCAAAAATGTAACTACACTGCACTCTGCTGGAGGAAAGCTGATAAGTCAAGCATTGTATGACTGTTTGATCTCAAAACTTGGAGCTGAGATGTCTGAATGAAGGAATTCATCCTATTGTTTTGAGATCAGAATGAATGGCTAGAATTTACATGTATAATGTCTTTTATTGCTCTGGCTTCCTGACTAGCTGCAAGATCAAAAGGGCTGTTACACTCTGAGTTTCTGTTACCCTGGGAAACAGAGAATAATGATGTAATCTGAAATGAGTCAGTGGTACTGTGTTGTCAGAACTGACAACATCACCAGCACTGCCTTGCTCTATATGCAAGTTTATTTTAGAACTGTATTTGCTCTTAGATATAGATAGGAAATAGTAAGTTTAGACTAGCTGTTTTCTATATTTATGTCAGAACTATTCTACTGTATTATTTTAAGCATTTTCCTGTGATCTCTGACTTATTGGCTAGCACTGTGTAGTAACAAATATTGTCTTATTCACAGGTTCACAGGCAGGTTCTAGGCGATTGGCCCTAGGGCTTATATAAGCCTAACCAAAAAAGCACCTTGGCTTTTGCCACCCAAGAAACTTGGTCATTACCTGGTGGTAGTCGTGTTTTTTGTCAGCCTCTATCAAGAGCACCGCACATCACAGCTGTCCAGTGCCAATCTATTTTAGGTCATTGAAGTCCCCAGCAATTATCTCAAAACCTTTAACAATGTGAGAGTAGACTATAATACTGAAGTCCTCAATTAAAGCAAACTGCAAATCTTCCTTTTTCCAGTTGAAATCAACACCAGTTGTCTCATAGTCCATACCATATCTAATAATGAATGAGGAATGGATAGCATTTTGACAGACATCCCCACTTTTACTTCATTTTTAACCTATGATAACTACTGTAGTTTGGTATTATCATAGGATTTTTCTATTCAGAATACCAAGTTTCAGATATACTAATACAACACTGTATAACCCATCATCCTCAAGTTTGCATTTCAAGAGCAGTAAATTTATTAGTAACTGTTTATTTTCACATTAAGAACTTGATTGTTCATGACCTTTGTCAAAATTGATACTTTCCATCCTCTGTCCCTAAAAGTTAGTTTGATCCCCATTTGCCCATTCCCTTGATGGCCAAGATCAGTCTGGTCTGAAATGGAAAAAAAAAATGTTGCATCCAAATTTTCTTAATGTAATACCCAATTAATTTGCTCCAAAGCATTCTCTCCTGAGATAGCTATCAAACATTTCTGGCATATACACTAACGCTTTGTTGAATCCTGAAGCTGGGATGATGCTACATCCCAGAGAGAAAAAAAATCTTCTGTCTGCTAAGGTTAATGATATCTTTTACAGCATTTTCAAACTCAAAATTATTGGTGTTCATCATCATCTTCTTTCGGCTGTTCCCGTTAGGGGTCGCCAGAGCGGATCATCTGTTTCCATTTCTTCCTGTCCTCTGCATCATGCTCTTTCACACCAACCGCCTGCATGTCCTCTCTCACCACATCCATAAACCTTACCTTAGGCCTTCCTCTTTTCCTCTTACCCATCAGCTCCATCCTTAGCATCCTTTTCCAAATATACCCAGCATCCCTCCTCAGTGCATGTCCAAACCAACGCAATCTCACCTCTCTTGCTTTGTCTCCAAATTGTCCAACCTGAGCTGACCCTCTAATATACTGATTCCTAATCCTGTCCATCCTAGTCACACCCAGTGCAAATCTTAACATCTTTAACTCTGCCACATCCAGCTCTGACTCCTGCCTTTTTGTCAATGCCACCGTCTCTAACCCATATAACATAGCTGGTCTCACTACCCTCTTGTAAACCTTCCCTTTCACTCATACTGGTACCAGTCTGTCACAAATCACTCGACACTCTTTTCCACCCATTCCACCCTGCATGTACTCTCTTCTTCACCTCTCTTCCACACTCACCATTACTCTGAACTGTTGATCCCAAGTACTTAAACTCATCCATCTTTCCCAACTCTACTCCCTGCATCCTCACCATTCCTCTACCCTCCCTCTCACTTACACACATATATTCTGTTTTAACCCCACTGACCTTCATTCCTCTCCTCTCCTCTCCTCTCCAACGCATATCTCCACCTCTCCAGGGTCTCCTCAACCTGGTCCCTACTCTCACTACATATCACAATGTTATCTGCAAACATCATAGTCCACAGGGCCTCCTGTCTGATCTCATCTGTCAACCTGTCCATCACCACTGCAAATAAGAAAGGGCTCAGAGCTAATCCTTGATGTAATCCCACCTCCACCTTAAACATATCTGTCACTCCGACCACAGTCCTCACCAATGTCACACTACCCTCATACATATCCTGTACCACTCTTACATACTTCTCTGCCACTCCCGACTTCCTCATACAATACCACAACTCCTCTCTAGGCACCCTGTCATATGCTTTCTCTAGGTCCACAATGACATAATGCAACTCCTTCTAACCTTCTCTGTATTTCTCCAACAAAACTGTCAGAGTAAACATTGCATCTGTAGTGCTCTTTCCTGGCATGAAACCATACTGCTGATCACTAATCATCACCTCCCTTCTTAACCTAGCTTCCACTACTCTTTCCCATAACTTCAAGCTGCGACCGATCAATTTTATCCCTCTGTAGTTACTGCAGCTCTGCACATCACCCTTATTCTTAAAGATAGGTACCAAAACACTTTTTCTCCACTCCTCAGACATCCTCTGACTTTCCAAAATTTCATTAAACAATCTGGTTAAAAATTCCACTGCCATTTCTCCTAAGCACCTCCATGCTTCCACTGGTATGTCATCTGGGCCAACAGCCTTTCCATTCTTCATCCGCTTCGTAGCTGTCCTTGCTTCCTCCTTGATAATCTGTTTTACTTCCTGATTCACTATCCCCACATCATCCAACCTTCTCTCTCTCTCATTCTCTTCATTCATCAGCCCTTCAAAGTACTCTTTCCATCTACTCAACACACTCTCCTCGCTTGTGAGTATGTTTCCCTCACTATCCTTTATCACCCTTACCTGTTGCATATCTTTCCAAGCTCTGTCCCTCTGTCCAGTCAATTGGTACAGGTCCTTTTCTCCCTCTTTAGTGTCCAATCTCTCATACACCTCTCCATATGCCTTATCCTTTGCCACCTCTCTCTTTGCCATGCGCCTCATCTCCTTATACTCATGTCTACTTTCTTCATCTCTTTGACAATCCCACTTCTTCTTCACCAGCCCCTTCCTCTGTATACTCTCCTGTACTTCCTCATACCACCACCAGGTCTCCTTGTCCTCCTTCCTCTGTCCAGATGTCACACCAAGCACCTTTCTAGCAGTCTCCCTTACTAGCTCTGTTGTAGTTACCCAGCTATTCAGTAACTCTTCACTGCCTCCCAGTGGACTGTCTTAACACTTCCCTGAACTCCACATCACAATCACCCTTTTTTAACTTCCACCATTTAATCTTTGGCACTGCTTTCACACTCCTCCTCCTCTTCTTGATCACCAACGTCATCCTACAGACCACCATTCTATGCTGCTTAACTACACTTTCCCCTGTCACCACTTTACAGTCTCCAGTCTCCTTCAGACTGGCCCTCTTACATAGGATATAATCCACCTGTGTGCATCTTCCTCCACTCTTGTACGTCATCCTATGCTCCTCCCTCTTCTTAAAATACGTATTCACCTCAGCCATGTCCATCCTTTTCGCAAAATCCATAATCATCTGACCTTCTACATTCCTCTCCTTAACACCATATCTACCAATCACTTCCTCATCCCCTCTGTTCACTTCACCAACATGCCCATTGAAGTCTGCTCCAATCACTAGTCTCTCACCCTTGGGTACACTCACCATCACTTCATCCAACTCACTCCAAAATTTTTCTTTCTCATCCATCACACACCCAACTTGTGGAGCATATGCACTAACAACATTCAGCATTACACAATCAGTTTCAAGCTTCATAAACATCACTCCATCAGACACTCTCTTCACCTCCAAAACACTCCTGGCATACTGTTCCTTTAGGATAACCCCTACCCCATTTCTCCTGCCATCCACACCATGATAGAACAATTTGAACCCACCTCCTACACACCTAGCCTTACTTCCCTTCCATCTGGTCTCTTGCACGCACAATATATCAACCTTCCTTCTCTTCATCATATCAGCTAGCTCTCTCCCTATACCAGTACTGCATTACCTACATAATTTATCCCGCTAATGACTATAACCATATCATATCTCCTTTTATTTGACAATATCTTCATCAAGGCTCTAAAAGTGTCAATACATCCTACATCCTTTTAGGGGATGACTATTATTCTAGGTGATACATTTCTGGTAAAATCGTGGAGTGGACTACAGCTAGGACTTCTACTGGTCTAGTAAAGTCAAGATTAACCACACCTTCAATAACTATATTACCTTCCTTAGATCCACCATATACTCTCCTTCTCTTTTACAGAAATTTTTGGTATGCAATATCTTTCTCTGCAACACCTTCCTCACCAAGTCCTTCCCTGATGCTAATGCAGGCTGGAGCTAGGTTAACTTCTTTGTTAGCTGCAAATTACTGACTTTGTTAGTGTTAATGCACACACTTATAACTCTAGTTGGATTTACTAGTAGGAAGAGCTTGTTCTTGCCCCTCAGACTTATAAACACCAGATGAAGAGGAACATTTCCATCACAGAAAAGTAAACATTATGTTGTTACATGGCCTACGAGTTCTGTTTGTGTCTATATATGTTTTAAGAATAACTATGGGAAAATATGGTCACAGCAATCAAACTTCTCAGCTTGAATCCCAATATTACTTAAAATCACTTCTGTCTTATTATTTATACATTTAGCAAAATAAATTGCCTATGAAACTGTCCTTGCACACCTTTTTTCATATCCCAACCAAGTCAAGTAACAACAATATTAAACATCCCTTACATTCAATAAGGAAACACTTATGGATTAAATGATTGGACCTCCAAAAAGTCTGTATTTCCCCAGAAGAAAGAGTGATTTGTATATCATGTGATGCACTCTATCTAGTGAATTAGCCTCAAAGTCACATAGCTAAGACATACTCTTTTTAAACTATAAACATAGATCCCATGGTAATATACATTGGGTTAACTGTTCACTTAAAATTCACAATTACACTACACTAGGCCTGTTGTGGGCATTTATATCAAAATATGAAACATTTTCTTACATATTCAAAACACATCATTGAATATTGTCTTTGGAATCAAGTTTAGATAATGAAAATGTGGATTGGTCTTAGTTTCTTCAACACTTTAGCATATCTAGGACTTTAACATGATTAATTTATAATGTGTCTCTTGTCTTGCTTTTGATAACAGTTCTTGCTGCAACGCAAGTTCATCTAAAAAGACAGGATTTCAGGAGTCTCTGCCGATCTTGACTATACTTTTTGTAACAGTTCTAATTGTGACACTTGTTTGCTACTCATCATGTAACTTTAATTATAAAGTATTTGTCTTGTACAGATGTCTAATTTCTGCTACATAGCTTACCATCTTCCTCACTAACTGCAGAGGATATTCATTCAGCTGCTTTACCAAAAGTAAGACACAGAAAAAAATGGTCTAGCTTCCACATCTATACTAAAACTGATTTTTCTACAACTATGCATCATATAGAATATGGATCACTGCAGCTTGCCTACTAGATTTTAAAAGTATCTCCCCATAAAACACAGATACCCACATACCAGCACACAAATATATACAGACATTAACTTTAACACAACATTAAATATGTATGGGCTACTTACATGAAAACTAAAGCTTTACAACACATTCAAGGACATTTTAATTATATAATTTTAAGTCCTTAGAAGCATGTTTAACTTTCAGTACACCTGCCTGGGTTCTTCAACAGTCTGTCATATCTTGAGAATTTACAAGACTGTTTGCACTGAATATCTGGTATACCCTTCAGAGCACTGCTACAAAACAGTGTGGTGGCAAAAATTGAGGATACTTACTCTTTCTGAAACTCCTGAACACCACAATTATCACAGTTTTTAAAAGGACTGTTATACTTTTGTCCACTCATCTTCCTGTAACTTCAGTTTTGTCATATTTGTCTGTCCATTTTCAATTTCTTCTATACAGCTTACTATCTTCACCATGGACAACATGGACTACAGACCATCTGGGTTTGGCTGCTTTACCAGCAACTTCAGCTTCAGAATACAGACCTTCACATGGCATATGTAACCTTACTATATCCCCAACCTATAATTCTGGAAGTCTTGCATATTTTCTGTCTTAGTAGTACTTTTGTCTGTGCTGATTTCATTTCAGTACTTACTTAACTGTATATTGAAGCATTAACAACGAAGATGAAGCAGATAATCTGCTTTTCAACCTTCTGTCATCAACATTTGAGTGAGTGAGAGAGACACTCTGCAATCGAAACTTCCTACATTCCAAAAGTACAAAATAATAATTCTTGCAGTATTTACTCTGCTCTCTTAAGAGTTCACCTTTGTCTAGTTCTCTTTACCAGTCTACTGAACTAAGGACAATGTGGACTTGACGATACATATCTGAATTCATGACTTGTACACTATGAACCACTGCTAAGATATGAGAATATCAAAGATCTCCCAGTCTCAATGATACAGACTTTAATGCATTAATCATACAGTGGTACAGTTGGTATCATTTTCACCTCACAGCAAGACGTTCTCCAGTTCGGTTTTCAGCTGGGTACCTTCTGTGCAGAGTCTGCATGTCCTCTATGTGCTTGCTTGAATTTTCTCTGGATCCTCCAGTTTCTTCTCGCATTCCAAACTCATGCAGCTGGTAGACTGGACGCACTAAATTGGCCATAGGTGTGTCTGCGTGTGGTATGGAAGAACAACTGATACAGGTCTAGCTACCTGGTGATATGGACACTGGCTCTAAATGATTGCCACTGTTGATGTGACACTCTGACCATAAGTGCTAACATGGGAAAAAGGGATTGTGGATGTATTCTTAAAACCCCTTCAGTTGTGACAAAAGGATAAATACTCTTGCTGTAATCACTCTACTCAGATCTTACAAATCAATACAACTGTAAATTTTTACTACTCATTTATTCTGCTAGCTTTAACAGCCTATTAATGACATCTAGAGCTTCCTCTACTTTACTTGCTAAATGTACTTTTCTAGGAGCACATATCACAGGCACTGTATCTGGTTTAATGATACAGACTGTAAAACTGTCAGAAAAGATGTGGGGATCAAACTGAGTGATGCAGGGGCACACCATGCTCTTTTTAACCGAGCAGGTGAAATTACAGCAGACCAAAGGATGAAGACTCAACCAAAGGTGATAAAATCCTGAACTTAAGCCACACTAACATACGTCAGCACTAATACCTACCAATTTTAACTCCCTCCTTGGTCAAATTGGATTATGAATCAGTCATATTCAGCTGAAGACTGAAGCATCTTCCAATAATCTGGTATTCAGATATCATGCCAAGGCTAATCTACTGAAACTGACTGATGACCTGGCAAAATTCAACATCCCCTTCAACTAGATGACCCCACTGCTTATGTGGAATCCTTTACTGTCAGATGCTATGCACATAAGAATAGATGCATAGATGCACTTGTCCTCCTTAAAAGTAAATAAAATGCCAAATTCAAAAATAAACCCCTATGGTGGAACTCAAATATAAACAGGCTCTATAATAAAAGAAAAAAAACTAACAGCACACAAAAATAAATGTAACTCTCAATATGCAGGAAAAGCTTTTGCTAAACTTTAGAGGGAACTCTAGACTCTGATCAAATCAACCCAAGCCTGGTTCGAGGTCAAAACTGTCAATCAAAGGACAACCTCAAAGCCTCCTTTAACTATAGCAGAAACCTTGGAAGCTATGCCTAGCACCATGCAGAGCTAGTACTAAATGATATCACACACCTAGACCCAGAAGACATAACCAATCTAGTAGCAGATAAATTTAGCTCAGATTTTACCCCCTTCCCAAATTCTTAGATCTCATAACCAAGCAGGTAATTGCCCCCCAGTCAAAATCAACTTATGGTGACTCTACGGGTAAACCCCATAACGTTTTTGCAGCATGTTACGAAGTAGATTGCCAGGCCTTTCTTCTGCACAAATACTGCTGGTGTGCAATTGTGGCCCAGACAGGTTTCGAACCCAAGTTTACCAGATGACAGTCCTGCACCTTAACCTCTGTGCTATCAGACCTGTATCTACACGCCCCTCCAAAATCTCCCTTGAGCAAGTCCTCAAGGCACTATCCAAGGCCATGAACAGTTTCTATGGGATTGGATAAAACTTGCTAGCCAGCCTGAAAGAGGACCTGTCATTTCCCCCTATAGAAGCTACTCAATGTCAGCCTCCCAACAGGATTTCTGTTGGATGAATGTAGGACAGCAACTATCATCCCCTTGCACAAAGGTGGGGTGTCAATGGACGCAGAAAATTATAGATCTATAAGTCTGACCAGCCTCAACTGTACAGCTATGGAAAAGATCATTATGGATTTAATAAAAAAGGGCATAGCTAACCTACAAACTCTCAACCCAAGACAGCTGATCTTTGTTAAAGGCATATCCTGCTTATTTAACCTGGCTGACTTCCTTGAGGAGGGTACTGAAGAAATTTATCGGGGCAAATCAGTACACACTGCATATCTAGACCTCACAGAGATGTTCAACCCCATCCCACGATAACCTGTCCCAGCTAAATGTTAATCCCTATGTAAATCATTTGAAGACAACCTAGCTCACAAACAGACCCAGGAAATTAGGGTGGGCTGCTTTACCTCCTCCAAAATACCTGTAGACAGCAGTATACCATAGGGTTCAGTCTTTGGGTCACTTCTCTTTGAAATTTACTTCTAGGAGGTTAAAAGTTATTGCTAAGGGTTTATAGCTGACCAACTTTGCAGATGGCTGTAAACTTGGTGCCATCACTAAATCTTTGGAGGACATTAACATCCCCCAAGAAGGCCACTCCAAAACCAATAGCTGGTACCAAAACCATGAACTAAAACTAAATGCCAAGAAATGTACTACAGTATATTTCAGCAAGCAAGAAGTCAACCTTGTAACTATCACAGAAACAACACAACCATGAAAATTAATCCAGTAGTAAAGGCCCTAGGAACTTATGTAGACAACAAACTATACTTTGATATCCACTAGTATAACAAACTGCTTTTTCACTGCACAGCTTATTATGAAAGGTATGGCATCCAGATTCAGGGATGGGATCATTCCACTGCATTTTGCACTCATTAGGCTGATCATTCAGCATAATGCCTGTTTAATATATACGTCCAAACATTTAACACAACTCAAATCTCCACAATGCTTTCTTACTAAAACAATCAAGGGGCTACAGCATAAAAACTATGAAGAGCATCACAAAGTCTTATCTCTCGTCTTGGTGTCATACAAGCGACTGAGGGATGATCTCTAGCCTAAATAAACCCTATCCAGAAAAAAAAAAAAAGAAGAAGAGGAAATATCGACAGCGAAGAATCCCAACCTCAAGTCTACAAAATATTCTGATAAAGTTAACTTGAAAAGCAGGACTAGCAATGAAAAGAAATTCAAGGGAAGAAATTAAGCGAATGAAGTGCTGCAAGTGGGAGAAGATGGTTGCCAAGCTAAATAAGAAAAAGGAAAAATACACTTGAAAAATGGCACATTTCTTGAAACAACAGTGATACAGGCACACTCAAATAATGTTTCAGGGTAGGACTGGCCAAAAACACTAAAGAAACCAGCATGCTGCTGCTTGGAGTAGAAATCAGCTGCAAAAAATGCAGGACCTGTCACTTCAAGTGCAACGCCAATCACATAAAAATGGCTACAACTAAAAGAAAGTGTTGCCTAAGCTACAGGTACCACCTCTTAAATATTTATTATTACATATTTTTAAACCTTTCTACTGTGGCTGTTTTGTGTAGAGATAATTTAAGCTCTAGAGTACATTGCATGTATATAGTATTACTGACCAAGCCACTCTAATACGCCTTAAAAAGTTCAGTCACAGTTACCATTTGGATAATAATATAGCACAGTAATAATTGGACACCCTTTGGTAAGGGCCTTTTTAGTAGCTGATAAGTAAGGGTCCTGGTGGCACTGATTACTACCTTATAGCCTGGATAGAAGGGACACAGCTAGTGAACCTGTGCCAGCCTTCCCCAGGAGTGTCTGTGTGGTTGTATATAAATCATATCTGAAAGTGTGTGTGTGTGTGTGTGTGTGTGTGTGTGTGTGTGTGTGTGTGTGTGTGTGTGTGTGTGTGTGTGTGTGTGTGTGTGTGTGTGTGTGTGAACTACTTGGGCAGGGGCACGAAGCACTGGTTGGACAGAGAGAGTACTAGGAGGATTTGGCTTGGGACTCTGGCTAAGGACCCCACTCTACAGCTGTGCCAGTGGGGAGTCTTATTGGGGATCTGGAGAGAAAGGGAGAAACCAGCCCCAGACTGACTGTAATCTTTGTGTGCTCTTAAGGGAAATTGTACTTTGCTATGTGTGTATTTGTTCCTAATGTGGATGCCCCTCACTGGTGTTAGTGGTGAGGATTGAGGCTCCTTGATTGCTGGGCCAGTGCACAGGCATCACAAAGTAATAGCCCTTTGCTTTCAAACACAGTCTACCTCCCCATTTCTCATTCCAGACATAACTGTTTTCTATTCTGCATTCTTCATATCTGTCAATAACTATACCAGATTTCCTGACAGCATCAACATTTGCTGCTTGTTAATGAGCACCCCCAATACACTTCAACTGCAATAATAAACACAAACTAGTATTTACCATGCATTGTTGCTAAAGGCAGTACTTACTAGCAACACTGTCCCAGATTTTCCTGGTGTCCTGTCAATATTTTATAAGCCACAGATACAAGACAAAGCATTCCTTAACATCACAGTTTGTGCTCCCTATGATGATCTCTAGTAAAATTACTACAGCCTGTCAGGTAAACAATAACTGGTTGCTCTGAGCAACTGATATCAGTGATTACCTCACAATGTAGCAGGCCATCAATCGTCCAGTTACGGCCTGTTATTACATGAGAGGGAAGGAGGTGCCATGCTAATAAGCAGCATGACATCTCACTTCCAAGCAGAATTGTTGTTCACCAAGTGCTGTGTACCATGTTGTGAAAACGTGAAGAATTGTGTATGCGTAATCAAATTAATCACGTTGTCAAAATCTCAGGATGCTGGTCCAATGTAACTGTTGAAATTGCATCTTAGGGGTTGTGACTCACAGAAAGTAGAAAAAAAGAAGTTATGTACTCACCATAACGTTCCATGTGAGTTGTTCCATCTCACCTTCATTCATCACTGATGGGTTTGGAGCCGATCCTCGGCTCAGACACGGCCGACTAGCAAAATCAAGGTTCTCCAGTAGCTTGAGACCCCACCCCTTATCCCATAATGCACTGCTGGAATTACCTCAGATCTTGTTTGCTGAGTACCATATAATAGTACAATAATTATTCTGCCTAGGAATTAATACACATTGAAAAACCAGGATGAAGACAGCCTCCAGGTCAACTGTCAGCCAGGGGGGGGGAAGGAGGGAGGGACGTGAGAATGAAGGCAAGATGGAACAACTCACATGGAACGTTATGGTGAGTACATAACTTCTTTATGTGAAGTTGTTCAATCTCGCCATTCATTCATCACTGATGGGTAGCGTCCCTAGCACCCTGATCTTGTGTGGCTCACGGAAGTACACTCTTCAGAACCATATCACCAAATGAAGCCCTGTCCCTGGAGGCCTTATCCACTTTGTAATGAGTTATAAAAGTGTGAGGTTTAGACCAGGTGGCTGCTGCACAGATGTTATCCAAAGGCAATTTGGCTTGAAAGGCTGATGAGATAGAAACTGCTCTGGCTTAATGAGCCTTTACCTTACTAGACAAGGGCATATTATGACAAGCATATGCATAGGTGATGCACAGCCACTTAGACAGGGTTGTTTTAGCAACTGGTTTACCTTTCCTGGTCTCAGAAAAGGACACAAAGAGCTGATCTGATTTCCTAATGTCTTTGGTTCTGTCCAAATAAAATGCAAGTTGTCCATGAACATCGAGTTTATGCAACATATATTCCAATTTGTTGGTGTGAATAGGGAAGAAAACGGGCAACTCAATGACTTGATTAATGTTAACTTCAGAACATACTTTGGGCAGAAAGAATGGATTAGTTCTGAGAGATACTCTGTCAGTATGGAAGACCATGTAAGGGGGCTTGATGGAAAGGGCTTGGAGCTCTGACACTCTACAGGCTGAAGTGATGGTTACTAAGAAGATAGTTTTCCATGACAAGAATTTTAGTTCAAAAGATGATGCATGCTCAAAAGGAGGAAGAATGATACGAGATAACATAAAATTTAAATTCCAGGGGGAATAAGGTGTCTTCACTGGAGGCCTTATGTGAAAGGAGCTTTTTAGAAAAGCCTTAGACAATTGGTGAGCCATAATATTCAAACTATCAATTCCTAGAAGGAAATTAGATATAGCAGCTAATTGTACTCGTACTATAGCTGCCGCTGCTCCTTTGTTGAAGATTTCTGTCAAGAACTGTAAGATAGAAGACAATGGCGCTTGATAAGGGTCAATGATGTGGGAAGAAGCCCACATGGAAAATCTCTTCCACTTACTACGATACAATTTTCTGGTGGAAGGTTTGTGGGAAGCCAACAAAATCTGACTAGTGTCATGGGAAAGACTATAGAGCCTGGCTATGCTGGAAATTGGAGCAGCCAAGTGGTTAGCTTCAATGTCTGCAATGACGGGTGAAGATTCCCTGACGGATGTGTCAACAAGTCCGGAACTGGGTCCAGGATCCATGGATCTTCCAGAATATGATGGTAAAGAAATGGGAACCAAATCTGCCGAGGCCAATGAGGGGCTATGAGAATGATTGTCTGTCCCATTGACTTTGCTTTCTGTAAGAATTTGGATATCAGGGGAATTGGTGGAAATGTATAGAGGAGACTCCGGGGCCAATCGTGGACAAGAGCATCCCTTGGGGAGTGACCTGGCATGGGAATCATGGCAAAATAGCTTCTGTATTTGTTGTTGATGTGACTGGCAAAGAGGTCGCAGGAAGGCTGCCCCATTTGCAGAAGATCCTGTCTGCAATCTCTTGCTTGAGGGACCATTTGTGGGGCAACAAGATTGCTCTGCTCAGTCTGTCCGCTATTATGTTGGATTTGCACGGGATGTGCATTGACAACAGAAAGTGCTGGGATGACAGTGCCCACTGCCATGCTCTGAGGGCTTCTAGGCAAAGGGGATAAGACTTGGTCCTGCCTTGTTTGTTCAGATACCAGACCACTGACATGTTGTCTGCCTTTATTGCAATTGTCCCTAGAGGAAAAGAGGGAAAGTATTGCAACGCTAGAAGTACTGCTCTCATCTCCAGGACATTGATATGCAGATGTGATTCTTGATCTGTCCATGTGCCTTGGGCAGTCTTTCCCTGAAATAGAGCCCCCCCCCACCCTATCAAGGAAGCGTCCACGGTCACAGTGGCAACTGGAGGGAGAAGCATGAAAGGATGTCTTATTGTGACATGAAGAGACGTCAACCACCACTGAAGATCCTTCTTGCAGGAATTTATCAGGATCATGTGACTCGTTGGAAGTTCTTGGTAAGGCCACTGTGTGAATAGAAGCCACTGAAGGATTCTCATATGCATCTTTGCTAACAGGATTGCTAGAATAGCTGCCGCCATCAATCCTAGAACTTTCAATACCTCTGCTGCTGGTGCTCTGTACTTTGATATTAGGGACATGATGTGTTGGCGAAGAATAGAGATTCTTTCTAGCGGAAGGCGGAGAGTGGTGATTTCCCTGAAATAGAGCCCCCCCACCCCACCCTATCAAGGAAGCGTCCATGGTCACAGTGGCAACTGGAGGGAGAAGCATGAAAGGATGTCTTATTGTGACATGAAGAGACGTCAACCACCACTGAAGATCCTTCTTGCAGGAATTTATCAGGATCATGTGACTCGTTGGAAGTTCTTGGTAAGACCACTGTGTGAATAGAAGCCACTGAAGGATTCTCATATGCATCTTTGCTAACAGGATTGCTAGAATAGCTGCCGCCATCAATCCTAGAACTTTCAATACCTCTGCTGCTGGTGCTCTGTACTTTGATATTAGGGACATGATGTGTTGGCGAAGAATAGAGATTCTTTCTAGCAGAAGGCGGAGAGTGGCGATTGACATGTCTAGTTCTGTCCCTATAAAAACGATATGCTGCGATGGCAACAAGGCAGACTTTTTGAAGTTGACTGTAATGCCTAGCTGATCACAGAGTGTCAGAGTAGCCTCTCTCGCTTGAAGAAGTTGATGCCTGGTGGTGGAGGTAAGGAGCCAATAATCTAGATACCTGGAATCCTAGATGCTTCAGGTGAGCCGTGACTACTGCCATGCACTTGGTGAACACTCTGGGGGCTGCAGTGAGACCAAGGGGCAGAGCTCGGAATTGATAATGACTGGTTCCCAGCCGGAAACGCAGGTGATCTCTGGATGTTCTGGCCATCTTTATGTGGTAGTACGCATCCTTGAGATCGATCGAGCACATCCAATTGTCCTTCCCCAATAAGGGGAGTACAGACTGTAGCGTGACCACTTGGAACTTCTCTTTTCTCACAAATTGGTTGAGTCTGCTGAGATCCAAAATGGGTCTCCATTCCCATTTTCATTGGAACCAAAAAGAACCTTGAGTAAGTTCCGAATCCTGTCTGGTCTGCTGGGACTGGCTGGATGACTTGTTTTCTAGCAATCGGCGTACCTCTATTGCTGCTTGTCCCATGTGACTGGGTAGAACGTCCAGGATTATTTTGATGGGAAGAGGCTGGGTGGAGAATGGTATGAAATACCCTCTGGAAATGATACTTTGTACCCAACTGTCATTTGTTATATTTAGCCAGGCTTTGGGGTACAAAGATAAGCGACCCCTGACTGCCTCCAGAGTAGGACAACCGGGCCTCCCTTCAGGAGCACTGGTAGGATTGACCAGAGAAGTGATCTCTGTCACCCTGGTGTTGCGGACCCCCTCTGCCGCAAGGGCGGCATCTTCCATTGAAACCCCCTCCTCTGCCTCTGGAGGGGGGCACTCCACGTGTGTCTTGAAAGGCTTCTTGGGCTTTCCGGAACCACATCTTTCCTCCCCTCTGACCTATGGGAAAGGGTCGAGTGGGGGTGGAAAAACGGACTCTGACAGCAGACAGAGTCTTTCCTTCTTGCTCACACCTGATCAAAGTCTCTTTCAACTTTGGCCCAAACAAAGATGAGCCATCAAATGGGGTATTAGTAAAAGAAGACTTGAAGGGTTCCACGAAGGAACATAGTCGCATCCAGGCATGCCTACGGAGAGCATTTCCTGTACCTGTGGCTCTACTCGAACCATCAGCTGCGTAAGATAAGAGATGCATGGACAAGTTGACTATCGAATTGAGGGTAGAGAGCTGAGTGGCAATCTTATCGGACACACTCAGCTACAGCATCTCCCAACTCCTTAAGGAGATCTCTCTGCAGTCTGGTAAAATGCGTCAAGTAGTTAAGTGATCTGAGTGAGAAAGTCGCTGAACTAAACATGTGTTTCCCATATCTATCCATGATCCTAGATTCTCTGTTTGGAGGATGGACAGATGAGGAAGTCTCAGACATTTCCTTTTTGGTGGCTGCCACCACCACCATGACATCAACAGGGACTCCCTTGGTCAAAAAGGACTTATCCACAGGGGCTGAAATAAACTTATTAGGCCTCCTAGGAACAGGCTCCATAAATTCTGGAGACTCCCACACTCTACGAGAGACCAGATCCATAAACTCACCACAGGGCGGAGATACCCAAGAGGTGGAAGGTTGAGATCCAAACGCCTTCAGGAGAACCGACTCATCCAGAATAGGGCTCTTGGACTGCCAATCACCCCTCTGCCTAAGGATTTCAAAAATCTCCGCAAAGGGGATGTCCTCAGAGGGGGATCTGGGGGACCCTTCTGATTCATCCAGGTCGATGTCCAATGTAATAGACTCCTAGGGGGAGTCCAAATGCCTCCTCTTGCATAATCTCTTCCTGGGAACCTTTTCAGGAGGAACTTCTGGAGAGGTCTCAGAACAGCAGGGAGCGCCCTGTGGGGCTACCTGAGGCTCTGGGTCTCTACACTTGGGAAGACCGGAGGAAACAGACACAGGTACTTTAAAGGAAGAAGAGGCCAGACCTTGAGATGAGGAAGTCTTGGGAGATAACATTCACCTCATGGCATCGAATGGACCTCGGCTCCGATGAGAAGGAGTCGATGGCTCCGATGGAGCCGCGATCTCCTCCCGCACCAAAGCCGTGGGCTCCGAGCCCCACGTAGGAGCCGAGCTCACCCAGGCAGAGGCCCCGAGAGGAAGAGTCGGCACCGACAAGTCGGCGCGGCTATCCTCCCCGGACCCGACCGGAGAGTTTTGGCTCCTAGAGTCCCCTGTCGGCACCAAGAACGTCCGAGCAGATGCAGCCAATGACACTAGAGCAGGAGTCGGCTCCAAGGGATCCACAATCATCAGGTCAGCCTCCTCTGGCTCCGATGGTCCGATATGGCTCAGAAGAGGAGCAGACAATTCAAAGGTAGTGGTCTTCGGCTTCGACAGTTGTGTCTGAGCCAACAGCAATTTAACTAGGCCTGGTGCCTTTAAAAGTTTCTGAACCAGCTGGTCCATATCCAGATCAGATAGGCTGACCGAGGACCTGGAAGAGTGGACAGATGAAGCCGATTGGAGCAATAAGGAAGGAGGTTTTCAGCAACCGGTTCCAAAGCCGTGTCCCGGTTCCGAAAAGAGCAGACTGTCGGCTACAAGGGCAGTGGAGCTGAAGTCAGCACACTCTCTGACCTCTTTCCTTTTTTGGATCTAGAATCAGTGGAAGACTTAGAAGATGTAGATAATTTACTGGCTCCATCCTAGTCAGACAATGCCTCAGAAAAGGGGTGTTTAATGATACCCCTATCAATCAATTTCCTCTTCCTTTCAGCTAACACTCTTGTGGAAAAGGAATGACATATGCTGCAAGACTCTTGCAGATGTACCTCTCCCAAGCAGTAAACACACTGCACATGGGCATCTGTGACTGACATTTTCTGTCCACAGTCTGGGCATTTTTTAAACCCAGACTTTGGATGCTTGTCCATATCTTCAGACACTACACAACTCAAGCCCACTGTTTAACTATGAGCTGTTTTAAACTAAGTAACTCACACAAACACACACACACAGCCCAAAAGGGGCACTAACAACTAAATCATTACAAACAGTAATAAGAGATCCAGAACAATAGTCCCAAAAGGGATCATTGACTAATCCCTAATCCTAAGGCCAAAAGGCCAAAGGCAAGATAGATAATACTGAGGAAAGCGGTAAAAACACAGAAAAAACTACTATCTAGTATTCCTGCTACTAAGAAAAGAACAAGGGTATATAAAAAGGAAAAAAATATAACTTGCTGAAAGTTGAAAAACTCCCAATAAAATCTTGAGCCAAGCTGGAAACCAAGAGATCCGTGCCGCAGCAAACTAGATCTGAGATAATTCCAGCAGTGCATTATGGGATAAGGGGTGGGGTCTCGAGCTACTGGAGAACTTTGAGCTTGCTAGTCGGCCGTGTCGGAGCCGAGGATTGGCTCCGAACCCATCAGTGATGAATGAACGGCAAGAATGAACAACTTCACATTGTGTGTTTAATTTTTCTTTTGTTACTTTCTCTTTCATTCAAGTTAGCATAACCTCAAAGGCCATATATCTGGAGATTATGGTGAACAGCAGCATTTCCCCTGAAAAAAAAACAATGTTTTAGGTGTCACTTTGTTGTGTTTTAGATGCAATGGTTAAGATGTTTTGTGTTTCATCTTAGGCAAACCTGATATTTCATTACGCACCCAAAATTATCATTCAAAGATTTTTTTTTTTATTTTAGGGTAATTGCTTTGTTAGTGTGTGTTTGTGTGTGTGTGTGTGTGTGTGTGTGTGTGTGTGTGTGTGTGTGTGTGTGTGTGTGTGTGTGTGTGTGTATGTATCTAGTGGTAGACTGACATCCTAACCAGAAACAGAAAGTTTTGGGATAGGCTGTCACTCTCCTTCAGCTCTATACTGGATAAGGTTCCTTGCTACTTGCTGACTCGTGTTTAAATGAAACAGGAATTATCAAAACTGTCATCATCAATTTCTGTGGTTTATCAACAAAGGGCTACTTATCAGATCAAGACTGCAGAACAGTAGAGATAACAAAGTTTCTTCTTAAGTGCCAAAGTTGTACAAATTTGGAACTAGCATAACACATGAAAGAGTAGGGTGATTGGAGGGATGTTTTTGTGTTTAAACAATGTGCAGTGTCAGCTTTGTTTTGACAGCAGTAGTTCTGCCAAATATTCAGACACACTGAACTGTATCTAACCAAACAAGAGAGTACTGCAGAATTAAATTATTTTAACAGCAATATAATAATTATCACTGAAATGTTCTGATGATAGGAAAAGTGTTTTTAATACTGTATCATTTTATGTCTTTAAAATAAATAAAAAAAAAACAGTAAGGAAAGCAACCTTATCTTGACACCTCCAGTTTTGTTTCTGTTTAGGAATGTAGATAACTAATAATCTCTAATCAAAGGATTACTCTCTCTGATTTTGTTTTTATGTGTGTGGGGGAGTCATCAATTTGTTAAGCCTTCACAGCTTTTTTTCCTTTTGGTAATATCATTTTTGTCAGATTTGTCACAACTTTTTTCGTTAAATGAAGTTACAGCAGACTACAATTCTTTATCTTACAGGTATATGAACTGGACTACTTGCACTGTTTCGCAGTCATGGCCTAGTTACAGAAAAGCCAAAAACATCAACAATTAAGTATAGCTATGGTAACAGTATTAGGTCAATCTGAAACTATACCATGACTCTTTAGATATCTGACACACAATACTGTTCATTTCAGCAACTAAAGTCACCATCTTGAATACTTTCGAGTGCAGAACTGTGAATTTCCAGACTGAGAAAGTATACACTTACACAAGGATACGTCTTCAAAGAATGTATTTTTGATCAGAGAAGCAAAGTTAGAGAAATGTACCCTGCTCTTTAAAGTTGCCATGTAAAGGCAGATACAGAAATACATATACAGTGCAATGAAAAAGTATTTGCCCCCTTCCTGATTTCTTATTTTTTTGCATGTTTGTCACACTTAAATGTTTCAGATCATCAAACAAATGTAAATATTACACAAAGATAACCCAAGTAAACACAAAATGCATTTTTTTAGTGATGATTTTATTTATTAAGGAAAAAAAACTATCCAAACCTACATGGCCCTATGTGAAAAAGTAATTGCCCCCTAAATCTAATAATTGGTTGTGCTACCCTTAGCAGCAACAACTACAATCAAGCGTTTGCGATAACTGGCAATGAGTCTTTCACATCGCTGTTGAGGAATTTTGACTCACTCTTCTTTGTAGAATTGTTTTAATTCAGCCATATTGGAGGGTTCCAAGCATGAACCGCCTTTTTAAGGTCATGCCACAGCATCTCGACTGGATTCAAGTCTGGACTTTGAGTAGGCCACTCCAAAACCTTCATTTTGTTTTGTTTTTTTAAGCCATTCAGAGGTGGACTTGCGGGTGTGTTTTGGATCATTGTCCTGCTGCAGAACTCAAGTACGCTTTAGCTTGAAGTCATGAACTGATGGCTGGACATTCTCCTTCAGGCTATTTTGGTAGAGAGCAGAATTCATAGTTAGATCAATCACAGCAAGTTGTCCATGTCTAGAAGCAGAAAAGCAGCCCCAGACCATCACACTACCACCACGTTTGACTGTTGGCATGATGTTCTTTTTCTGAAATGCTGTGTTACTTTTACACCAGATGTATCAGGGCGCACACCTCCCAAAAAGTTCAACTTTTGTTTCGTCAGTCCACAGAATATTTTCTCAAATGTCTTGGGGATCATCAAGATGCCTTTTGGCAAAAGTGAGATGAGCCTTTATGTTCTTTTTGGTCAGCAGTGGTTTTCGCCTTGGAAATCTGCCATGCATGCCATTTTTGCCCAGTTCCTTTCTTATGGTTGAGTCATGAACACTGACCTTAACTGAGGCAAGTGATGCCTACAGTTCTTTAGATGTTGTTCTGGGTTCTTTTGTGACCTCTTGGATGAGTTATCGCTGCGCTCTTGGGGTAACATTTGTAGGCAGGCCACTCCTGAGAAGGTTCACCACTGTTCCATGTTTTCTGCATTTGTGGATAATGGCTTTAACCGTGTTTTGCTGGAGTCCCAAAGCTTTAGAAATGGCTTTGTAACCTTTTCCCAGACTGAGAGATGTCAAATACTTTGTTTCTCATTTGTTGCAGAATTTCTTTAGCTCACGACATGATGTCTTCCTTTTTGGGAACTTTTGGCCTACATGAATTTGTTTGACAGGTTCTATTTAAGTGATCTCGTGATTCAACAGATCCGGCAGTAATCAGGCCTGGGTGTAGCTACTGAAATTGAACTTAGCTTTCCCATAAATATGATTAACCAGTTACTTCATGATTTAACAAGGGGGCAATTACTTTTTCACATAGGGCCATGTAGGTTTGGATAGTTTTTTTTCCTTAATAAATAAAATCATCGCTTAAAAACTGCATTTTGTGTTTACTTGGGTTATCTTTGTCTAATATTTGTCTAATATTTAAATTTGTTTGATGATCTAAAACATTTAAGTGTGACAAACATGCAAAAAAAAGAAATCAGGAAGGGGGCAAATACTTTTTCATTGTACTATATACTGTATGACATTCAGTATTATTAATTTTTTTTGTGCCAACCTTATGAAGGGAACCAGGTAGTCTGTGACCCAGAACATATTTCAGTCAAAATGTGCTTCTGTAGAACTCAATGGCATGGAGAGATAAACCAATACTGAATGCTGAAGAAGATGGCTAGGGAGTGTGGGAGTAAGTAACGGATCCAGACTCATCCATTCTGGAGATAGGAAATAAACTCAGACATGTTTCTGCAAAGATTAGCTGTGATCACAACCACGTGTGATTCTGCATGGGTCACTGCAGCTGTACTGTAGGATTCTGTGTGTGTCAGTCTGCAGACAGTAAGTCAGTAAGGAGGCATAGCAATAAGGCAAAATAAAAATCCCCAATAATTGCCTGGATGATGACCTCCCAAGATTGTTCACCATCCACAGGTAACAAAGAACCCTCTGGGTCCTAGGAGGGGTATTGGTCATCAGGCAATGGCAAGAAAAAAAAATAGAGGAAAAGAAAACATTTGCTTTTTGTTTAGGTTCTACACTACCCACCACCCTGTAAACTGACAGTACCAACATATTTTTAGACTGTGCAAACTCTACATAAAGAAAGTGACTACTGATCAAGAAGGTTAACTACAAGGAGGACTTCCAAGATTGCTGCACATTGAGTAACAGCTTAATTCAAGTTCTCTCAATGTGAAAACAGAAACTCAACACAGAAGACCAGTAGACAGTTGTGTTTACAGGTACATTTCAGTAACTGGCTAGTAAGTGTACTGCCTGGATGCCAGGAAAATAGAAATACAGAGGACCTGGAAAAAAACAGCTACAAAATGTGAGAAAGAAACACTGACTGGGGAAAGTTCTGCAGCCATTCAGCAAAAAGCAATGCAACCTCCAGACAAGGCTTCCAGTAACCTACAGGAAAATATAAGACAACTGCACACAGACCTTGTTAAAATAAATAAAACACTGATGGAGTATATCAATGCAAACAACAAAAGGCTGGAAAAAATGGAATAAGCTTCAGACAAATATTCAGACATGGTGATAAAGCTGTAAAAATCAGACGGTGAAATGAAAAGACTGGCTGAATATGAGACTGCTCAGGAAGATATTTTTAAAAATATAACAGAACTAGAGGACAGAGCACATATGGAAAACCTCAGGTTTACAGATACACCAGAGAATCTGAAAGAAACAGGTTGCATTAATTTTATAAAAGCACAAATAAGCAACTGGACTGGTATTCCAGAGCAGAAGGTGTTAGTTAAATGGGCACATTGTGTGAATGCTCCAAACCTGGTTAAGCAAAACCAACCTAGACCTTTAATAGTAAAGATGCAATCCTACCAGCAGAAGAAGTTGATTCTGACAAAACTGTGGCAGAAGGACAAAGTACTAAAAGTGGGAGACAGCAGAGTGTTTGTGGAGAATGATTACTCACTATACACCAGGCAGAAGAGGAGTAAATTTATTCCAATAGTCAGAAAATATTGAGACGCAGGTGTGAGATTCAAACTGCTGTACCCATCTGTCTTCATGGTATTCTTCCCTGGAGGGACAAAATCATTTTTCATGAAGTACGTGATAAGGAACAAATACAAAAGAACACCCAACAAAAAGTGAGCTGTGAAACCGAAGGAGATTCTGTCTCTTGTTCTTCTGATAATAAAGACCACAGAGAGACTGTACCTATGAAACCTTTTCCAATGTTTCAAAACAAAAGGGAGTATGAAAGCTGACTAGAAGAACTGAGAGTATGTTGGAAATGAAGCAGAGACAGGACCTGGGTGATGGAGATGAACAGTAATAAAACCAGTAACAAAGTGGTATTGCAATGCAATAATTATATTTGTAAAATATGACAGAATAAGAAAATCTGATAATCTTGGACTTTTTTTAGAATCTGTTGTATTTGGGGACTCTAAAGCATTATCCTACTTCATGTCAGTAATGTCTGGAAAAATGTTTTGGAGAGCGGAAGAGAGTGGAGAAAGTTAACTGTAAGTGAAGAAAACGTTTTTCTTAATAGCACTATTTTTGTGGTGTGTGTGTTTTTTTTTGCATGCTGTAAAGTACAAATTTCTCAATTATTTTTAAGTGTAATGGGAACTGTTAACGTGTGCTGCTATTTTTTTTCTTTCTTTTCTTTCTCCACTTCTCTTTTTCATCTTGTTCAGTTTTAAGAAATGTAGGCACTGCAATGTAAACAAACAAACAAACAAAAAAAGCCTGGTTAAAAGAGCATGACAAAAATGACTGGATCAAGGACCTTAAATTGATTTAGTAACAAGTTTTAAGAGGAAGAAAGTAAATGAAAAATAATATTGATTATTATGAGTTTTTTTCTAGCAAATGAATGTTTGCTTAGTAGCAACTCTGTGTCTGGGCCTCATGCCTCCATGGAGATAATCTGATAATGTGAAATTGGCTGTCTGGTTCTCATGTCTTCATGGAGACATTCTGATAATGGAAAATTGCTTACAGTCTGATGGAGAGTGATTGTCTGGGGGGGAAAAGAAAACAGAAACTGGCAAGAAGACAATGTTCTCTGAAAGCATTCAGGGATTTTCCCGGCTGGGAGAGCTAAAAAGATAAAGAGTACAGGCTGCACCATGCATCTTAGCATGGATAACTTTTCTTTTAGGTTAACCCAAGTCTGTAAGTGTTGCTGTCCATTTGGGACATTTATTCCTATTAGTAGAGTAAAATGTCAATATTTGAAGATGTACAGAGTTTTGTGTGTTAGTATTAAGTTAATAGATTTTAGGGGGTATTAGGGAGTTGTTTGATTTTTTTTGTTTGAGAGCTTTCCATAAAACAACAAAAATTGTGTAAGATGTGACATAGGCTCAAATGGATATGACAAGAAATAACTGTATAAAAGTTCAACCTGCCAAACAATGTATGCATGTAACACAAAAGCTGGAACTAGACATTTAACAAAAAAAATGTTTTATACATAAAAGGTGGGAGTAAAAACTTTTTAATACAATGATACTTTCTGTAATGTCTTTAACTGCCATTGGTCTCACAGATAAATACAAAAAAAAGAGTAGTGAATATATTAAAAAATGTAAAGTGCAAACATGTTACGGAAGACAAAGTTGAAAATAAGTGAACATGTGAATTTTATAAGGAAAGGTTTTCAGGATGGTTATTCTGCAGAATACCTGGGACAAAGGAAAAGAGGAGTACTTATATTAATTGCAATAGGAGCTCCCATAGTGATAGAAGAGGATAAAAAGATAATGGCAGATTTGTAGTGCTAAAGGGCTGATGGCAAGGGAGAAGGATTACACTGGTATGTACTTATATTACATCTAAAACTACTATAATGGAGCTTAAGAAAATTCTGTGAGAAATAATCGATTTTCAGCAAGGAATATTACTCATAGACGGGGACTGGAATTTGACTTGCATCAGTGAAGATGTGTCTGGGGGGCCCAGAAGAGAAAGCATAACAAAGGAGGGTAGATTTTTGAAGAAATGTATGAAAATATTTGGTATGGAAGATGTGAATTCAGTAATAGGAGTTTGGAGTGAATTTAGATATAAACACTGGGCTAGGTTAGACAGAATTTAAATTTCACATGAACATATGCATTCAACTGAAGGTCTTGATATGCACCCAATAACAGATCATGCACCAATAATAACGGAAATAAAAACACAGGGTAATGAAATAAAAACAAGACACTGGTGTTTTCCCACCTGTCTCTTGAAAATAGAAGAATTTAAGGAATGGGAAGTGGAGATTATTCAGGACCTATTCGAGAGGATAGAAATTTCTTCTGAAAATATAACTAGGGAGTAGGATAAAATTAAGATGGCGTTTAAAAACTGTGTGGAAATAAAAGAAAGTGAGCTATGGTTAAGAAGTAACAAGTATCATTTAGAGGGACTGACAAATGTTAAAGTATTGCAGAATAGGGGGAATCTCAAAGAATAAGAGGAGGATCACCTGGAGAATGTAAAGAAGAAAATAAGGGATCACCTTGATAAAACGTACGGATTTAGAAAGATTGCTGTTAAGCAACTGTTTTTTGATAATAACACTACATCACAAAAACTTTTAGCATAACAACTCAGGCAACAGAAAGTAGAAAGGGCTGTTGTCAAGCTTAGGGAGTCTAAAACAAGGAAGGTAACAAGAGATTATGTAGTGGTATTAGAAATATTTCAGAAATTCTTTGAAAGTCTGTATAAAGAAGAAATGTGGAAATCAAGAAAAGATACAAATGGAAATATGTATAGAACAATTAAACATGCCAAGGTTAGAGGTAAACGAGTCTCAATTACAAACAGTAGGATAGGAGGAGATGATATAAAATTGTGATGTATAACCAAGCTACAGGAAAGTCCCCAGGAATAGATGGGATTCCTGTGTAAGTCTAGAAGATAGGAGGGAAAAACTGATAAAGATCGAGAAGGTTTTGTTTAGCAGTATTTTAAGAGGAGAAGTATCATCATCCTAGAAGAAAGCAGTGGTAGCTGTAATACCTAAAGAGGGTAAAGATCCATCAGATTCATTTTCTTACAGGCCCATTTCAATAATAAATCATTATTATAAAGTATTCATGTCTATAATGGCTAAAAGAATGGCAAAAGTAATGCCAAAATTGATAGATATGGATGAATGTGGTTTTGTGGAGGGGAAGCAAACATCTGACAACATTAACAGAACACTGATGATCCAGACAGAAGCAGAATGCAAGAAAGTACAATTCTTGGTGGTGGGTCTTGATGCAAAGAAAGCATTTGACAGAGTAAGCTGGGACTTTATGAGCAGGCCAATTTAAGCATTTGCATTTCTTGAAAAATATTATAGGGTTGATTAGAAGTATATTTGAGGGATCAGAAGAGAAAATAAAAGTGGGTGGGGTTCTCTCTGGTAATCTCTGCTTGATCAGAGGAACCAGGCAGGGGCATCCTCCTTCCCCTTTGTTATTTACATTATATTTTGAACCATTGGCAAAAAAAAATAAAGGATTCAGAAATTCAAGGATATAATTGGCATCTGCATGGTAGTCAAGAAAACCTGTCTCTGTTTGCATATGATATTATCTTATAACTGTTAAAACAAGAAAGAGACATTACAGTGTTGTGGAACATTTTGAGACAGTTTCATATATTTTCAGGACACAAAATTAATGATGCTAAAACAAAGGCAATAGCACTAAATATCGTACCCACACATTAATTGGTTCAGCAATACCCATATTATGGGGACATGATAAAATGAAGCATTTAGGAGTATGGATTAAAATGATTCTGGTTTGGCAGTTAAGGATATGTGGGAAGAAACTAAACAAAAGATAATACATTTATTTTTTATTTTATTTTTATTTTACATTTGTTGACCGGGAAAGTCCGACTGAAATGAGGTCCATTTACAGCAGAGGCCCGGGGAGAAAAGCTCCACATTAGTTAAACATTAATTGCAAATGGTCATAAGACAAGCAAAAAAAATCACACAAGAAATAAAAAGAAGTTATGTCTTACCATAACGTTCCATCTGTATTGTTGATCCTCATTCAGTCATTACGTGTGGGTATCGGTTCCGACCTCGGAACCGAGCCGGCCATCTTCCAAGCTCACGTCAGCTACAAACTCTCAAGCTAAAACTCTTACCCAGAATTTCCCTCTCCCTGTTACCTCAGATTGAGTTTGCAAGTCAAAAGAAGGTAGAGGTTACCTCTGGTCAAATGACCTAATAGAACCAGATGGTGAGATCCACTAGAAGCCACAGGAGGGGGAAGGAGGGAGGGTCATAATGACTGAACGAGGATCAACAATACAGACGGAACATTATGGTAAGACATAACTTCTTTATTGGATATTGTTAATCCTCGTTCATTCCTTATGTGTGGGAAGAGTCCCCAGCTACCTTTATTCCTGGGAGGCTCTCATGGCAGGACATTCCTGAGCACCACAGAACCAAAAGATGCACTTCCCCTGGAGGCCAAATACAATTTGTAATGATTGATGAAGGTATGAGGGGCAGCCCAAGTTGCAGCTGCACACATGTCATGTAAAGAAGCTCTGGCATGGAAGGCAGCAGAAGTTGCCACCGACCTTGTAGATTGAGCCTTTATGGTACTAGGTAATGGAATATTACGTTCTCTATAACTGAAGGTCACACAGTCTTTCAACCATTTAGCCAATGTGACCTTAGCAATAGCACATTCTAATTTAGGTCCAGAATAGGCCAAAAATAACTGGTCTGATTTACGAGAGGCCTTAATCCTGTTCAAGTAGAAACGACTTTGCCTGTGAATATCTAGGGTATATAGGCAATACTCTCCTTTGTTTAAATAGTTGGGGAAAAAAACTGGCAATTCAATGGTTTGATTAATGGACATTTCAGAGATCACTTTTGGCAGAAAGGAAGGATTAGTTCTCAATGACACTATCTCTATGAAACATCAAATATGGACTCTTGATGCATAAGGCTTGAAGCTCAGAAATACATCTGGCAGAAGTAATGGCAACCAAAAACAAGGTTTTCCATGACAAGTATTTGAGGTCGTAAGAAGAAGCTGGTTAAAAAGGTGGCATTTTCAAAGCTTGTAGAACTAATGACAGGTCCCATGGTTGAGTAGGTTCTCTAAAAGGGGGTTTTAGATGATTCACACCTTTTATGAAAGTCTTGCATAATTTCTGTGACATAAGAGAAGAGTCTTGGACACCATCATGGAAATTAAATATTGCAGCCAAATGAACTCTAATGGCAGAGGCCGACAGACCGGACTGAAAAAGGGTGGCTAGATACTCCAGTACTATCGACATTAGTGCTGAAAAAGGATCTACCTGTTTTTTTCTTTCAGCCAAAAAAAGTAAATCTTTTCCACTTGCTTAGATAAGTAATTCTGGTGGAAGACTTATGAGATGCAATAAGAATGTCACATACTGGCAAAGAAAGATCATTCTGCCTGGCAATCAAGGGAATTGGAGAAGCCAAGCTGTGAGCTTCAGGCTGTCCAAGTTGGGGTGAATCAGATTCTGCGGATGGGAGATCAACCCCGGGGTTGGATGGAGAATCCATGGTTGATCTAGCAGGTGAGGCCAAAGGAAAGGGAACCAAATATGACGAGGTCGATATGTTGTTATGAGGATCACTTTGCTCTTCAACCAGCGGGCTTTCTTCAGAAACTGGGGAACGAGGGGGAGAGGTGGAAATGCATAAAGTAGACCCGAGGGCCAATTGTGGACTAGAGCGTCCCTGGGTGACTGTCCCAGAGGGGGGATTAGGGTGAAATAGTTGCTGCATTTGTAGTTAGTCGGGGACGCAAAGAGGTCGCAGCAAGGAAGACCCTAGCAGTTGAAAATCTCCGCCGCTATCAAGGGATTCAAGGACCACTTGTGAGGTTGTAGAATACACCTGCTGAGTTTGTCTGCTATTACAGTGGAACTCCCGGGAATGAGCGTTGCTAGAAGAAAACAGTTGGTAGCCATCGCCCATTGCCATATCCTCATGGTCTCTCGACAGAGTGGGTAAGATTTGGTGCCACCCTGTTTGTTGATGTGCCAGACCACCACCATGTTGTCTGATTGTATCGCAATAGTCCCAGACGGCAGAAGGGGATGGAATGCTTGCAACGCCAAAAGCACCGCCCTCAGCTCTAGAACATTTATATGCAGATGGGCCTCCATCTCGGACCAAGTACCTTGGACTGTCTGTCCCTGACATAGCCCACCCACACCATCAGGGAGGCGTCCGTGGTCACTGTAGCCTTGGGCTGTTGGGGGGAGAAGGGGCGAGACCATTGTGACGGGTTGTGGGCCATCCACCAATTTAAATCCTGTTTGCACTTGTGAGTTACCCGAATCTTGGCTGAAAGAGTGTACTGAAAGGGATATCATCGGGTGAGCAGTAGCCATTGTAGAAGCCTCATGTGAAACCTGGCCAGGGGGACAATGGTGATGGAGGCTGCCATGGAACCCAACAACTGTAGAACAGAGTAAGCTGTGGATTTCTCCCTTGCTTTATTTTTAGATTTCTGTGCTCTGGAATGGATGCTCTGCAATTCTTTGTATTCAAGATGACCCCTATGAATTCTGTGGACTGAGATGGGATGAGATTAGATTTTTGCCAGTTTATGGTTATGCCTAGCCTTTCTGCAGAGAGGAAAGAGTATGCCAGGGCTTCTTCCAATAGATGTCTGGTGGGGGCGGAGATGAGCCAGCCGTCTAGGTATGGAAACACCTGGAATCCTTGTAGTCGCAAGTGAGCTGTGACGACTGCCATGCACTTTGTGAACACTGGGGGCTGTAGAGAGTCCAAAAGGCAGTACTATGAACTGGTAGTGACTGGCTCCCGCACGGAAGCGAAGGAATCTTCTTGATGGCATGTCCACTTTTATGTGGTAGTACGCATCTTGAAGATCTATCAAGCACATCCAATCATCTTTTTCCAAAGCAGGACGGATAGACTGTATTGTGACCATCTGGAATTTTTGTACTCTTACAAACTTGTTCAATATGCTGAGATCCAAAATTGGTCTCCAGTCCCCGGTTTTCTTTGGCACCAAAAATAGTCTTGAGTAGAATCCGGATCCTATCTGGTCTGGAGGGACTATTTGGATGACTCTTTTTCTTAGCAACTTTGATATCGCTAATGCTGCTTCTTCCCTTTGACTGGGTGAAATGTCGGGTAAGTTTGTTGGGGGAGCAGGACAAAGATGGAAGGGAATATGATAACCTCTGGTTATTATCATTTGTACCCAAGAATCAGTACTGATGGTTAGCCAGGTAGAAGGGTACAAAGAGAAACGACCCTCAACCACTTCCAGAGGAAAGCAGTTGGGCTGCTCTTCAGGAGCGCTGGTAGGATTGGCCAGGGAAAGAGTCTTTGGAACCTTGGTTACACGGACCCCCTCTGTCCCGAAAAGTGCATCTTCCCTGTAAATTTCCCCCTCTGCCTCTAGTGGAGAACTTGGCTTGTGTGTCACAGAAAGGACCCTGAGACTTTTTATACCATATCGTCCCACTCTTCTGGTTTCTGGAGAAAGCCAGTTGAGGGGAAGAATAATGGACACCCACGGCAGAAAGGGTCTTACCATCCTGTTCACATCTGGCCAGTGTGCTTTTAACCTTGGGTCCAAACAATGAAGAGGCTTTGATGGCAGCATTGAGAAAGGAAGCCTTGAAGGGTGCCACAAAATTACACAAGCGCATCTAGGCGTGTCGTCTCAGAGCAATGCCTGAACTCACCACTCTAGCTGCTCCTTCTGATGCGTGAGATATCAGGCGTATGGAGGAGTTAGATATCGATTCAATGGTTGCTAGCTGAGAGGCCACTTTGTCACGGACCTCATCAGACATGGCACCAGCCAAAGTTTCAGAGAGCTCAGAAATTAAATCTCTTTGAAGCCTGGTAAAGTGTGCCATATAGTTCAGGGACCTGATTACAAAGGTCGCTGATGCAAAAGTATGCTTCCTATTCTATCCAGAGCCCAAGACTCTTTGTTGGGCGGATGGACAGTCTGGCTTTCTTCTTCCGCCAGGTCCTTTTTAGCGGCAGCCGCCACCACCAAAGCATCTACAGGAAGACCTTTGGACCAATAGGGGTCAGTAGCAGGAAGGGACAAAATTTTATTTGGCCTCTGAGGAATGGCCTCAATGGTGTCAAGAGCCTTCCAGGCACGCTGCACAACGAGCCGGACCAGTTTGTCGGCAGGTGGAGTAACCCAGGAGGTAGGGGGCTAGGCGCGAAAGGCCTGCAGGAACACAGACTCTTCAGAGGTTGGGTTCGAGGGTTGCCAGTCACCTCTCTGTTTAAGAATTTCAAGAATATCACCAAAGTATACCTCAGAGGATGAGCGAGGGGACCCTTCTATATCATCAAAGTCTGTGTCTTGTGCTTCCTCTTTCATGAGCTTTTTTGATGAACTTCCTCAGAGAGAGAAGTTGGGGAAGACAGCGCAAAAGGGGTTTCCTGTGGGAGTATATCCTGAGGCCCTTGCGTATGCTGTCCGCCAGGAGCGACTTGTGTACACAGAGGTTCAGAGGAGGGCAGGGAGAGTGATAGCACAGGATCACCAGTTGACGCCATAGGCTTCTCCATTAGCTGGAAGGTCGGTTCACCTGAAGAGGGGTGAGTGTCCAGGACAGGGGTCACCCCTCTCCTAAGTGGCTCAGCCTGAGTCCCTGGATGGCTGTGAAACACTAAGTTACGTACACCACAGCTAACATCCTGGGTCGTAGCAAAACTCTCCTGCTATGAAGGCAACTGTGGCTCCTTAGTGAGGCCCATAAAGGGAACCATAGAGGGGGAAGACTGTGCTATATCAAGGGGCTTCAAAGGCAATGAAGGAGGAGAATAAGTAGGGGTCTTTGGCAAATGGTGATCACCTCCCGAGGAAGGATATGTCCTTGGGGGGGGGGATACCTCTGGCCAAAAGCACTTGATCCACAAGACGCAACACACTGTGTTCAGAGAGGCTTCTTGTGGATTTCACGGACACCGCTGAGGGGGAGTCAGGTCTATCCAAAGATGGAGCAAGCTCGGTGCCCACCTCGCAGATCTGCACTGAAAACAACGGGGCTGTAAAGGACTGAACTACAGGTGTCTGCACTGAGGAAATCATCGGTGCCGAAGTCATGGTCTGCACCGACGATAAGGTCGATACCGAAGTGGTTGTCGGCACTAAGTCTGGAACCAAAACTATCGGTGCCGATAACTGAATTGTCGGTGCTGAGAGGATAGTCAGTGCCAGGTAAGTTGTCGGAGCCGAAAAGGCAATGGGCGTCGAAAAATCCATCGACGTCGTAACAGTCAGTGCCGGTAAAAAAGTCTGAAACAAGGAGCACCTTGGTACCGATACTGTAAAGGGCATGCTAGTCGGTACTGAAGTCACAGATGGCACCGATGGCCTTGGTGCCGAAGGTCTAGGCACCAAAAGCGTTGGAGCCGAAAAAGTCAAATCTGAAGTGGAAAGCTTAGCTTTCTTGGGTCTCGGTTCGTGGGAGTCCCCAGCAGGGGACGAAGGAAGAGACTTGGCCTTTAAATGTTCATCACTCTTTTTCTTATGGGATCTTGGAGGGGTTGAAGCCTCCGACCCAGAAATAGCCTCTGAAAAAGGAGATTTAAGTAGCCCCTTCAATATCAATTTATTCTTTCTCTCAATCAACGTCCTGTTAGAGAAATTCTTACTAATCCCGCAGGGTGGGTCAACTGTTAAATGAGGCACATCCAAGCAATAGACACACAGGGAATGTGCATCTGAAGTAGGCAATTTATGGCCACAATCTGAACATCTTTTAAATCCTGGACTACCTTTTTTATCTGCCATTTTAGAAAGAAAGAAGGAAAAACCAGAAAAAATACCAGCAATGGTACAAGAATTACCTGAAGGTAAGAAGGAAAGTGGGTTTACCAACGATGGTAAAAAAGAAATTACCTCACAGTTAAGAGGAGGAAAGGAATTGAAAAAAAAATTCAAGAAAGGATAGTCGCTAAATGCGATAAGTTAAGAGAAAACTATCTAATAACTTTTCTGTGAGAAAAGGTTGTTTTAGAATTTAGTATGATGAAAAATATTGTACTTAGCTCAAGAGAAGTAGCTTGACACGACGAAATGGTGATGCGGCAAACGAAATCTGGGGTAATAGGGAGAGGGGAATTCTGGGTAAGAGTTTTAGCTCGAGAGTTTGTAGCTGACTCGAGCTTGGAAGATGGCAGGCTCAGTTCCGTGGTCAGAACAGATACCCACACGTAAGGAATGAACGAGGATTAACAATATCAGATTATATATTTACAAGGGATTTGTTCCAAGCAAGCTTAAATTGCAGAAAATTAGGCCCCAGATGGCAGTCAACCGAGGAGTTTCCAACACTGTAGCATGTAGACAGTAAGAAGAAGTAGAGAGGAAGGTAAGAAGAAGTGAAGAGAGAAGGAAAGTATTTATGTAATGCATGGACAGAGCCAGGAATCCATAAGATGCGACTTAAGTAAGTTTTTGAACTGTGTTGTAGATGATGCAGAAGACACATTATGGGGGAGGTTATTCCACTTTCTAGCTATGGAATGAGAGAATAGGGCTTTGTCTGCAGTGTTGTTAGTGTTAGAGATACAGAGGAGAGTTTTGTTGGTAGAACAGGGAAGACGATTTGCTGAGTATTGGGTCAGTAGTTGGTTTAGTGCTGGAGTTTTATGAGGATTCTTTAGAATGTTTTAGGCAAGAACTAGTTGGTGGTAACTAAGTAATTGAGGAAGTTCTAGCCACTGTAGTTCCTTTAGGGCGAGGCAGTGATGGCTTCTAAAAGCAGAGTTATTGGCACATTTTGCAATTTTATTGTAACATGACACAAGTTTGTCTAGGTCCAATTTCCTGACCTGGGTTAGGATTGGTACTGCATACATCAGGGTTGACAACAGGTGGGTTTGGGCTAGGGTGACCTGTGCTTGATCTAATAGGAAGTTTTTGTGTCTGTATAGAGTTCCCATTTTTTATGTACTTTTTTGATGGTTTGAGAAATATGGACATCAAAGAGAAGATTTTTGTCTATTTCTGTACCAAGAAGTTTAGTATGGGGAGAGGGAGAAATTACAGTGCCATTACTGGAGGTGTTAGTGAAGGAAAGAGGAGAGGTTTTAGATTTGTTGGAGGTAAATAGGAGTAATTTGGTCTTGTTGGGGTTTAGGATAAGTTGAATATCAGTAATCCATCTTTCCATGGAGCTGAAGGATTCCTGGGTAAGTTGTTGTAAAGTGGTTAGAGATGGGGCTGAGCAGATTAGCATTGAATCATCTGCGTACTGTATAAGTGATGCATGCTGGGTAGAGGTGTGTAGTTTGTTGGTGAAAATGGAAAATAGTAGTGGCCCCAGTATTGAGCCTTGTGGTACACCTATGGTAGTTGGCAGTAGAGGTGATAGCACACCTTGCCATTTGACAGACTGTTTCCTGTCAGATAGTTTTTGAACCAGGCAATAGTAGAGGGGGCAAAGGACAGGGAGGATAGAGTGTCTAAAAGTATGGCATGTGATACCATGTCAAATGCTTTAGAGAGATTGAAGAATATAGCTGATACAAAACTGCTGTTGTTTCTAAGTTGGTTAACCTAATTAGTAAAAGAGAGAAGTGCAGTAGTTGTACTATGGTTTGGGTGGAAGCCATGCTGTGTGATGGAGAGGAGATTATGTGAATTCAAGAAATGCATAACTTGAGTGTGAATACATTTCTCAAGTAGCTTAGATAGGGGAGATAAGATTGCAATGGGGCGATAGTTTGTTACATAACCTGAGAAAATGGAAATTTTGTTATATGGATATGGATAGCAAGATACAAGAAGTTAAATTGTTTTTAGTGCCTTTAGTACTATACACATGACAGTCATATTTTTTATCAACCAGAGGAGAATTTGTGGATGGCAATTAATAAAAAGATAAAGGACTTCGTCTGGGATGGGAAGACAGAAAACGTCAAGTGAGATAAGCTGATTCTTCCAGTAGAACAGGGCGGATTGGGATTACTAGAATTAAAGGGGACCTTGACAGCTACACAGTTAAGGTTCTTATATACAGCACAAGCAGAAAACTATAATTCAAAATGGAAAGGGATGATGATGAAACTGGGGGTAAGCTCAAGAAACAAGAAGAGACTGGGATTTTGGATGCAGGCCTTTAAGGAGAATGACAATAATCATACAGCTTATTATAACCATAAAGTAGCAGAAAGTACCTAAGAACTAAGCCAACATGGGAATGGAGAAAGGAGATTCTGCCAAAAGGCATGACTGCAATTAGGGATACAGACAATAGGCAAGAGGGGGGCTGGATTTTATTGGATAAAACTGGCAAGGAACCAAGGCAGAATGGGAAGATGCTAAGAATTTATTTGGACTGCAGGTTAGAGATTGCCTTACCTATCAAGGATTGATATCTGAGTATAGGCAAAGAGAAAGACAAAGTGGGGTCCTAAATGAAAGACCAGCACTGGTAGAGTTTTTAGTAGAATCTAGAACAGAAGCTGCAATTAAAAAGGAATGATTAGTAGAGCATATAAAATATTGCATGATAAGATAACTATAAGAATCAATCAGGGGAGGTTAGAAAGTACTGGGAAGACAGACTGGATAATCAGTTCACAAAGAAACAATGGCAGGATATATGTATGTCTCCCAAATACGCAGCAAAATCTAGAAGATTTAGGATTTTTGCTTGGAAATGTTTACATAGATATTTTTTATACCTCAAGTAAACTCCCAAGAATTTTTCCTCAGGTAGACAAGAAATGGAGGTATGATGGGAAAGAAGCAGGTAATTGGGAACATATTTTCTGGGATTACGGTGAGGTGGCAGACTTTAAGGATTCCCTGTAGGATGCACTGTCGGAGATGCTGGGTGGGCAGATTGATATCACGAGGGAGATGATTTTTCTGAGCTATGGTACAGAACTGGAACTGCCTAGATATGGTAAGGCCTTTCTGTACCTAATTATGGTGGCTGCCAAAAAAGCAATGGCTAGAAAATGGAAGTCAAAATCTAAACCAACTATACTAGAAGCAGTGAATATAGTAACAGAGATAAAACAAATGGAATTCAGATCTTTAGAAAAGGGTAGGAGTAAAAAAATAAGTGAGCTTGGTAACGTTTCACTGAAAATGATTGGGTAGATTATAAGTGGTGCATAATGTTTGCAGCTGGGAGATTCAGTATAGTTTGTGATGTAAAATGATTGTAACTAGAACTGTGTCAGTGTGGTTTGTTTTCATTTATATAAATGTATGAAAGCCTAAGTTGTAAGTGATGGATTAATAAAGATGTTTCTTATTAAAAAAAACAGGCAGGAATTGAATAATTTATGTAATGTTGCTTAGGTTACATGATATATGACAATATATGTGAAATATAATGTTTGTAATATTTGAAAAACATGAGCTTGTTAATACAGTTTGATTACCTTTATATAAAGGTAAATTTACCTGTGTCACAAGTGATAATTCAATCTATTCTTTTCTTTTTTTCGGTTAGGGGTTAGCACACAGCGATCACCTGTATCCGCACATTGAATGGCAGTGGAGTTTAGTGATAATTCAATAAAGATGTTAAAAAAAAGTCAACTGCAAGATAGTCTATTAGGTAGTAGACAGCAGCAGCATAGCTAGAGCATGGTGAAGGGGGCAAATGTACTGGGTACAAAGTGCTGGAGGGGGCATGCCCAGCCAGTACCTATCACTCTTAAATGCATAGCATTTGCAGTCAAACCTGGGCACTGTAGCGCTCTGTGTGTGGTCTAAACTGTAGCAACTGCCTGCTACAGTTTAAAAGAAAGATTTTTTTTCTTTATTCTTTTTTTTTTGTTTTGTTTTTTTAAATACAATGAGAAGGAAGAAGGGTTGGGGAAAGGATGCAAAAATGAGACCTGATTAGCAGGGCCAGGAGGATGTGTATGTCAAGTATCTGGCCACTTGGTTGGTGTGCAGTAGAAACAGTGGGCTTTTTTTTTTCTCTTCACTGGAAGAGCTGGTTGGGTGGTGCACAGACTGGTTACTGTTTGCTGGAAGCCAGCCATGTGGCATCCTGCAGAAGCTGCAGGAGTCCTTTTTTTTTTGCTGTTCACTTGAACAGCTGAGAAAGTGCAACACTAGTTTGTGGTACCGGCACAGGGCGTTGGTTGAGCCAGTCATGTTTCTGATAGGTGGCATACATGACACTGCAAGTTGTTGCCATTGAGATCAGCACATAATATCTTACTTTCAAATTTATATGATATTAACTTTCTACATTCCCTGGTTTACTACAAAGTGTAGAACCTGGGTAACATGGTCTCTTGAACTATAAGGAATTCAGTTTCTGGGTGGCATTACATCTTTAAGACGAACTGAGCTGTTTTCTAAGTTAGTAAGAGCCACAGAAGACTCTTAAGCTGTGGTGCAAGATGTCCATCAGGAAAAGTGGATTTCTATACAATGTGGCTCATCACTGGAAAGATGTGCTGAAACATTCCCCGATATGACTCACACCCCTTTACAAAAGACAAGAATGAGTTGTTCCCTGCTTGTCTGCTTATACTATTACACAATGGTTTGACTTCATTAGGACAAGCTTCGGTTTGTATATAATTTCTAGAGTCTGCAAGACCCAAGCCTCCCTCCATGATCATCTATAACAGAATGAGACAGGCAAGCTTCTCCATGGGCTTCCACTGAAGATGGCCAGTGGCAGACAAGAAACATGTTTCTATCCCTCCAATGACTCTTCATGATGTGTTGTATACTGCTAAGTCACATGTACGGGCAGGCCAATTGTATTTGGGTGTTAGCTCAGGGGATTATGCTGGTAACAAAATTTGTCATGTCCAGGGGTTGGTTCCATCAGCCTCCAATTGCCTACTGTATGAGCAAGTCATTTAATCACAAAGTGCTCCCAGGGTGAATCTGAAAAAAGGTCCATGTGGATCAGTTCTCTACCCAAATTAACAAATACAAATGAATAAATAAAGTAACACTAACACAATCAATACCATTAGCCTCAATGGTTCCAACAGAAGGTGAGCCTGAAACTTCCTCTGTGAGAGAACATAAGAAGCTGGCTTACTGTCCTCCAGCACTCTGCTAGAAAAAAATGCACTGCTCCAGAAAGTGTATAACACAGTTCCATTAAAGAAAATGAAATGATCCAGTAGCAGGTGACTCCTAGTATAAGCAGAAAGTGTATAACATAGCTCCTAAAAAGGAGGTGAAATAATCCAGTAGCAGGTGACTCCTAGTATAAGCAGAAAGTGTATAACATAAATCCTAAAAAGGAGGTGAAATAATCCAGTAGCAGATGACTCCTAGTATAAGCAGAAAGGGTATAACATAATTCCTAAAAAGGAGGTGAAATAATCCAGTAGCAGGTGACTCCTAGTATAAGCAGAAAGTGTATAACATAGCTCCTAAAAAGGAGGTGAAATAATCCAGTAGCAGGTGACTCCTAGTATAAGCAGAAAGTGTATAACATAGCTCCTAAAAAGGAGGTGAAATAATCCAGTAGCAGGTGACTCCTAGTATAAACAGAAAGTGTATAACATAGTTCCTAAAAAGGAGGTGAAATAATCCAGTAGCAGGTGACTCCTAGTATAAGCAGAAAGTGTCACCAACCAAAGAAAAGTGCGGCTTTCAATAAACCAAACAACTCAAAACAAAAAAAGCCGTAGAGCGATGAGCAGTGCAGTTTCTATTCCTCACTTTTACACACTACGAAAGTGACACCTTCAACGTCTTTAACGCTTTTATTAAAAATACATGCGTTTTCGTCCTTAACCTCTAGGACTTCATCAGATAAAACTGTTGTAAAAAAACTCCACTTTTATATTCTGTTAATACATCAATTAACCAATGAAGACACCATTTTATTAATACAAATACACCAATCAACTTCCCATCTCATTAATATTAATTTCCACATTACAAAATGATCGTATGTGTAAACAAAAACTTTTAAAATCAATTTAACCTTCAAAAGGTGTTTACCAATAGATCTGACATCTCCTAATACGTCTTTGGGAAAGTTCTTCATTACGTTTTACCATAAAAACTAAATAATTTCTGTGCAAAATATCACAAGCTTAAAAAACATTAAAATCTAGGCTTTGAACCCCCCCTAGTGTTGATCAACTATATAACATCCTATCACTAAGCAGAAAGTGTATAACATAGTTCCTAAATAGGAGGTGAAATAATCCAGTAGCAGGTGACTCCAAGTATAAGAAAGTGTATAACATAGTTGCTATAAAGGAGGTGAAATAATCCAGTAGCGGGTGAAAACTAGTATAAGCAGAAAGTGTATAACATAGTGGAGGTGAAATAATCCAGTAGCAAGTGCCTCCAAGTATAAGCAGCCTTTGAAGGCAGACCAGATTAGAGACAAAAGCAAAGAATCTTGGTAAGAGCCACCAATAAAAATCTATAAATGGATAGACTGTGAATTCTGATTCTTGCTATGCCTCTGCTATGAACATGGTTAAGAACTTGGTAATCACCCTGGTAGCAGAAGAGAGGCCTAAGGACAACACACTGTCGATACAAAGCAATTGTTAAAACCTCCTGCATGTTTCCCAAACACTGATGCAGTGAGTAAGCATTTATCATGCCTGCTGGTGTAATCCAAAATCCCTATGGCATTAGAAGCATCGCAGCTTGAACTGCGACTATGCAATGCATTACATAACTGATGTGAATG
Organism: Protopterus annectens; assembly: GCF_019279795.1. Classification (NCBI taxonomy): domain Eukaryota; kingdom Metazoa; phylum Chordata; order Ceratodontiformes; family Protopteridae; genus Protopterus; species Protopterus annectens. The sequence continues at coordinate 1,237,310,421 of NC_056732.1, read as the reverse complement.
CTGTAGGGTATGTTTAACCAGGACCACCTTCAACCTCCTGAGGAGAGAGACTACTGTTCCATGTTCATCTACAGAACCACACCCACAAAATGCTTTCTAGAAGAAACAGAGACTGCATCAGTAACTGTTCTAATACTCTCTTCTCTGTCACAGAGATACGCACAGGTAATGGGAGTCACTGTACTATCAAAACTTACCTGTGTTGGGACAGCTTTCCATTGTACAGTGAGGTTAACCAGCTGTTCTGTTACCTGAGTGAACCCAGAGAGTAGTCAGATCTGCTGTTGGGTGAAATGAAATGATGAACTGTTAGAGAAGCTTGTTGGGTTGGAAAAATGGAGATGGGAAGGACAAGTGAGAGATGGTGACTCCACAGTAGAATTTATTAAGACTGAATATCTCCTTAAAAAGGGCAGTGAACAAAGAAAGATTTATTACTCCTGTCAGTAGACACAACATGGAACTCCATGTCCTTCAGTTCATCTCTATATAAATACTCAGAACAAATGCACATTGTTTTAATAAAGGAATACTTCCTGAGACCCAGTCTACCAAAACCCAGTCATGTTTCTGCCATCCTATATGACTGCTGTATATTTAAAAAAAAACAGTGAAGTAAATATAGTTTTCCTTTGTACCCATCAATGTGGTGGTTGTGCTCCTCACTCCCAATCACTACCAGTCACTACACATACTACATACAAACATACTAGACACAAGAAGTTAGGATGGGGCATCCATCTGCATAAAGTGGCTAGTCACTAGTGGGGTTCCACAGGGATTTCTGCTGGGGCCTATCCTTTTTGGTATCTACTTCTCTAAAGTCAAGGCAAATGCCAAAAGGCTTCTGGATGGCCAAATTTGCTAATGACTGCAAACTAAGCATGGTCACTGAATCCCCTAAAGATACGGTTAGAGAGGGCCTGGCACAGACAAACAACTGCTAAGTGAGCCATGGACTAAAATTAGGAGTTATGTTCTTACCATAACTTGGTATCTGTGTTGTCCAATTTCATTCTTCCTCATGACTGGATCAGATCCAACATATGATCCGATACAGTGATTCCAAAGCATTGATGCTTCAAGTCTCGAGCTCTTCCCACACCCATAATGCCCTATCTCCCTAACTCCTCAGATCAAATTTACTGCCCCAGGAAAAAAAGACAAGAAAGTAAAGAAATGTAATTTACAAACACAAAGATACCACCCTTAATCTGGAACTCAAATAAATAGCCTATGGTGCTCCGAATGCTCCAGATTCCTCTGGACTTTCTGGAAGGGGGTAGGTCGGGTGCAATGTGAGGAAGAATGAAACTGAACAACACAGATACCAAGTTATGCTAAGTACGTAACTCCTAAATCTGATGTTGTCTATTTCATTCTTTCTTACAATTGGGTCAGAGTCCCCAGCTACTTGATTTCCTGGGTGGCCCTATGGAAGGATATGCTGGGGCACTGCGGAGCCAAAGGCTGCTCTGTCTCTGGATAATAAATCCAATTTGTAATGCCAAAGGTATGTGCATTGGACCAAGTTGCCGCAGCACAAATTTCATCAATAGAGGTTCTAGCTGAAAAGGCCGAGGAAGTGTCCATCGACCTGGTAGAATGGGCTCTTGGTGGATGGGGCAACTGTAAGCTTTTCAAGCAACAGATGGTGGAAATGCAATTAGTGATCCATTTCAGTAGTGTTACTTTAGAAACTGTCTGTCCTAGCCGATTGAGTGAGACGGAAATAAATAGCTGTTTAGATTTCCTATGTTACTTTGTCCTATGCAGACAGAGACACAACTGTCTATGAACATTGAGTAGGTGAAGCATATATGCGCCCTTTTTGCAGTGATTGGGAAAAAAGACTGGAAGATGAATGGACTGATTTATGTTGCCTCTATGGTCACCTTAGGCATAAAAGAAGGGTTCATCCTCAGAGAAACTCTGTCTTTGAAAAAGGTAACATATGGCGGTTTGGATGATAAGGCTTGAAGTTCCAATACCTTTTTGGCAGAAGTAATGGCCACAAGAAAAATGGTCTTCCATGATAGAAATTTTATGCCACAGGAGTCATCCGGTTCAAAGGGTCTCTGAGTGAGACCTTGTAGTATTAACGTCAGTTCCCAAGGAGGGAAAAGATCTTTAATCGGGGGTCTGAAAAGGAAAATCGCTTTCATAGTAGCTTTGTATAACCTGGATGCTGAAATGGAAGTTATTGAATTAGAATCTTCTGCGACTGGACATTAGCAATTGCTGTTAATTGTAACTTGATCATAGACAAACTTGCTCCATCCTGAAAAAGAAAACTCAGGAAGAGAAGAATAGCCGAGATGGTTACTGAAAAAGGGTCAATGTTTCTGTTCGATGCCCACACTGAAAATCTCTTCCATTTGCTATTGTACACCTTTTTTGTTGAAAGCTTTTGAGAAGCAAGTATGATTTCCCAGACAGGGGAGGCTAGCCTGGACCTTTTTTAGAATCACTGGAGTGGTGGAACCAAGTGGTTAGTCTTTGGGATCTGAGGTTGGGATGTTGGTGTTCTGATGAGTGAGAAATCAGATCTTGTCTGGGATCCAGTATCCACTGTGGATATTTGGGGAGAGACCGTATGAAGGGGAATCATACCTGATGAGGTCAGAAAGGAGCAATGAGGATTAGAGTACTTTAACCTGCTGGCTTTCAGTAGAACTTTCAGAATCAAGGGAATTGGAGGGTAAGGGTACAGGGGTCCCGGAGGCCAATCATGCACTACAGCAACCCTGGATAACTTCCCACTTGGGGGGATCAGAGCAAAGGACTTGCTGCATTTGGTGTTCAGGGGAGATGCACAAAGGTTGCAGCAAGGTTGGTCCCATTGGAGGAAGATTTGATTCGCTACTGATTGATTTAGGGATCACTCGTGTGGACTCCAGATAGATCTGCTGAGTCTGTCCGCTAGAATGTTGGTCTCCTCGGGAATGTGTGTTGCAATAAGAAAGCAGTATGAAGAGACCTCCCATTTTTACACTCTCATGGCCTTGCATAATGGGACATGTTGTCTGTGTGAACTGCTATCCCTCCCAGAAGTAAACAGTCTAAGAAAGTTTCCAATGTCAGAAGGACTACTCTCAGCTCTACAATATTTAATTATTTATTTGACATTTGTTTAGTGGGGAGGTCCGACTGGGCTAATAGTCCATTTTTAGCAGAGATCCGTGGAGAATAGCTCCCCATTCAACAATATAGTTTACATTGATTATTTACAAGTAGATTTTTAGAAAGTGTACAAACTAATCCATAGGTACAACAACCAGTGGCGGTTGGTGACTTCAAATCAAAGGGGGGCTGCAGGAGACAGCTGAATGGGTGGGGTCAATGGGAAGGGGTGCGGACAACTAGAAAGGGGAGGGGCTATGCTCAAAACCACAAAAACTAACTAAATACACTGCCCTGGGTGCCAAACCGTCATTATGAGAGTCCAATCAAGACAAAATGAAGTGTAGAAGAATAAAAATATTTCAATGCATTGGCTGCATGACAGCTTACTTAATATCTAGATGGAAACAAAAAGGTTGTGAGGCATGAAAAAATAAATTACTTTTTAAATACATTACTGGAATGCCAGTCAGAATCATGTATAAGAAAAACAAGCAGCACTCAACTCAAACCACTTCTCCTTGCACTCCAGTTCTAATTATAATTTATATTCAGATTTATTAAAGTACCAAGTAACATGCTGAAAGTAGAAATCTCTGATGCCCCCACTTGTAAAAATGTTTCTTATCCAAAAAAGAACTGCTGCCTAACAACTATCTACTTGTTTCATGGGAAAAACATGATCATAGTAAAAAATGAAAAGCAAACAAGAAATAAGCTCAAGATACATTGCTTAAAGGATTACTGTACAGGTTATGGACCACACAACTGGCATTCTGTTTAGTTTACGGGTAAAGCCTGCAGAGATGACTGGAAGTCTCCAAGTGTAATGAGCTTCTTAAAATAATGTAATCCTGTCCTTTATTACAAATACTGTAATATGCATTTCAATACCCAAGGCTTATACATTATCTAGTTAAGTATTCTCTACATGGCAACAACAGACAGGCTTTCAATGTTGGCAATTCTTTAACAATATGCTTATTAAAGCTTACTTGCATCTTACGATCTCAGCCAAGCTTACCTGATGGTCATTAAAGTATTGCTACTTAAACACAGAGCAACAGGCACTTTGAGTAATAAGCACAAATCAACAGTACAAAAAATATGACAGAAACCAGACCATTCTGCAAAAATCAAGGAGAGATGAAAAGCCACTCTAGTACTTGTGTCTACCTTGGATGGGGGGGATACTCTGCACATTTACACTGCATAACTACTCCTTGCCTTGCTTCGACACATCCAGAGTCACTACATTGGGAAGTGGGGTGCAACAAGTATGTCACAATTTGAAATGTCTCTGGCTGACTGTGATGGCCCTGACACATTTGTCATACCTCAACCTCAGAGCAAGAAATCTGGACAAAGCCATACATAGAAGTGGGACAAAGGCCCAAAAATACGGACAATTTTTAAATATTGCTCTTATAAACTTAGAAAGATAATAGAATAGGTCTTGCATTAGTATGAATTTTCTGAACGGTATGAAATCTGAAACTCAAATGTCTGTCATTATTTTCTAACTTCAGTCTTTAATGATTTGTCACCAATGTGCCAAAAAAACCCCACAATTTTATGAAAAATGGACCAAAAATATGATGTAAAAATATAAAATAGCCACACAATACAGCTGGGAACCTGTCAAAGAAGGGACACTTTAATATTAGTACTGTTAACTTGAGCAGCTGACAAAATAAAATAATCTACATGCATTTCTGAAATAAAAGTAATCTATAACTCTGATTATTACAGTTATTTCTTAATTGTAAACCCTCCTGATCTCAGTACCCAGGCTGTTTCAGTTTCAATACCAGATCTTTCAACTTTATTTTTGGAATTCAAACATCTATCTGTAAGCAACTAAGACTCTTACAACTGGCAATTTATAATACATATACTTTTAAACAGATTGATCTTTAGGACGAATAACAATAAATCTCAGAAAGTAATGCTATTCAGAGGGCAAAATTATAAAGCTGTGCTTAAATTGTACCAGTTCTGAGGTATCTGATAGGAATTGTTATGAGAAAAGTGATGCAAAACGACTGAAAACTGAGTGGCAATGATGAAAGGGAATGAAGAACATTTTGTGATGATAAAATATTACCAATTACTTTGTGGTATCTTCTAAGCTCCTGCACTGATGAACACCATATGAATCCAAAATTAAAATATGTATATTGTTATTATATTAAAATGTGCTTAATTAAAATGTGCCAGATATTACTGTACTCGATTCAGAACAGGATAAGAAGTAATATTTTTGTTTGGGTTATAGAGGATGAAAGACATATACACAAACAGCTGCCTCGGAACAAAGCAAACACTAATGTAGATACCTTGTTAGTATTAGAAAAAAACAGGATTCACCATGAGATGGTATTGGAGTTAAAAGTATAAAATGGGTTGTATCATTAAAGCTATCGTTGTTTCTTATGCAAGGCCAAGTGTCTGTCTTCAAACATCCTTTTTGCTTAGTCATCCACAAGAGATCATCTCTCTTTTCTCTGCTTTAGTGAGTTCTGCCTAGAAATTAAGCACCGTGCCTGCTACACCAAATTCATTTCCACTGAGATTTATGTATTGTTCAGTGAAGTGTTTCTTCTAACTGCAATAACAACATTTTTAATCCAAAAGATGTTCTGGCCACCTCCACATAAGAATCACTGACAAGACATGCATTCTTTGCAAAGAAAAGGTATTATGTCAACTTGTAGAGTGAAAAATTAGAAATGCTCTTCATCAAGAGGAAGGCATGAAAAAGAGCAATGCAAATATATTTGCTTTTCACGTTACACATGCCATGTAGCTACCATACATTTATATAAGACTTGAAAACTAGGACGGTGAAGACATGTTTTTTTCTCAGAGCATTACGTATCCACTTCATCCCCATAATTCTGATACTTTTTTTATACAAGTTTACATTTTTCCAATGTCTCCAACTAAGAGGGGCTTTGTATTACACAGCACTATACTGTCCGTTGAGGAGTCTAATCCATTCTCGTTCGTTCCGGCACAACACACACAGACACACACACACACACACACACACACACACACACACACACACACACACACACACCTTGATGTGGGTTTTCAAACAACAACCTTGGAGTTCTGTTACATGTTGGCTTTAAACTCCAGTCAAGGAGACACAATGCTGTCTTGTAATAAAAAACATTCTTACTTGCAGACTTTCCATCACTGCCTATTTAGAAAGAATCACTTGTCTAGCTTCTAGTAAAGCCCTTCTAAGATTTCCAAAACACAAAGCTTTTATGCAAAAGCAGTATTCCCAACTATGGTCCCAGAAACACAGATCCTGACTTTTATCCAAACTGTTTGCTTTTAAAAGCACAACAGTACATAATCTTCTTCAAACTTTATTCTTAATTAAACTCTTTCTCATGTAATTCAGTCACTTAAACACCTACTTCGTATTTGAATTCTGTTTAAATCAGACACACCCCTACAAAGGCAAAACAAGCCAAACCTCTATTAACTAGCCTCGACGCACTGGGTATACTTAAATCGAATTAGCAGCATTATACTTAGAAGGTACAAGTTAATACAGCAGCATAAAAAATGCAATTATACATGCCAAAATAGCATATATCTGTTAGGTATACAGATAATTAATACACACTCATTTCCAAATGTGCATGTGTATGTGCAAGCAAAAACACACACACATGCATACAAACTCACACACATGCACACATAAACATAAATGCACACTCACAGAAATGTGTGAGTGCACACACACACACACACACACACACACACACACACACACACACACACACACACACTGCTGCTTCTCGATCGTACACCCTACCTGTCTCGGCCAGGTGATCTGATCCTGTAGTCCGTCCATCTGCAGCTCCCCGATCTTGGTCCTCCATGATGTGATCCTAGCCCACGCACGCATACTCCCGCGAGATGTGTGGAGGCTGGAGCCTCCTGTTATTGGTCCAGACTGCGGGCAATGCAGTCTGGTGACTGTCTGGTTTGTGTGGTCGTCACCGTACAGATCTCTGGGTTGGAAGGGAGGAGTTTACTTCCTTCCCTATCTGGACTGCCTAAGTGAGCTTGGTGTTCTGGTCTGCCTAACACAGCAGCCAGGAACTAAGCACGCATGCGTGCAGTCCAAGATTTTTTTTTTTTATTTTCATGTATTTTTCTACGGGGACTGTGGGGACTGCCTGTGGACTTTATTTCACAGGTAGAAGGGCTGCAGTCCCACAGTCCTATAGCACGAGCCACCCCTGACAACAACTACATAGTTTTTCATCTACTATACATTGACTTGTCATTGGAAACACACAAAAATATCACAACAGATACTGGGTGTTTTTATAACATTTGCATTCAGCAAACTGACTGATTTCTTTTTGATAGGAAAGATAATAACACAGCCATCCTACACTGATTCTATAATTAATATGAGAAAGAGAAGTATCACATTCATACTAGGTCTTATTTAATATTTAAATACATTTGACTGAAATTGTCTTGGAAGATTTGAAAAGATACTGCTGCAGTTAGATAGTTAGTAGATGTATGTCAGTACAACAGTGGGAGGGGTAGTAGGAGAGAAAACAAAAGTGTTTACAGGAAGAGGGAGGAAAAAGAAGAAAATGTATTCAGCCTGGAGTTGATCAGGATCATAACCAGTTGTCATGTAGATGATTCCTAACAGATTTTTAAATGTTATGGGGTTGATGGTGCTCAAAATAATCTGTGGGATGTTGTTCCATGCTTATGTATGATGTTTGAGTATAGTGCATCCCTGAAGCTGTTATTGTTTTTTGACACTTCTAGTCGCAGTTTGTTAGAGGATCTGGGAGGTCTATTTTTGGTTTCAATATGTACTAGGGTTTGGAGATATGGGCATTTATTTCATTGATGTATGATGGAGTGAGCTTGTAAAAGTTGGCTGAGGGATAAGAGATTGGGTAGCTCTAGCCATTTTAGTTGTCTGAGACCAATGCAGTGGCGAGTTCTGTGAGGTAAGCCAGTGGCAAATTTGGTGATTTTGTGATAGCATGTTTCTAGCTTAATTAAGTCCATTTTTCAGAGGTTAGTGAATATGGCATAGGAGTACATTATAGTAGACAATACATGGGTCCTGGTTATGGTTTGTCTGGATGTACTGGTAAGGTAAGCTTTGATCCTGTAGAGACAGCCTAGTTTTATGTGAGCTTTTTTGAATACTTGTGATATATGCTTGTCAAATCTCAAACAGTTCTGAATGGTGATGCCTAGTAGTTTGGTCTCAAAGACTTATTCAATTACAGCATTATTGGATGATGATATTTTTGAAGTGTAGACTGAGGTTTTTTGATTTGTGAAGGTTGCTGATAAAAAGCATTAATTTAGTTTTATCAGGATTTAGAATGAGTTGACAGTCGTTTAGGTAGGATTCGATGACAGAAAAAGATTTCTGGGTGTATTCTAGAAGTTGTGTCAGGGCAGGGAGGGTGCTGCACAGATGACAGTAGCATCACTGGCATACTGTATAATTGTAACAAGGCTGGTAGCTGAGCGAGGGTTGTTTGTGAAGACAGAGAAAAAGAGCGGTCATAGTTTTGAACCCGGTGGAACACCTACAGTTACTGGTAATAGGGATGAGAGATTGTTTTGTCATTTAACAGCCTGTTGGTGGTTGGAAAGATAGCTTATGGAACCAGGAGAGGATTTGTTTGGATAGGTTAAAAGATGCAAGCTCTTGCACAAGCTGTTGACGGGATACTGTGTCAAATGCTTCTGACACATCTAAAAAGATAGAGGATACTAGCTTCCCATCATTTTTTAGTTGATTTACAGTGTTGGAGAAACTTAGAAGGACAGTTGTGGTGTTGTGACCAGGTCGAAATCCATGTTGTGAATTGGCTAGCAGATTGTTGATTAATAGATGGTCTAGTAGTTGTGCATGTATTCATTTTTCCAATATTTTTGAAAGTGGTGACAGTATGGATATTGGTCTATAGTTAGAAAGCTCTAGTGAGGGCCACCTTTGTGGAGAGATATAATATGGGATACCTTCCAAAATCTTAGGGATATATTGCTCTGTGATGGATCTATTGATCAAGATAGATACAGGGTAGGCAATGACATCAGCTGATAGCTTGAGGTAATTGTTTGGTAGTTGGTCAGTGGCTAGTGATGTGGGTTTTAGTTTGGTTATTAGTTTATTTGGAGAGATTGTAGTAAGAAGATGGTAAACATGTAGTTTCTGATTGGGTGGAGTGTTGGTTTTTACTTTTATAAGTGAGAGTATAGAGTTTATGAAAAAAGAGTTGAACTGGATCGCTATACTTTTGTTTGAGTTTGAGGTGATAAGGGTACGGACTGAGGTTCTATCTGGATATAGGAGTTGTTTAATAGAGCCCCAGAATTTTTGAGGATTATTTTGGTGTTTGTCTTGCGTTTTTGTGTAACAAAGTTTTTTATCATTCTTGATTTGTCTTCTGGATAAATTTCATAGGTGCCAATAGTTATCAAGAGGAAGCTTTATTTTTGTTGGCTTGATATTGGGTCAGGAGTTTCTCCCTTTATTTTAGAAGTTGACTAGTTTCCTTAGTAAGTCATGGGCAGTCATTGGCTTTGGTTCTAACATTCCTAGTCAGTGCTAGGCTGTTTAGGACTTCAAGAAATTTGTTGTTGAAATATCGTACAGCCGAATCCAGTAGAAGATACTTTAGGGGGGACCAACTGAAATTCTGGAGAAGTAGTTTAAAAGTGTTGGTGGAGACGTTTGTTTTGTTGCGTATTTTTTTTTATATTACAGTTTTTAATGGACAGTTTTGATGCCTTAGGACGTAAGTTGGTAGGTGGTCACTTAGGTTGTCAGTAAGACATCCTGAGTGTTGGATCACTCCTGGTTTACTGGAAAGGATCCAGCCCAGAACTGATTTTTTATTGCAGTTTTTGTCTACCCTTGTTGGTGTGTCTATAATTTGTGTGAAGTTGATGAAGCAGGAGGGGTTTTCGGAGGCTATCTACCCTTGTTGGTGTGTCTAATACTTGGGTGAAGTTGATGAAGCAGGAGGGGTTTTCAGAGGAGCATGTTAGCCACTCATTGTTAAGGTCTCCTACTATTATAGTCTCTTGTCTCTTGGCTAAATGTGAGGGATGCCCAGGATAGTAGGTTTTCGATTATGCAAGGGGTGTTGTTGGGAGGGATGTAGACTGCTATTAAGACTGTGTGTTAATTGTTGTTAATTTTTAGTCATGATACTGAAGTGCAATTTGGTCTCTTTTGGGGACCATGTGCCTTGGACCAATCTTTCTTCGTAATGCCCCCCCCCACCTCAACAAGGACGCGTCAGTGGTCAGTGTGGCCAATGCAGGGTGAAGGAAAAGGGCTTGCTTAGATAAAGATCATCCAATAGCATCCATTATTGAAAATGATGTCTGCAGACTGGAGTCAGCTTGATAGGGAGATGTAATGGGTGATACAGAATGGACCACTGAACCTCTAGAGTCCACTGAAGTACTCGCATAAAAAATCTTGCCAATGGCATCAGAAGTATGGCAGCCAACATGGAGCTCTTAGGATGAATGTTGCTATGGGTGTGGGTGTATCCAGAAGGACTTGGACTTGCTGTCTCAGGGATGACACACATTGTAACGGCACAGCTGCTACCTGAGATATCATGTTCGGTTGTATTTCTATGAACTCTGTCCTTTGCACAGGCGTTAGTTTTGACTTCTCCAAATTTATCGTGATCCCCAGCTGTCAGAAGGTATGCAACAGGTACTGCATTGCTTGGACCAGTTGATGCCTCGATAGTGCAGTTAGGAGTCAATTGTCTAAGTATGGATACACCTATAATCCTTGCAGCCTCAGGTGAGCTTCCACTACTGATATACACTTGGTAAATACCCAGGGGGCTGTGGTGAGTCCAAATGGCATGCTCTGAATTAGTAATGATTGGCTTGCAGCCAGAAGTGCAAGTGTCACTTGGAGTGTCCGTCAATCTTTATATCATAGTATGTGTCCTAGAAATCTATAGAGCAAATCCAATCATCCTTGTGTAGTAATGGCAGAATGGACTGAACCATCACAATCTGAAACTTTGACTTCTTGACGTGCAGATTTAGCGTGTTCAGGTCCAATATTGGCTTTGGCCCCCTGTCTTTTCTGACACCAAAAAGAAGCGTCAATAAGTTACGGATTCGCATTGTTGTGTTGAGACCTGTTGGATGACTCTATTGTCTAGAAGTTTTTGAACTTCTTGCAGGGCATACTCCCACTGACAGGGTGGAACATTGGGGAGATTCCTTTCAGCGGGGTGGGGTGGAGAAAAAAAAAGGGAATGTAATAGACTCTGGAGATTATCTTTAACATTCAGATGTCGTTTGTTAGCTTTTTCCAGGTGTCTGGGTGCAATGAAAGCCTGCCCATGACTGCCTCCAAAGTAGGGCAGTCAGGCACTGCTTCAGGAAAGCTGGTACTGAGGCCCTGATTTTGTGAATCCCCTCTGCCTCTAGTACGGCGTCTCACATTCAAACCTTGTGCTCTGCCTCTGAACGAGGAGTCTTCGTGAGAACCCTGGAAAGAAACCTGAGACTTTCTGAACCAAATTTTCTTTCCATTGTGCTGGTTCCTGGAAAAAGGCCTTTGAGGGACAGAAAACTTGATCCCAACAGCAAACAGGGTCTTTCCCTGTTGCTCACTGCTTGTAAGTGTTTCCTTAGCCAATGGTCCAAACAAGGAAGAGCCATCAAAGGGGGCATTAGTAAAGAACACCTTGAAGGGTTTTGCGAACCAGCAAAGCTTCTATCAGACATGTCTCCAGAGGGCTAAGCCTGATCCGGCTGCTTAAGAGGTTCCTTTTGCTGCACTGGAGATCATCCTCATTGACGAATTACACATGGAAGCAAGAGTCGAGAGTTGGGAAGAAACTCTGTTAAAGTCCCCTCCGACATAGACTCTGAGACAGAAGTGTTGAGCTCCTTGACCAAATCCTTCTGAAAGTGCATGGAGGATGTAACCACCATGAAAGCCATCACTATAAGAGCTAATCAGAAGCCCTGGCTCTCTAGGAATGTCTACAAGCTACTGAGGGAAAGATACACAGCCTTAAAGGCAAATGACAAAGAAAGGTTAAAGGCAGGCAGGTCAAATCTGAAAAAAAGTATCAAAGAGGCAAAGAGGAAGTATGGGAGGAAAATTCAGATCCACTTCCAAGACATGAGGAACATGAGAAGCCTAACTGCAGGGGATACAAAGTACAGTTTTGTACCTACCATAAATGTAGATGTCCAAGAGGCATGCATCTGCAGTCCTTACAAATGGGTTGTCTTGTCGTCAGGCAGCCCTTCGGTCGGCCGGATTCCAAAGTCTGGGTCTGGCCTCGGCTGATGTCGCACTTCACCCGATGTCATAGCTGCAGTTCTTCGGGTATAAAGGTATCAGCCGACACCATTTTCCTCAGTGTTTCTTGCCCCAGATGCCAGGTGCCCTCTAGGAAGGCTAAATTTGGATAATTGCAAAAGTTTCCAAATAAGAAAGAGCAAGTAAAAATAAACATGTATATACATATATACAAACAAATACACCATAATAGATTCCCTCAGCTAGCTAGAAGATGGGCAAATACCCTAGGAGTACCTCAGAGGGGAAGGAGGGAGGGTAATCCTGACTGCAGATGCATGCCTCTCGGACATCTACATTTATGGTAGGTACAAAACTGTACTATGTACTTCAAGGATGCATCTGCAGTCCTTACAAATGGGTAGAATACCATAGCCAAACTGGGGGAGGAGGAGTAATAAGATTATGGTGTAGTTAAGATCCCTTGCAAAACAGCAGTGGCAAAACCTGCTCGGGATCTGGAGTATAAGGGTAGATTATAATGCTTGGCAAATGTATGCACGGAGCTCCAAGTAGCAGCCTCTAAAATGTCTTTGGTAGCCACTCCTCGTAAAAAAGCTGTGGTAGTGGCTGTAGCCCTTGTAGAGTAAGGTCTGATGTTTTCTGGAGTTTTCTTCCCATGGTAAGAGTAACAAAAACTAATGCAATTTCCTATCCACTTAGAGATTGTCTGTTTTGAAATTGCTTTTCCTTCCATTCCTGTTGCATATGCTACCAGTAGCTGGTCAGTTTTTCTATTGCTCTTGGTCCTGTCCAGGTAGTAACTCAATTGTCTATGTACATCCAAGGTATGTAACAGTCTTTCTCCCTTGTTCTGTGGGTTGGGGAAGAATGTAGGCAGGTGGATAGCTTGGTTTAAAGATACCCTGGAGACCACCTTTGGCATAAAAGTAGGATTAGTTCTCATGGACACTCTATCTTGATGGAAGATAAGGAAGGGCTGTACTGCCATTAATGCCTGTAGTTCAGAAACCCTTCTTGCTGAAGTGATTGCAAGCAGGAAAGCAGTTTTCCATGATAAGTACTGTAATTCTGCTGTTGCTGCTGGCTCAAAAGGAGGGAGTGTCAACTTTTCTAGCACAAAGTTCAAGTCCCATGCGGGCAATGGTGGCTTCCTAGGTGGCTTTACATTTTTAATTCCTCTCAGAAACTTCCTGAGCAGAGGATGTGAGAAGACTGAAGGGTCCATGTTGTATTCTGCTGAAATAGCTGATGCATGAATCTTAATGGAAGAATAGGACAGGCCATTGTGGAAGAGCTCTGCCAAGTATTCCAGGATGTTAGCTATGTTTACCAGTGACACATTTTCTCCTTTTGCTGCACTCCAAATGAGATATCTTTTCCATTTTGCTGAATAATTTTTTCGTGTTGAGGGTCTGCGAGCCTCCAAGATAATGTCTTTAACCCTTTGAGATAAATCTGGGTTATTTTGTCCTATGCAATGTTCCAGGCAGCCAGCTGCAGTGTTTTTAGGTTTGGATGCAGGGTTTTGAAGTTGTTCTGTGTTAACAGTAAGGGAACTAGGGGCAGAGGCCATATTTGTTCCCGAGACATACTCCTCAGTAATGAGTACCAATGCTGCCTCGGCCAGTCTGGAGCTATCAGGATGATCCTTGGACGGTCTTCTTTGATCTTCAATAGCACCTTGTGCATCAAAGGAAGAGGTGGGAATGCATATGCTGTCAGGTTTTTCCAACTGAAAGATAGGGAGTCCACCTTCCAAGCAAGTGGGTGGTATGCCCTCGTGCAGAATTTTTTCAATTGGTGGTTGTGTGGGGATGCAAATAAGTCTATTTCTGGTAGTCCCCATTTCCCTGTAATGGTTTTGAAGATGTCTGGATGCAGCATCCATTCGTGGGCATCCGTGGTAGTTCTGCTTGGGATGTCTGCTAGTATATTTTCTTTTCCTGGTACAAATATTGCTTGTAACTGAATGTTGAAGCTCAGGGCCACATTCCAGAGGTCCATTGCCATCCGGCATAGAGGATATGAATGCGTGCCTCCCTGTTTGTTGATGTACCACATAACTGTGGTGTTGTCCGTCCTTATCAGCAATTGACCCTGTCGAAGAAATGGTCTGAATGTCTGAATTGCCAGTTTTACTGCCAGCATCTCCTTTTGATTTATGTGTAGGTGCAGCTGGTCTTGAGTCCATAAACCTTGTATGCACTTGTCCAACATGTGTGCCCTCCAACCGAGGTCTGAGGCATCTGTTGTGATGGTCTGGCTTGGTTGAGGTCTGTGGAAGGGCAGTCCTTTGTTTGATTGACAGGCCTGAGCCCACCATTGGAATTCTTGCTTCAGGCATGGAATTACTGGAATTCGGGTTTCTAGGCTGTGCTTGTGCTGAGACCATAAATTCCTTAGGTACCACTGTAACTTTCTCATATGTAGTCTGGCATGTGGAATCAATATTATGCAGGATGACATGTAACCCAGGGCTTGCAGGACTTTTCTTGCTGTTAGCTGGTTCTGCTTTGTTAATGCCATGAAGTAGAGAGGGAGGTGCTTCTGTTTTTCTACTGTTAGGAATGCCATTTGGTTTGATGTGTCCAGCTCTGCACCCAAGAAGGTTATCCTTTGGGATGGTATCAGCCTTGACTTTTTTATATTGACTGTGTATCCCAGGGCTTGCAGTAGATGAATGACCTTTTTCAAATCTTTTGTTAATTTGTTTTTGTTGTCTGCTTGTAACAGGCAGTCGTCCAGGTAAGGGTAAATTTGAATTCCCTGAAGCCTGCAATGAGCCATTACTGATGCCAGGCATTTCGTGAATACTCTGGGAGCAGTAGATAAGCCAAAGGGCAATGCTGAGAATTGATAATGCTCTGATCCTGCAAGAAATCTGAGGTATCTTCTGCAATTTGGTCATATGGGGACGTGCAGGTATGCCTCCTTGAGATCTAGAGTTACCAGCCAAGACTCCTTGCCCAGCATGGGAAGAAGCTGCTGTAGGGTCAGCATTTTGAATTTTGGAACAATGAGGTATGTGTTTAGAGCGGACAGGTCTAGAATAGGTCTCCATTGGTTTTCTTTTCTTGGTACCAGGAAGAGTCTGGAGTAAAATCCTTGCCCCTGTTCCATAGACGGTACCCTTTCTATAGCTCTCATCCTTAGTAAGTGATTTATTTGTTGTAGAACTTCTGTTTTCTGATTTGGAGGTAGGTTTGGCATTCCTCTCTTCCTTGGTAGAGTATGGAAGTGAAACCTATAACCTTGGTCTATTGTCTGTAAAATCCATTTGTCTCCTGTGATGTAGTGCCAGTTTACTGAAAATAAGGCTAGCTTTCCGCCTAAGGGTGCTTCTAGTTGTTCCCTGGTAGGCGGTGCCAGAGCCAAGTCACTGTGATTGTCCTGTGGAAGTGGTGGTGGCTGGATCTGTGGCAGTACCTCGCTGGTTGTTAGCCTGCCATTGACGTCCCCTGTAGGCACCTCTGGATTGACCCCTGCCTCTTGAGCCTATTCCTGCCTCTCTGGGCTCTGGAGGTGTCTGGAAAGGACCAATTCTTGGAAGGCCAGTTCCTACTAAACCTTGGAGGCTGGACCTGTAAGAAATCCTTGACTGTCTGGACAGATTTTGCTTTCTCTTCCACCTTCTTCAGCACCTGCTGTGCCGGGGAGCCAAACAAATTGAGCTTATCCATAGGAGCATCTAGGAGCTTTGATTTAACATGGTCTGGTAAGGACTGCTCTTTTAACCATGCATGTCTTCTGATCACTGTACCAGTCATAGCTGATCTAAAAGAAGCCTCCAGTGCATCATAGCCGCATTTTAAGGAATGATTACTGACCTGCTGAATGTTATGTACCATTTCCTGAACAGATTTTTTGTCTAATGGTTCATCCGAGGACAGTTTTTTAGTTAACTGATCTAACATAAATTCCTGATACTGAATCATGTGGAATTGACAGTTTAAGGCCCTAGCTGAAAGAGTAGCAGAAGTGTAAACTTTTTTACCCCATCTCTCTAAGGCCCTAGATTCCCTTTCAGAGGGGAGGGTTTTGGCAGAGGTAGCTGCTACAGCCTTGGGTCCCTGGGAGATAGTCTCAGGATCTGCAAAAGGAGCCTTATACAAATGATAATGTGTGTCCGGAACCCTGTAGTACCTATCGGGCTTAGCAGGGGCCGGAGGAAGAGAATCAGGAGCAGTACAAGCATCATTAAATGCATCATCCACAACAGTAAGTACTGGAGGAATGGCTAAAGGCCTATGCTGTGGCAAATGCAAAAAAGTTCTAAGCCTTTTCCTTGAGTCTGAAAAATCCTGGCCCTGCCATTGAAATTGTTCCCTCATAGCATGCAAGGTTTCCCCAAAAGAAAATTCCTCAGGCGGAGAGGCAGAAGGAATGGACTCTTCTGCATCAGAGTCCTCATAAGGAGAGAAAGGGCCCTCTGGAAGATTTGTATTATCTGAATCATCAGAGGAGTCATCTGAAGAAACTGACTCAGGGGGCTCTGCTCTAGGCCTCTTCTCTGGAGGTGGGTGAGAGGCCCGGTCTGGGTGGGGTTGGGATCCCCGAATCAAAGAAATGAGATCCTCTGCTAGACTAAGCATTTGAGAACTAGAGCTAGGCCTGTGAGAGGGGGTCTTAGCAGGCACAGTTTTGGTAGATTTTGCTGCTTTAGCCCTGGCAAAGGCCTTAATCGACATGGATGCAGGGGGCCTAGCAGCTCCACGTGCAGGAGTAGAAATATCTAAAGGAATAGTATCAGATAAATCCTGTGAACCTGCAAGAGCAGGTGGGATTTCAGTAGCAGATTCAGCCATGCTGGATGAGGCCTCGGTAGGAGGTAAGCTTTCGGCCGAAGGAAGAACCGTGGACTCGGTTTCAGCCGAAACCGAGACACTCGCGTTATTTAACCGCGGTTTCGGCCGAAACCGCGGACCGTGAGTGTCGGTCCTTTTCCTTGCGCTTTTTAGTTATTTGCGGAGTCGGAGTTTCCGATGGCATAATGTAAGCAAAAGCGGAGCCGAAAAACTCCTCAGCAAATTCCGACCGACGTCTAAGCGTCCGTCGGTTTAAAGAAACACAGGCTAGACAAGCTGCTACGTCGTGGTCTGGGCCTAAACAAGGTAGGCAGTAAGAGTGGAAATCTTTATGAGGTATTTGTTTCCCACAAGTTAAACAGTTATTCACTTTTTCTGACATCGGCTGAGGCAAGAAAGAGTCCCCAACGGGGTACTTAGCTTTTTAGAAGTCTTCGGTAGTAGTGATCTCTGGTTCTGACTGACCGGCACTTGTGAACAGCTTCTGCTTCGGGCGCCACGCGGCAAGAAAGACTGAGGAAAATGGCGTCGGCTGATACCTTTATACCTGAAGAACTGCAGCTATGACGTCGGGTGAAGTGCGACATCAGCCGAGGCCAGACCCAGACTTTGGAATCCGGCCGACCGAAGGGCTGCCTGACGACAGGACAACCCATTTGTAAGGACTGCAGATGCATCCTTGAAGGACATCAGCTAATGGACTATAAGACCAAAACACTCCGATGTGATGACAGCTTGGAATTCCTAAATGTACTGAACTTCTTTGGTAGATTTAAGGAGAACACCACTTCCACACCTTCTAAAATAAACAATGACAAAAAGGAAATAATGCTCACCTTAAACTCCAAAGAGGTGAGACTTCAGCTTAAGAAGGTGAATCCTATGAAGGCTGCTGGACCAGATAACATACCTAGCAAGATGTCAAAGGGGTGTGCTGATCAGTTATGTCTGGTACTGGCAGACATCTTCATCTCTTCCCTTGCTATGGAGAAAATTCCCTCACATTTCAAGGAAACAAGTACTGTCCCACATCCGAAGAAACCCAAACCTACCTGCCTCAATGACTTCAGACCGGTCTCCTTAACCTCAAACGTCATTAAGTGCTTCGAGAGGATTGTGAAGAAATATCTGTCTGCGGGTCTGCCTAAGTCCTTCAATCAGCTCCAGTTTGCATACCAGGCAAAAAGATAGACTGCAGATGTGATATGAATTGCACTACACCTTGCACTAAAACACCTAGATGGGAGGAACAACTACATAAGGCTGCTGTACATCAACTTCATGTCTGTGTTCAGCACTGTGATACCAATGCAACTGGTAGATAAGCTCATGAAACCCATGATAAACAAGTACTTATGTAACTGGACTCTTGACTTTTTGATTGGTAGACCCCAATGGACATGCACTGGAAACAACACCTCTCAACACATAGTCCTGAATACTGGGGGTCCCCAAAGTTGTGTGCTCAGCCCCTTGCTCTCCACCATCCTCATCCATGACTGCACTGCAAAGCATTACTCAAACCATATTATAAAATTTGTTGATGATACCACAACTGTGGGTCTCATTAGTGGTGGGGATGAACATAACTACAGGGAAGAGGTGAACACTTTGATTGCCTGGTGTGCCAGGAACAATCTGGACCTGAATGTTAATAAGACCAAAGAAATGATTATGGACTTCAGGAGAAAGGCAACAGTTCACCATCCACTCACTATCAAAGGGGAGGTAGTAGAGAAAGTCAAAACAACCACGTTCCTGGGCCTTCACATCTCAGATGACTTCTCCTGGACTGTTAATACCAACCATACAGTCAAAA
The DNA here is from genome assembly GCF_019279795.1 of Protopterus annectens. Taxonomy (NCBI): domain Eukaryota; kingdom Metazoa; phylum Chordata; order Ceratodontiformes; family Protopteridae; genus Protopterus; species Protopterus annectens. The sequence continues at coordinate 1,237,291,322 of NC_056732.1, read as the reverse complement.
AGGCTCAACAGAGGCTTCAGCTCCTGAGAAAGGTAAAAAAGTCCAGGCAACCACTGTCTGCTCTTAACAGTTTTTACAGGGGAACTACTGACAGCATCCTCACTAGGACCTTCATAGCATGGATTGGCAACTGCACAGTTGCTGAGAAGAAGAAGAAATTACAGAGGGTGGTGAAGGTGGTTGAGAAAATCTTGGGCACAAACCTCCCTTCTATTCAGGAGCTTTTCTTTACAGGAGCAAGAAAGAGAACATATAAAATACTAGCTGATTCGACCCATCCGGTCCACAACTGGTTCTCACAACTTGCATCTGGAAGGAGGAACCGCAGCTTCCACTGTAGGACCACCAGATTCAGGATGAGTTTGTATCCTATAGCTATGAGACTTATTAACTCAGCCAGCAACAATAATACTTGATATATTGAAGTCTTTTGTTTTCATTTAATCCTGCTGCTCTGAGCAGTTAATGCCAGTATTACTATTATGCAATGTGATGGCTATACTGAGTCACATCTAAGGTTAACAAGTGCGATATAGTAACTAAACAGCTGTTATTCACTAGTCTCTATTTATTCTCTAGCTCAAAGGTGAAGGGGTTTGCTGGTGGGTATTTACTTATTATTTATCATTGGATAATGGGTATTGAGTGTGTTTTTGTAATGTGAACTACTTCTTGCATGTTATACTTGTTATTTTCCTTCTTATGTTATTTTCTGATGCCGCTGTATCTATGTTATTTGCACTGCATTTCTCTCGTGAGCTGACATTTGTAATTTCATTTAAGCTGCACTTGTGTGGTTCTAAATGACAATAAAGTTTCTTTGAATCTTTTAAATGTGCCAAATAGTTCAGTACTTTCAGCATAAATGTAGCCGAGGCATAGACGCTCTTCCCGTGCCTGTCCAAAGCCCAAGACTCCTTGTTCGGGGAGGGGGTGAACAGAGAAGCACTGTTCCGCTAACTCTTCTTTGTGGCTGCTGACACTATGATGGGGTCAACTCGAATGCCTTTTCTCCAATGGGGCAATCAGGTGGGAGGCTTAGGAAATTGTCGGCAAGCTTCCAAGCCAAGTGGGAAACTAGGTCAATAAGTTCATCCGCCAGTGGGGTCACCCCAAAAGCCTCCAGAAACACCGATTCCTCAGAAGAAAGAGGTTAGGAATACCATCCACCCTTTCACTACAGGATCTCTAGGATATCTCCAAAGGAGATGTCATTGGGTGGTGATCAAGGGAATTCTTCCCCATCATCGAAAGCAGTATCTTCTCTCAGAGACTCCAAAGGGCAGTCAACGTGCTTTCAATTGTAAGTCCTCTTCCAATGCACCTCCTCCGTGGGATAGTTGGGGAGGACCCGGAAGAGGAGGGGGACACCTGTAGAGGATGGGACTAGAAGACCTCCTGGGAGGGCTGACCATGGACAGGATGAATAGGGCCAAGGCGCAGACTGGATGAAGGCTGCATAGGTTCTGGGGGGGGGGGGTGAGAAGATGCATCTCTAGGCCAAGAGAATGCCCTCTCTGCTACATGAAAAGATGACAAGCCTGGGGATCCTTCCCTCTCCCTCCTCAGAACTGAAACAGTGGGTCTATATTATAAGAATAAAAGCACTAAATTGCGAACACTGTAAAGATCAAAAATGCCAGACCTCGAACTTGCTATTGTGGGGGGACTGTGCCCCCCTACACCCTCTGCTAAATATATATACCAACTCCGAGATCACACTACAGTGAAGAAATGGCAAATAGTTCAATCTTCATTGCACTGCGATCTCACAAAAAGCACTTGGAGGTCCGGCATTTTCGATCTTTAGAGTGTTTGCAAAATTTAGTGCTTTTGTTCTTATAATATACACCTGAAACCAAGCCCAAGGAGAAAAGGAAGACACCACTCCAGATTTGCAGCCTCCAGACAAAACCGGCCCAGAACTGTCAAGAGCCGAAGCCCCTAGGGGAAAGGACAGATCCAATCAGGTCAAAGCCGAAACCACCCCCACTGAGCCAGTGCCAATGTCTCAGGTCCAGGACAAACTCTGTTTGGACAGCAAAAGAGCCGAGCCAGTCTGGGACATTGTCAGAGTCAAGGAAAGTAATATTCTTGGCTCTGATGACATCTCCCTCAAGGAATCCAAATCCTGTGGTTCTGAAGTGGGTAGTCGGATCAGAAGAGGGGTGACTAACACGGGTGATGGGGCTCTCATGGATTCGAAATGGGACAGAAATTGTAAAAGCCCCATCTCGATCTGAACCTTGAGTAAACTCCTCATCAGGAAGATGCAGCCAGCCAGATGAAAGAAAACTGAATTCTTTATTACTCACACAAAAGATTTAGTGCTTTTGCCTGGTGTATAACAAACAGACTTCATCAGAATCTAAGCAAAAGTAAATCACACTTGGTTTAAGTAACCCTCTTGAAATAAATCACATGTTAGCAGACCATAACAGCTATAAATAAATGCAATCTGAGGGTCACGCTGCTCAACGCGAGAAGTCTAAATCTCAAGATGCACTTGGTCGAAGCACTCCTCAAAATGGAGAATATCGACATTTGTGCTGTAATGGAGACCTGGTTTAAAGTGGCAGAAAGCACCCCTGCACTACCAGGGTATAACTCATTCCACACCTTTCGGACCCAAAACATGGACCGTAGCTCCAAACGCGGTGGTGTCTTCATATTCATAAAGGACATGCACACCTCCAGACTAATAGCCCAGCATAACGCATCTTAGATACTTCAGGTACAACTAACATTGGGTATGACAGCGATCCAGGTCATAGCCTGCTAGAGGTCCTCTACCATGTCCCTAGTCTCTCACTCCACATTCCTAAGCACCCTGGAAACTATCAATGTGCAACCCAATACTCTCATACTAGGAGACTTCAACTACCCCTCCATCAACTGGGATAACTACTCAAGCACCAGTACAATGGCCCAAAGCTTCCTGAAATTCATCAGTTCCAAAGCCCTGGACTAGCTCATTCTGATCCCCACTAGAGAAAGCAACATCCTTGACTGGTTATTACTAACATGGGTGACCATTGCTCTACACCAGTAGTCAATCCCTCCCTGATCAGATCTGACCATAAAATAATCACCATGGAAATCCACATCTCCCCTGCAAAGGTAACCACCTTGCAAAATTCTCCAAAGCTGACTCTGGGCTCCTAAAAACAGAGGTGGCTAACTTCACGGCACCCATGCCAATGCAAAATAGCTGCATTACTGCCAAATCATACACCAATGCACTGTATGAACATGTACATAAATGCATGGAACTAGCCACACCCAATAGAGCCAAGATGCTCTCCTCCAAAAAAGGAAGCCAATCTGGTGTTGCCCTGCCATTAATAAACTCTACAACAGAAGGAAGAAACTGTTGCAGAAAAAGGTAAAGTCCCAAGACTGGAAAAACTCCCTTATTAGCCTCAACAAAAAGTTGAGATCCCTCATCAAATCCTCTGATGCCAGCTATGAAGGCAGAATTGCAGAAGACACTAAAAGCAATCACAAAGTCTTCTATAGTTATTTCAAGAACCTCCATAGCAATACCCAGATTTGCTCTAAGTTACTACACAATGGTACCTCCTATACTGAGCCAACAGATATTGCCAACATACTGGCCGACAGATTCAGTGCCAACTTTACCCCCCCCCCCAAAAGGACCAATCACAATACCGGAAGAATGCCAGGCACCCAGCATTACTGCAGCACAGGTTAAAGCTGCATTGTCCAAAGCCAAAGATACAGCTTCCATAGGACCCGATAATATCCCTGGCTGTGTTCTACATGAACTACAAAGTGAACTGGCACCACATCTGTGTGCCCTATTCAGTCACAGCCTCACCTCAGGCTTTGTCCCTACTGAATGGCACACTGCCACAGTCATCCCTCTCCATAAAGGGTGAGCAACTACAGACCCAGGGAATTATCGTCTCATTAGCCTGACAAGTCTGATATGTAAAGCTATGGAGTGCATCATCATGGACCTGATTAAAAAGATACAGGAAATCTCCAAACTCTAGACCTCATGCAATTTGGCTTTGTGAAAGGGAGATCATGTCTGCTCAACCTGGCTGACTTCTATGAGTCAGTCACCAGGGCTATGGATGAAGGTAAGGCAGTGAATACAGTCTTCCTCAATCTGGCCAAGGCCTTTGATACCATTCCTCACTCAGGAATTATTGATAAACTCACCAAACTAGGCATCAACCCCTATATCACTAGGTGGGTTGTAAATTGGCTCACAGATAGAACACACAGTGTGAAAGTAGTAGACTCCAAGTCAGACTGCCGAACAGTCACGAGTGGAGTCCCACAGGGATTGGTCCTGGGTCCTCTCCTGTTCGGCATCTACTTCTCAGACGTCCAGGCCAACACAAAGGGACCCTGGCTGACCAAGTTCGCAGACGACTGCTAGCTGGGAGACATTATTAACTCTCCAAGTGATGCAGACTTGGTAAAAAATCAGTTCCCACTAATTACCATACCGATGGGTGCGCAGTGAACACTGAAGGAGTTATAAGAGATCTGGGGACACAGGTTGACAGCAACCTTTCCTTCAACCATCACATTGCCACTGTGGACAGAAAGTCCTTCTATGTGGCACATCTCATTGCCAAGGGTTTTGCATCCAGGCCAAAAGAAGCCATCATCTCTCTCTACTCTTCCTTCATTAGACCAATCATTGAGTATAATGCCCCATTTGGCATGTACCTCACTAGATACCTGCAACAGCTGCAGATGTCACAGAAGTACCTCACAAAGAGAATCCTAGGGATTAAACACATGTCCTACATAGACAGACTCAAAAGACTCCAGCTATTCTCTGTCTCATATCGCCTACTTAGAGGCGATCTTTGCTTGACTTACAAAGCCACGTCTGACCCAGCTCTGTTAGAAATGCTACATCTAAAGAAATCCCAATCCCTCCGCACTACACACTCCATAGACCTCAAGCTCATTACCATAATCAACAGAACATGCTGGAGGGACTGGTTCCTCACCCAGAGACTGCCCATGCTCTGGAATAGACTTCCCATACATGTCAAGCAGAGCACCTCGCTGTCCCTCTTCAAGAGAAATCTTGATGAGTGGATGGGTAATAGAAAGTTCACCACGGGGATCACTCTAGTGGCTCTACTTGATAGAGGCACTGGAAACTAACGTCAGATGGCACGATGCTCGGGCACTTCTATGGCTAGGCTTGTAAAGGCTCCAGGGCCATTAGCCTAGTACACACCTATTAACCTATGAACAAAAGACCTAAATCTTTTGTGTGAGTAATAAAGAATTAAGTTTTCCTTCATCTAGCTGGCTGCATCTTCATTTTCATAGGTTTGTTGCTTGGTTACTGGTGGATTTGTGATGTCTATATCTGGAAATTCCTCATCATCCTGTCTATCTCGGAATGTGAAAGTTTAGAGGAACTGGAAGATACAGAAGAATGAGTAGACCTTTCCGGAGAAGGGGACTTGCTGCATCTTGATGTATGGCTCCATCAGAAGAAGACTTGATCAGAGATGGAGAACTCCTAATCAAAACAATCTCGGATGGATCCAATAGCCCCTTCAGATATGAAACCTTTGGATCTGAAGAAGGTCAGGTCCGTGGTGAAGTCACATCAGGTGAGAAAAGTGTTGGATCTGAGGGAGGTCTGATTTTCATTTGATCCAATAAAAACAAATCTGATAATTTTTGTCTCTTTTCCGGTCCAGAAGCAGATACCCCCCAGGGAGGCTGGAGGGGCATGCTTCATGGACTCATTTGAAGCTGCTGGCTTGGTGGTGGTTTGAGCTCCAAATGAGGGCAGAAGTCTTTGCAAGATTAATTTGTTGTAGCGATCCTCCAAAGCATGGGGGCTGAATCCTGCGCAAATCTCAAAGACCTGTTCTAAATGAGAGGCACCTAGGCAATAGCCACACCTCTCGTGGGCATCCACATTCAGAATTTTGTGCCCATAAGAGGTGCATCTCTTAAAGCCAATGGGCATGTACACCACTGGCCCAGTCATGCCCCACACACTCAATAGAGCAGAACAGAGAAGCCACGCCCTGCTATCAACCCCTACTGACTAACAGCAACAACAAACAACAAGCAACAATAACAATTATAAACTCAAAAATACAGGGAAAGATTTTTTTTTTGGAACAAAGAAGAATGTAGGCCATCGGCCACATGGGAGAGAAAGAACGTGAAGAGGAAAAGGAATAACCTTAATGCTTAACAAAAAGTTTAAATTCCATGAGAGGAGGTAGAGATATATTTAGAAAAAAAGGCTGTAAATGTAAAAGCAGAACAAAGCTGAAGGAACAATTGAAAGCTATGAACTTATCTGAAATAAATGCTCAAGTTCAGTCGCAATCATGTCTATCCAGGAAGGCGGTAAACAAGCTCTTAGGAGTTAGGGGAGATGCAGTGCATTATGGGAGTGGGAGGAGATCAACACTTGAAGCATCAGTCTATTGGAATGGCCAAATTGGATATGATGTCAGATCCTATGACCCACTCATTTGGAAGAATGAAATGGGCAACATCAGATCTCAGTGCAAAAAAATGAAATATAGTACCCCTTTAGAAAGAGTCACCAACTGAAATTACTACATTGATAATGTACCCCTAAAAGCAGACTCAGTGGTTAGGGTCTGGGAAAACATGTTGACAATTACATTTCCTTTGCCCACCATGTGTCTAGTGTGGTGAGAAAATAATTTTAATTTGAACAACTTATAAATAAGGGCATATTCAGGCAACCTCATAGACTGACTTAAAAGTGCCTAAAAATGAGAGGCCAGAATGAAATCTGATGTTAGCAATGGGAATAACTAGCCTAACATGCACTTTTGAATCTGTTTAGCCATCTTCTGCCATGCTCTAAACTTCCAACATTCAAAATCTAGTAAGGGAAACGGGAAAGCAAAACATCACAGAGGTCAGGAAGAATGACAGGGACTATGTCAACTCTCATCTGCAAGAGGCCAACCACACTGGAGGAGTGGGTGGCAAAGAGAAGGGAATTAATGAGTTAAAACGCTGACTCAGAGATGGGGCTTGACAGAATAATCAATTAATTGTGCAAGGCAGTGCTGTGAAGTAGTGCAGGCTAAAGACAGCCGAGGCAATAAGTTAACCACAAGTCTTGCCTCAAACAACAGATGCCATGTAGGTGCTCCTAATAAAACCTATGCAAATTCAGAAATGAAGACTAGGATGAAAACTCCTCACTAGATGACAAAGACCCGGTGGTTAAGGGAGTGAAGGCTACAAAGTACAGTTGTGTACACTTACCATAAATGTAAATGTTCGAATATATTCCCTGTTGCAGTCATTACATTTGGGTAATCTGCTGGCAGGTTGCCCTCAGTCGGCCTGATTAACAAAGTCTTGGGTCCTGCGTCGGTTGCTGTTCCTTCTTCCATGACGTCAGGTCGTCAGGGGTATTAAACATGCAGCCGACGCCATTACAACAGTTTTTCTTGCCCCAGATGTCAGGTGCCCCCCCAAATGTGGAGCTAAATATATATATATATATATATATATATATATATATATATATATATATATATATAGTGTGTGTGTGTGTGTGTGTAGAATGAAAAACACAAAACATATACCTCTAAACAAAAGCAAATACACCAAAAAGGCTTTTAAAGATAGTAACAGAAATGAGAGGTATAGTTAGAGAAAATACAGGGGGCTGGAGGGAGGGTAACCAGAACTGCAACAGTGAATACACTCGAACATCTGCATTTATGGTAAGTGTACACAACTGTACTATGTTCTTCATGTTTGACTGTTGCAGTCATTACATTTAGGTAGAATCCCAAAGCTATGGTTGGGAGGAAGGATTTATACAGCATTAGGAGCAGCTATAAGGCCCTGCAGGACAGCAGTGGCAAAGTCTTGCTCTGGATTTAGAGAAGAGAGGTAAATGATAATGTTTGGTGAACATATGAACTGAGCTCCAGGTAGCAGCTTCTAGAATGTCTCTGGTAGGAACCCCTCTGAGAAAGGTTGCAGAAGTAGATGCAGCCCTGGTGGAATGAGATCTGATCCCCCTTGGGGACAGGTTTACCATAGTGCATGTAGCAGAAACGAATACAATGGCTTATCCATTTTGAAATAGTCTGCTTTGAAATAGCCTTTTCCTCTGCCCCTGCAGCAAATGCCACCAGTAATTGTTCAGATTTTCTTAGCGATTTTGTCCTGTTTAAGTAGAATCTTAGTTGTCTGTGTATATCCAATGAATGCAGAATCCACTCATCCTTGTTCTGTGGATTTGGGAAGAAATTTGGCAGATGAATGGTCTGATTAAGGGCCACACTAGATACCACTTTAGACATAAAGGATGGATTGGTCCTGAGAGCCACCATGTAAGGGTAAAAAATAATAAAAGGCTCCACTGCCATAACAGCCTGCAGTTCTGAAATTCTTCTAGCTGAAGTGACTGCTAAAAGAAAAGCTGTTTTCCAAGAGAGAAATTTTAGGTCTGCAGTAGCAGCTGGCTCAAAAGGAGGTAGAGTGAGTTTTTCCAAAACAAAATTGAGGTCCCATGCAGGAGTTTCTGCTCTCCTGGGAGGTCTTAAATTTTTGGCCCCTCTGAGGTACTGCTTTAGCAGAGGATGAGGAAAAGAGGGGAGGCTCTGTGTTGTAATGAGCTGAAATGGCAGAGGCATGGATTTTTATGGAAGAAAAGATAGGCCCTTGTGAAGCATCTCAGTTAAGTATTGCAGGATCTGAGGAACATTGGGCATTGCTGTGCTTATTCCTTGTGCTTTGTTCCAGGCACAGAATCTTTTCCATTTGTCAGCATAAGATTTTCTAGTACTAGGCCTTCTAGCCTCCAAAATGACATCCATCACAGGTTTGCTGAGAGATGTAACTGGTGAAATTACTTGATTAGCCATGCTGCAAGATTCAGAGTTTGGAGCGGAGTGTGCAGAATTTGATTGTTCTGCTGAGACAGTTGGTAAGGTGTCTGAGGCAGGTACCACGGAGGAAGGTGCGACATATTGCGTAGGAGCATGTACCAGTGTTGGCGAGGCCAGTATGGAGCAATCAGAATAATTTTTGTTTTTTTCCTGTCTGACTTTTAGTAAGACCTTGGAGAGCAGAGGCAGGGGGGGAAAGGCATAGACTGATAGGTTTTTCCAACTGAAGGATAGAGCATCCACTTTCCAAGCTTTTTTGTGATGAATTCTTGTGCAGAATTTGCCCAACTGATAGTTTTGGGGTGTAGTAAAAAGATCTATGTCTGGGCTCCCCCATTTGCATGTCAACATGCTGAAGATTTGTGGATCCAGATTTCATTCGTGTGGGTCCATAAGATTTTTGCTTAGTTCGTCTGCAAGAGTATTTTGCTTTCCTGGCAGGAATTGAGCTTGTAGATGTATTTGATAAGATAAGGCCGTGTTCCACAATGCCATGGCTAGTGTGCAAAGGGGGTAGGAATGGGTACCCCCCTGCTTGTTTATGTACCACATGACTGTGGTGTTCTGTCTTTATCAGTAATTGTCCTGGATGAAGATAGTCCTTGAAGGCTGTCAGAGCATTCTGTACAGCTAGCATCTCTTTCTGGTTGATATGTAGGTGCATTTGATTTGGGCTCCATTGGCCCTGAATTCATCTCCCTGCCAGATGCGCCCCCCAAGCATAATCTGATGCATCTGTAGTCAGGGTTTGGGCGGCAGGGGGTGGAATGAAGGGCAGTCCCTTGTTTTGGTGGCAGGCCTCTGCCCACCATAGGAACTCTAGCTGCAGGCAAGAAATGATAGGAATCATTGTTTCCAGACTGTGTAAATGTTGACTCCATAAGCTTTTTAGGTACCACTGAAGTTTACTCATATGCAGTCTTGCATATGGAATTATTAGAATGCAGGAGGCCATGAACCCCAAGGCTTGTAGAATTTGTCTTGCAGATAGCTGGGTTTTTGTGGCCACCTGTTTGAAGTAAGTCATCAATTGAATTTGTTTTTCTGGCGTAACGTACGTCATCTGGGCAGTTGTATTCAAGCTTGCACCCAGGAATGTAATTATTTGAGAGGGTACCAGTTGTGATTTCTTTTCGTTTATGGTGTACCCTAGACAAGTTAGAAGTCTTTTTACAAATACCAGATGTTTAAGAAGAGTGTCCTTGTTTTCTGTCTAAATTAGACAATCGTCCAGGTATGGATAAATTTCAATATTTCTTTGCCTGCAAAATGCAATTACTGGTGCCAGGCACTTTATGAAGATCCTGGGCGCAGTAGATAAGCCAAAGGGCAGTGCAGAGAACTGGTAATGCAAATAGCCTGCTTTGAAGCTGAGGTATCTTCTGCAAGATTCCCTGATTGGGATATGCAGGTAAGCCTCTTTTAAGTCTAGAGTTACCAACCAGGCATCCTTGCCTAGCATAGGTAGTAACTGTTGTAAAGTCGGCATCTTAAATTTTAGAATGTCCAGAAATGTATTTAGAATGGATAAGTCCAGAATTGGACGCCATGATTTGTCTTTTCTGGGTACCAGGAAAAGTCTTGAATAAAAACCTTGTCCCTTTTCCTTTTCTGGTACTGGATGAAGAGCCCCCATATTCATGAGGGACATAACTTGTTTCTGGGCCTCTGCCCACTGATTTGGAGGCAGATCTGGCCATCCGTTTGGGATTGGCAATGTGTGAAAATGAAATCTGTATCCCTGGGATACTATATTTAAAACCCACCTGTCCTGGGTAATCAGTTGCCAGTTTCGTGCATGAAGTGCCAGTCTTCCCCTCAAAGGGGCGGCCAAAAGATAAGTGCTTGGTGATTGCAGTGGAAAGTCATTGAGACTGTTTACCGTAGGAAGGTGCCTTGTTACTCCCAGATTTGGAGATGGAGGCACCCCATTGCTTTGTTCTACAAGCAGTGGCGGCTGGTGACTTCAAATCACAGGGGGGCTGCAGGAGACGCTGAATGGGCGGGGTCAACCATAAAGGGGAGGAGCTATGCACAAAACCACAAAAAAACTAACTTTAATTAAATACGCTGCCCTGGGTGGCAAACCATCATTATGAAAGTCCAATCAAGACAAAAATAAGTGTAGAAGAATAAAAATATTTCAATGCATTGGCTGCATGACAGCTTACTTAATATCTAGATGGAAACAAAAGGTTGTGAGGCATGAAAAAATAAATTACTTTTTAAATACATTACTGGAATGCCAGTCAAAATCAAGTATAAGAAAAACCAGAAGCACTCAACTCAAACCACTTCTCCTTGCACTGCAGTTCTAATTATAATATATTCAGCTTTATTAAAGTACCAAGCAACATGCTGAAAGTAGAAATCTATGTGATGCCCCACTTGTAAAAATGTTTCTTATCCAAAAAAGACCTGCTGCCTGACAACTTGTTTCATGGGGAAAACATGATAAAAGTAAAAATGAAAAGCAAACAAGAAACAAGCTCAAGATACATTGCTTAAAGGATTACTGTACAGGTTATGGACCACACATGATTGGCATTCTGTTTAGTTTACGGGTAAAGCCTGTAGAGATGACTGGAAGTCTCCAACAAGTGTAATGAGCTTTTTAAAATAATGGAATCCTGTCCTTTAATACCCAAGGCTTATACATTATCTAGTCAAGTATTCTCTGCATGGCAACAACAGAAAGGCTTTCAATGTTGGCAATTCTTTAACAGTATGCTTATTAAAGCTTACTTGCATCTTACGATGTCAGACAAGCTTACCTTATGGTCATTAAAGCATTGCTACTTAAACACAGAGCAACAGGCACTTTGAGTAATAAGCATAAATCAACAGTACAAAAATATGACAGAAACCAGACCATTCTGCAAAATCAAGGACAGATGAAAAGCCACTGTAGTACTTATGCAGTGTGTCCTCCCCATCCAAGGTAGATACAACTACTCCTTGCCTTGCTTGGACACATCCAGAGTCACTACATGGGGAGTGGGGTGCAACAAGCATGTCACAATTTGAAATCTCTCTGGCTGACTGTGATGGCCCTGACACATTTGTCATACCTCTCAACTTCAAGAGCAAGAAATCTGGACAAAGCCATACACAGAAGTGGGACAAAGGCACAACAATAAGGACAATTTTTAAATATTGCTCTAATAAACTTAGAAAGATAATAGAATAGGTCTTGCATTAGTATGAATTTTCTGAAGGGTATAAAATCTGAAACTCAAATGTCTGTCATTTTCTAACTTCAGTCTTTAGTGATTTGTCACTAATTTGCCAAAAAACACAATTTTATGAAAAATGGACCAAAAATGTGATGCAAAAATATAAAATAGACACACAATACAGCTTCTACATGTCAAAGAAGGGACACTTTAATATTAGTACTGCTACCTTGAGCAGCTGACAAAATAAAAGAATCTACATGCATTTCAAGTAATCTATAACTTTGATTATTACAGTTATTTCTTAATTGTAAACCCTCCATGTTTTCTTCCAAAATTGCTATTTTGCGGAGGGATTATTAGGGGAAGAGCAACATTTTGAGCCAAAAATTGGGGACAGTTGAGAGGTTGGCTATGCCTAATTCTATAAAGCAATTTATTTGCATGTACCTCTCAACCTGTTAATGCAGTAAATCTGAACAAGGCCAAATATATTGGGGCACATATAAACAGTACTAAAAATTGCTCTTGTATAAATTGAGACAGTTGATAGAACGGCTCTTACTTTAACATGCATTTTTATGAAGGTTATGAAGTCTGAAACTTATTATTTAGTGACTTCTGGCAAATCATTTAGGAATTAAAACTACAAATTTTATGAACAACAAACCAAAAATAAGAAGCAAAAATCTATTCATTCTTTGAAAATCTGGACAGTTGGGAGGTATAGTTCAGCTGGGCCTGTCTGAGTTTGCTGCCCCTGACAAAATAATGGTTGAACTGGAGCCTCTGCAGCCATTCCAATTAACCATTACTTGGCTATTTCACTCCATTTACCATAAACACTAATGTGCATACTGCTTTACTTCAATGATTGGACTTCATTTGAAAGTTTTATTTTGTATTTTACAGCACAAACATTAAGTCATCTGTTAAACAAAGCAATGCAGTCTCACAATGAAAACTTAGCATTAAAACTTCTCTGCCCTTGAAACTCACATTCATTGAAACAGCATTGAAACCCACATTCAAAGAAAATACATTTTGCCAGTGGCAGATAAAGATTAATTTTGGGCTGTTTTGAATCATAGGCCCCTTGCATATGAAACATACATGTGCTCTTTGATACACCTTCCTCATTGTACTAAAAATTATATTCCTTGTACAATACAGTACACTTGTTAGAGGGTGTTTTAAATTTGTTTTGAACATTTTTCCAGTAAGCAATGAAACAAAACATATGCACCCATAATGGCAAAACTGCCCAGTTGAGAACATTTATCATAAAAAGTCTACTCAGACTTCCACAGTCCACCATTATTAGTAAATATACACAATTCTACAGTCCACCATTATTAGTAAATATGCACAATTCCACAGTCCACCATTATTAGTAAATATGCACAATTCTACAGTCCACCATTATCAGTAAATATGCACAATTCTACAGTGCACCTTTATCAGTAAATATGCACAATTCTACAGTCCATATTCAGTGAATTCAGTTCTTGCCATAGCTGTCAACCTTAGCACAAAACCTGGACGAAGCCAATAATGGGGAATACAGTCCCAAAATAGGGACAAATTTAAAATATTCATCTTATAAACTTAGAAAATTGCTAGAAAAAAGGTTGTGCTACTATGTATTCTGAAGAACATGAAGTTTGAAATTCAAATGCCGGTCAATTTTACTGCGGACAGAACAAAACAATTTTCAGCAGAGGCAGGAATTAATACTGCAGACACGTCTTTGTAAAATGGCAGGGCACCAGAGGAAATCCACACAAACACAGGGAGGAGATGCAGACTCCACAGAAACCACCCAACCAAGAATCAAACCAGAAAACCTACAGCTGTGAGGCAACAATACTACCACTGCACCATCAAATCTGCAAGGAATTAAACATTCAGAAACCTGAAGTCTGAAATTCAAATGCCTGTCAATTTTACTGCGGACAGAACAAAACAATTTTCAGCAGAGGCGAGGGATTAATACTGCAGACACGTCTTTGTAAAATGGCAGGGCACCAGAGCAAATCCACACAAATACAGGGAGGAGATGCAGACAGAAGCCACCCCAACCAAGAATCAAACCAGAAAACCTATAGTTGTGAGGTAACAATACTATCACTGCACCATCAATTATACAAGGAATTAAACATTCAGAAACCTGAAGTCTGAAATTCAAATGCCTGTCAATTTTACTCGGACAGAACAAAAACAATTTTCAGCAGAGACGAGGGATTAAAACTGCAGACACATCTTTGTAAAATGGCAGGGCACCAGAGCAAATCCACACAAACACAGGCAGGAGATGCAGACTCCAAACAGAAGCCACCCCAACCAAGAATCAAACCAGAAAACCTATAGCTTTGAGGCAACAATACTACCACCGCACCATCAATTATGCAAGGAATTAAACATTCAGAAACCTGAAGTCTGAAATTCAAATGCCTGTCAATTTTACTGCGGACAGAACAAAACCAATTTTCAGCAGGGATTAAAACTGCAGACACGTCTTTGTAAAATGGCAGGGCACCAGAGCAAATCCACACAAACACATGGAGGAGATGCAGACTCCACACAGAAGCCACCCCAACCAAGAATCAAACCAGAAAACCTATAGCTGTGAGGCAACAATACTACCACTGCACCATCAAATACAAGGAATTAAACATTCAGAAACCCTTAAGTCTGAAATTCAAATGCCTGTCAATTTTATTTAACATTTTTAATCAGGACAGTCTGACTTGGAACAAATAAACAATTTTCAGCAGAGGCCCAGGAAGAAATAATGCAGACATGTCTTTGTAACATGGGAGGACACAAAAGCAAACCCACACAAACACAGGGAGAAGATACAGACCCCACAAAGAAGGAACCCCAGCCAAGAATCAAACCCAAGAACCTGCAGCTGTGAGGCAACAATGCTACTACTACACCATCAAATATCAAGCATTGCAACATTTACAAACCACAGATATTATGAGGAACAGATCAGATCGAATATGAGGCAAAAATCTGAAATTTTTTTACAAATGGTGGTGGGTAGGGAACTCAAGTCTTTAACACCTGCATACAGGGTACAGGGTTCAAGCCTGAGGCATTCCCTACCACACCACCATAAGCACCTGGGGCATTTTCACACACACACACACACACACACACACACACACACACACACACACACACACACACACACACACACACACACACACACACACACACACACACACACACACACACACACACACACACACACACACACACACACACACACACACACACACACACACACACACTCCAGTAAAGCACAAGCACCATACACAAACACTCCAGTAAAGCACAAGCACCATACACAAACACTCCAGTAAAGCACAAGCACCATACACAAACACTCCAGTAAAGCACAAGCACCATACACAAACACTCCAGTAAAGCACAAGCACCATACACAAACACTCCAGTAAAGTACAAGCACCATACACAAACACTCCAGTAAAGTACAAGCACCATACACAAACTCCAGTAAAGCACAAGCACCATACACACACAAATAAACATTGTAAATTAAAAGCACAAACTCCATACAAATAAACATTGTAAATTAAAGGCACCTTACCTGAATACATCCAGCTAACGTACATCCTTCCAGCAATACTGAAGACCCGAGATCCCAATGCTCCATCCTGACGCCGAGATCCCTAATGCTCTGTCCTGAGTCCCTGCTGCTCCTCTTGCAGTCCGGACGACCCATAATCTGGCGGGTCTGTGCACTGTAAAGTGCACAGGCGTCTCCTTGTGTCCCCTATGGGGACGGCCGGACTGCCTTGAGCATGCATAGACCGACAGTAGTCGGGACTCGGTCTATGCGCATGCGCGAAGTCCGCGAATTTTGAAAAAATAATTTTTTTTTTTCATTTTTCTTTCTTTCTTTTTTTATTTTTGAGGGGGCTGCAGTCCGGCAGCCCTATGCCACGAGCCGCCCCTGTCTACAAGTTCCTTGTGACTGAAACCTGGATCCTTTGGAATGTCTGGGTTTGACCTGAGCGGCTCTGGTGGTTACTGGAAAGGACCAGCTCTTAGTAGGCCAGTGTCTACTGAACCTGGGTGGCTGAACTTGTAGGAAATCTTTTACAGTTTGCATAGATTTAGCTTTATCTTCCATCTTTTTCAAAACTTCTGCCTTATTACCAAATAGACTGTCCTGTTGTAAAGGAGCATCCAACAATTTTGCTTTAACATGGTCAGGCAGATTTTGCTACGTGAACCAAGCATGCCTTCTTATCACAGATCCAGTTACAGCAGCCTTGCAAGAGGCCTCCAAGGAATCAAAACCACATTGCAAAATATGTTTTCCAACTTGTTCAGCTGAATGCAATAAATCCTGAAACTCTATTTTACACACAGTCAGAAATCAACATAATTTTCTGTTCAAGTAAGCCCATGACATGCTGTTGATATTTAAGCATATGAAAGTGACAGTTTAAAGCCCCGATTGCCAAGGTTGCAGACGTGTAAACCTTCTTACCCCATCTATCCAGTGCCCTGGAATCTCTATCAGAAGGGGTAGGATTTTTAGCAGTAGAAGCCTTAACGTCCTTGGGACCCTGAGAAATGGTTTCAGGGTCAGCAGTAGGGTTTTTGAAGAGGAATTTGTGGGAGTCAGGAACCCTGTAATATCTGTCTGGCTTACTAGGAGCCGGAGGCAGGGAGTCAGGAGTCATACTGGATTCTGAGAAAACATCATCAACAATGTCTAGAACAGGAGGTATAGCCAAAGGCCTATGCTGAGGAAGAAGAAGAAGGAAATCCCTAAGTCTCTTTTTAGATTCTGAGAAATCCTGACTCTCCCAGTGAAAGTGTTCCCTTAAGGTATGCAAAGTTTTTCCAAAAGAACAATCCTCAGGAGGAGAAGCAGAAGGGATGGAATCTTCTGCATCAGAGTCTTCATAAGTGGGAATAGGTAATTCCTGATCAGAAGAGGAATCAGAAGAAATAGAAACTTGATCTGAAGATTCATAGTCAGTGTCTTGCCTAGGCCTCTTAGCAGGAGGGGGATGGGTACCCCTGATCAAGGTAATTAAATCCTCAGCCATTTTGATAATTTGTTTTTTAGGCATTGGGGCCTGTACACGTGGCCCAAGTGTCGGTTTTTTAGACATAGAAGTAGATTTTGGCCTCAGTTTTGAAGATGGCGTTGGTTTAATATACAAATCTTTAGGCCTGAAAACACCCTCAGAAGCCGGTGCCTGCTCAGCGGCTCCGGACCCATCTAAGGTAGAGGCATCCGCGGGTTCAATACATAAAGTATCTCACGGCATACCGGACTCCAATTGGGTCTCAGTAGTGGCCTGCGAATCAAAAGTAGCTGGTATCAGGGGCTGCGAAAGCGCCTCACTGAGTACCGGCGAACTGGCGACTGGCTTAGGAAAAGCTTCGTCGTCGGTTTTGGACCTCGAAGGTCTGTCTCTGTCTTTTTCTTTGCATTTTGTAGGAATTCCGGTAGTCAAGATTGCTAACCAATGACATTTCTGGATAATTAAATTTCGAGCCAAAATATTTAGAAGTAAAAATATACCGATGTTTAATAGTGCGTTGATTAACTTTAGCACAAAACCGACAGCAAGGCACATTGTGGTCAGGGCCTAGGCAAGGAATACAGTACAAATGAAAATCCTTATGAGGTATTTGCTTCCCACAAATAATACAATTATTAACTTTTACTGACAATGGTAAGGAGCAAGAAAAAGTTTCCCCAACGAGGTACTTAGCTTTTAGTTGAAGACTTCAGTTCTGAAACTCGAAAATGAAAATTTCAGGAGTCGGCCGACTGGCACTTGCGAAATGCTTCTGCTTCAGGCAACGCGCGGCAAGAAAGACTAATGTAATGGTGTCGGCTGCATGTTTTATACCCCTGACGACCTGACGTCATGGAAGAAGGGACAGCAACCAACGCAGGACCCAAGACTTTGGTAACCATGCCGACTGAGGGCAACCTGCCAGCAGATTACCCAAATGTAATGACTGCAACAGTGAAACATGAAGAACATCTAGAGCAACGCATTTCATTGAGGAGCCAGACCCAGAGACCTCAGAATTGGACTCTAGCTTCTTTACCATTTACCTTTCATGCCCCTGTCTAGGATGTTTATATGAGTCTTTCAGATGGTCTTTGCTCTAAGCTTCCACAGTTAAGAGCAGTAGTGCTGACGTATATACCTGAGCTCACCTCTCCAGTGACTGTGAGTTAAGCAGCAGTGGTATGGTTACCACCTGTCCCACTTTGCGAGGGACAGTCCCTCTTTGGGCAGTTGTGTTCTGCAAAAATATTGTAAGAATGGCAACTGTCCTGAAATATTAGGGCAAAATTATTTCCTATATTTTATGTAATAGTTGCATAAAACAGTTATTCTGTATCTGAAACATCTAAATGTTATAAAAAACAGAATAAGCTACAAGAATAAGGTTTTATTTAGGCAAAAAAGTGAAGTTCTGTCCCTTGTACTGAACGTGGGTATGTTTTGGCCTGCAAAATCTGATGTTTGTACCACAATTGTCCCACTTTGGCCATCTGAAAAGGTAGCAACCCTAGTGGTAGCATCCATCAATGTCATAATTAAACAAAGAAACGGAAAAGCAGCATCTACAGTATTCTCAGATTATGACCTCACATCTGCAGTCCCATTTGGAGAGGCACTAAATGCAAAAGCTTTCCACATGTTGCAGTTCAGCTTACTTTAACTGACTGAAGTTGAGAGAAGCCCATCTGACTGACTCACTGAAGTCACATCTCTGTGAAGTCACACTTCACTAATGTTTCAGCTAAACGAATTATAGCAACGTACATACTTATTAATAAGATGGATACTGTTTATGTATGAAACAAACTGGGGGATGGCCTCACTCACCTCACCTTATTTACATAACAATTCTCATGTTATATAGAAACAGAGAAGGGGGATTTATAATTACTTACTCTTCCCTGAAGTTTTGCAGTTGAAGAGCTATCTACGCAAGTAGGATAGGGGGTTGGGAGCAAAGTCCACTGTTTAGGGGAGTGTAAGAAAAGCAACACTGCACACACACACGCACATATATATATATATATATATATATATATATATATATATATACACACACACATAAGTATTTAAATATAGATATGTATGTAAGATGTATGGGAGAAACAGATATAAATCAGGTAGGTGTCCACCAGCTAAAGCTGAGCTAATTCAAAGATAGGTGTTAAGTCTATCATTACAGCTCATGAGTCAATTTTTTAGTCATGCATGAGTTGTTATAAATTTGATACCTATTCTTGTAAGCACTGCTACAGTTGACTTTTTATGAAGTCACTTTCTGCATCTGATAGCAGACATTACCTTGTAAAAGTTATTTGGTTATTTTATGTACACTGTCATTTTATATGCTGGTTTGGTGTTTGAATGCACAATTACTATATTCATGTTTATTCTGTCATTGGCCCATGTCACGGCCGAAAAGGGTCCTGTGCTGGGTACTCTTACTTGGCCAACAAATAGTTAATCGAATTATGTAATCAATCAATTAAGTGTACATAACTGAATTCTTAATAAAAGCACCATAACAGGGGGTACTCCAAGGAAGTCTAAAGTTTAATGCTTTCTACCCACTTCAGGGTGTATTTGAACTGAAGGTTTCATTGTGCTTGATCTACCAAACACTGTGCTGCAAAAAGTAAGCAAGGAAAAAATGTGACTGTATGAGTTAATATACAAAGACCTCAAGAAAGCTACTAAAATAAATTACTTGAATCATCACTGTAAAAAATGCTGTAGGAGAATCAATGAAAATTTGGCAAGTAAGAGAAAGATCAAATATCTTGAGGTGAGAGAAATAGTCTTCTTTACCTAGTGTACTCATACTAATATGATACTGTAGGAAACAAGGCCTCAAACACAGACTGCTAGTAAGCAAGTTTTTACTGGCACGGGCATCTAGTAGCTAAGTCTACCCAATGCAGCTCCCCGTCTCAAAATAAGATGCGTGCCTTGTTCAATATCACAAAATACTGAGTAAAGATCTCAAAAATAAAACAGACAAAGACACAGACGAACACACACACACACACACACACACACACACACACACGCACACACACATATACATACAGAGAGAAAGACATATATAGGTATATAGATGCACATGCATTCACAGAGGTAACTAATTAGCCACATACACTGTACCCAGAGAAGTTTACATTGTAACTTAGACACAAGGGTCACAGTTCCAAAACTGTAGTATGACTCATTTAGCATCACTTTTAAACATCAGTAATAAATGCTTTGAGACCTAATATTATGCAACAACTAACAACATAAATTAAAAACACAAAGTGTTATAAAGAAGGCACAGTATGTCTAGCTACAAGTCTAGAAGTGAGATAAGCCTCCAACTTTAACAGGAGCATAAAATTAGCACCATGTAGTAGCATTCCAGGTGAAAGTGCTACAGCACATTCTCTGATAAAAGCACATTCTCAAGAGATTTAAGTGTTATGATGAACTGAAACTGCCAGCAGGAGAAATGCTGCTCAAGTTATTTAACTAATCTGTCTAAATTTGATGTTTTAAAGATGAATTTTTACTGGACACCTATGTAACAGAACAGACAACTTTATTAAAAAGTAAACTGTGTATACCTAGGTTTGTGCACATAAATTCATATTTTTAAATGTACCAAAGTACCCATAAAATGTTAATCAAATCTGTGTGAATGCTTGACATTTCAAGCTTACCATAGCATTAATCCAAAATACACAAAGCAAGCTGTGACTAATAAAACAAGCTGTTACCTTTCCTATTTGATCGCACTAATGAAAGCACCACTGCTTCCTTTTCTCTTCCCTGAAAGCCATCCACTGATTTAATTTCCAGTTCAGGGTGTATGTGACAGAGCTGCTGTCTCAGCATGTCAACCTGTAACATCCCAAAATAATAAATTACATTTTATAAAAAATATATACGTATATCTCAAGAACTACTACACGATCTCTGCATACTTAGCAAACCTAGATGTCATTATTCTGGTGAATTCAGTCTTACTGACTAGCTTATTTATGTTATCATGTGTTAATTCTATTCTCCATAATATAAGTTAGAAAGTATAAAAATAAGTGTGTCATAGTTACAGACGTTTCAGTGTGCTAATCCAAGACCAAAGAACAGAGACTGGGTAAATAACAGAAGTGAACTCACTCATAGATTGCTTGACTCATGATACGATCCTCTGCAGTGGCCAAACTGCTTCATTTTCTTTTCGGGCATTACCAACACAATACATTTCTGAATATTTCCAGCTCATATGCTGGAAGCACATATGCCCTCTGCCAGCACATAATTTCATATAACTAACATACCAGTCTAGGAAGGTTACACAAACAAGAATATAAATTGCCCATATTACAGAAGGATCTGGTGATACAGGAAGGGGAGGCTGTCCAAACGTACGGTGATGGTGGGAGGGTATTAGAACACCCAGTGCAGAACAGCCTCTCACAGATTAAATGATACAGGAAATGCACTTGGCAAATGTTGAGAACCAGAATCAGCAAAAACTGAAACATCACTGGGAGGCAGCCAAAGTCATAGGGCCAAGTCCTAAAGTGCTAACATGCTACAGGAGGCTAGCCTCCTGGAATCACCGTTCAATGAATAATGTAGCAAATGTTTGCAAAGAAAACATTCTTCAATCATGTACTGGAAAAAGCCAAAGCCCATTTTCTTAGGGTTGGCTAGCTGTCTAATGGGGAAAAGACAATTCACTTGGCAATCTACTAGGACAGGGTTTGCTTAGCCACAGCCAGACAATCTTTAAGTGGAGTAACGGAAATAAAAATCTGGCTTACCTTCTCAAACTCACGCAACTATTTCAGTTCATATGAATTGGTTGTTCACATCAAGGACATGAAAGACTCTTTCTCCTCTAGATTCTGCCTTGGGAAAGAAAAGAGGGAGATGAATGGACAGTTCAGGACCACTTTTCTTAGAAATGTGGGTTAGCCCTAAGGGATTCTATAACCTTGAGATAGATCTGAGATCCTAAAAAAAAGAGCTAGCAACTCTGAGATCACAGGGCAGAGGCACTACCTACCAAAGAGAGACTTCCAACAGACAAACTTCAGGTTCACTAAATTAAGTGATTCCAAAAGGGGACAGTAAGGCATGTCAATTATCAAGTTCAAGTCCCAAGATGAGAAAGCTTCTTCAAAGGAAGGTGAAAATGCAGAATTCCAGTAACCCAACCGAACACTGAAGTCTTGCAAACAAAGTCACTAAACAACACAAGCCGCTGTCCGATAACAATAAAGGCTGTCCTCCTCTGTATAATTCCAAAAACTTCCACAAAGGCGAATGGTGAAAACCTTTTATTCATGATAAAACAAACCAAATAAGTGACACGATAAAACAAACCAAATAAGTGACACGATAAAACAAACCACAATCATTTTAGTTTTATTTTTTATTTTTGATTTTTGATAGAAGTAATTATTACTATTTTTATTGTTATTGATATGACTTATTTGAAAAGTGATGTAATAGCATTGAGAATTTATGACAACCAATGAAAATGAGGGTAACATTATTTAAATGTGTTAGGAGAGTTTCACAGATGATTCTGATGAAGTCTCAGGGTATGAGATGAAAGTGCGTTAAATCTGTGGAGTGTTATTTCATTCACTTATTTGGTTTGTTTTATCATGAATAAAAGGTTTTCACCATTTGCCTTTGTGGAAGTTTTTGGAATTATACAGAGGAGGACAGCCTTTATTGTTATCGGACAGCGGTTTGTGTTGTTTAGTGACTTTGAAAATGCAGAATTCCTTAAAGAACTGGTTGACATGGTCGTGTCTGGCCAGGGTTCTGCCCTGTATAAAGTCACGGTCACTGTAATAGCAGAAATATCACCCTGACCAAGAAATAACTAAGACCACAGTAAAAAAAGGTGCCAGAGACACATCAGACTCTATTGCAAACTAACTGAGGCAACACGTGACCCAAATGGAGAACATCTGCCCCTGCTACAATATGTCTACAAATTCAATAGCCTCCAAATCTTTGAATGGAAGGTCTTTTGGCAAGAAAGGATCTAAAAGAGAAACCATACTTGGAAGATACAGCCAGTTTTCAACCCACATGACTGAGACTTCCTTAGCTTGTACTGGCAAAGGATTCTATAGTGTTAAGAGACAAACCTGAAAAAAACATAGCTTTTTGGCTAGCATGGGATACAGTGAATGAGGTTCTTAATCCTTCATCTCTTAATTTCATTAAAATGCATTCAGGCAAAAGGTAGAAAAGCATACAGGAATCCTCCCCATCACAGGTGAGAGGAAGTGTACTTTGCAAACTCCCCTTGTCCTGCTGAGCTAACTAGGACTGACAAAGGACTACATTCTTCCTTTTTTAATTTCTCCAAGTCTATTGGGTTTCTAATACCATGATGGGAATGGACCCCATTCCTAAGTCAAAGTATGATTAAAGTTCATGAAATTAGTATTGTTTCAATCTTTGATGTCAGCCAAAAGTGCTCTTCACAGCACTCGCAATGTGCCCAGTAATGACTCTTTCTGTAATTCGTACAGGGTTACATGTATTAGTAACATATCTAAACATGATTGTAAATTATTTTTTATAAGACCTGTTGCTCCTACTATTATTAGAACTATCTGGGTATGTTTCTTCCACATTGCTCGTTTCTAACTGCAAATGCTGATATTTTATAACTTTGTATCTCTCTCTGTATGTAAGACATGGTAGTCACTGGGTGTGGCAATTTCAGTGATTAATGCTATTTTGCCCTCTTTTCATGGACCACTATATCTGGTTTCCAAGCATCTATCTTTTGTACTGTTAATAATGGGTGATCCCATGTGATGTAAGCTTCATAATTTTCTATGATACTTTGTGGCTCATGTTTCCAGTGTTGTTCAGCCATTTCAATACCATAATGTTTGCACAATCCCCAGTGCAACAGTCTTGCCACATTATTATGCCTTTCAGTATACAGTCCTTCTGCCGTTAGTATGTCACAACCAGCAACGAGGTGTGCAACTGTTTCCAATTCGGTTTTATAAAGCCTACATTTGTCTGTTTATCCCACATGTTCAATAGACTTTTTAAACCAATGTGTACATAACCCACTATCTTGAGCTGCCAATATTAACCTTTCATCTCTTGGTTTGAATTTGCCTCTCCTTAACCATTCCTGCATTCGATCCTGATCAACATGAGGGTCTTCCAGAAGTTTTCTATACTTGCAACTATATTTATGCATTTTCACATTTCTTTCTTCCGCATCTGCTCTTCCACCTTATATTCTTTCTTTTGTTTTTGTCACACTCAGTTGCTGCCTGATTTTAATCTACTTCTGGTTTGATTTCCATTCCTGCTTGACTCCGATATGTTTCTGTTAGATTAAGCACAGACATAATCTTAGATTTATTCTCCTCATGTTTCAAAACTTTCACTATGTTTGGGTCTTGTGAAATCAACACGTGTGCAGTCCCTTGATTGCAGATCTATACATGTAATCAATTTCAAGGAGGCTGAAGTAAAAATAGTTTTCCAGGTGCAGAGTTGCAAAGAAATAAGCAGATTCAAAAGGAGCCTGAGTTAGTTTTTCAAGGACAAAATTAAGGTTCCAAGAGGGAGGAATAGACTTTCTTGGGGGTTTGATATGAAGGATGCCTTTAAGGAATTGTTTGACCTCAAATTGAGAGACCAATGGTGGGTTCAAGGGCAGACGAGCAGACATTGCTGACAAGTGAACTTAAACAGAAGAATACACTAAGCCAGCCTGCAGCAAATAACTCAAATAAGAAAGGACCAAAGGGACCCCACTGAGAAAGGATCCTGGTGATACTTGAGACACCAAGCACACATTTTTTGCATTTAGCCATCCATATAGGTTTTTCTGGTAGTGGGTTTCCTGCAGAACCTTAAGCACACCCTCAGAAAAGTGGTGCCTCAGTGGTATCAAAATCCTATCAGTGAAAGTGTCAACTGAAGAGTGGACAATTGAAGGTGAATGACAGTCCCCTTGCTTGTGTGAGAAGATCCATCTGTTAAGGGAACTTGTGATGATTGTCCCTGGCCAGGTGAGACAGTAGGGGAAACCACTGTATCTGGCCCAGAATGGAGTCACCAGCACAATTCTTGGACAGTCCTTCCTGATCTTGTGCAGGAGCCTGGGAAGTAGAAGAAGGGCAGGGTATGCAATAAGGAACATCACTTCCAAGAAAAGGACATACCATCCATCTTCCAAGTCAAAGGACTTCAGACTCTGGAATAGAAGCAAAGAAGCTGCCTGTTCAAAGGGGATGCAGAAAGATCCACATGAAGAATGCCCTACCAATGTTATATGTCCAGAAAAACCTCTCTGTGAAGCACCCATTCATGAGGTTGTGTCCTGGACCTGCTCAGGGAGTCTGTCATAAAGTTGTGTTCTGAAGGGATGTAGACCACCTGAAGGGTTACCTGATGGCAGACAGCCAAATCCCAGGCCTGAAGGGCTAGGCTGTAAAGAAGATAAGACCTTGTGTCCCCATTTGTTGATGTAAAATATGACTGTGATGTTGTCTATAAAGACCTTTAAAGGGCCTGGAGACCAAAGATAATGGAAGACTTAAAGAGCAACAGTGACGGCCCTCATTTTTTTTTATGTTGACGTTGTCTCACATCTGATGAAGAGGCCATAGAACATGAACCCTCGGATTTTTGGAAGAGGCTTCCCACCACAGATCGGAAGGATCTGTGAACAGTTCTTGAGTAGGGGTAGGAGTTTGAAAAGGCAGTCTCAGATTGAAGGAGAGCTGCTGAATCCACCAGTGAAACTCGAGTTTGAGACAAGGAAGTAAGGGAGTGGGGAACTCCAGAGGTTGGTAATGCTGGAGCCAAACCATCTGAAGGTACTACTAAAGTTTTCTCACATGAAGCTTGGCAAAGGGGATAATGGGAATGTTAGATGTCATGAACCCCAGGACTCTGAGAAATTCCCTTGCAGAAATGACAGAATGGGGAATCAAAGACTGGAAATAGGTTGACAAAGACAAGACCTTGGGATAAGGAAGAAAAGCCAACATTGGAATGGTTTGGCTTGTGTAACTCAGAAAAAAATGTGGTCTTGAGGAGAAATCAGACTTCACTTCTTGAGACTATTGGTGAATCTCAGACAGTGCAGAAACAGCATGGTGAAATTCAGATCCTGCAAAATCCTGGACTCAGAGGGAGTCTGAAGAAGCAGGTCATCCAGGTATGGGAATATCTGGATTCCCTGAAGCTGCAAAAGGCTATGACAGGGGATGAACATTTGTTGAACACCAATGGAGCTGTAGAAAGACCAAAGGGCAAAGCAGAAGAAACAGAGAAACATAAAAACTTCCTGAAAACAGGGTGAATGGAAATATGAAAATATGTGTCCTTTAAGTCTAGGGAGACCAGAAAGGCCTGTGGAATTAAGAGAGGAAGTACAGTCTGGAGGGAATAGCATCCAGAAGGAAGGATTCTTTAGAAAAGTATTTAGAAAGGCGGGGTCTAGGACCTGTTTCTAAGATCCCTCTTTTCTGGGAACCAGAAACTTTCTGGAGTAAAACTCTGTTCATCATTGGGATACTGAATGAGTTGAATGGTGCCCAGATATCCAGTAAATCTTGTAGAACCCTAGAAAAAAAGACGAAGTTGGTTTAGAAGAGGTTGAGCAAGACCGGGGGGGGGGGGGCATCTGTGCCATAAAATAACAGTGACTGATAATGGACAGAACCTAGGAGTCTGAAGTTATCTGTTGCGAAACAGGGACAGACAAGGGAAACTGGTAAAGGGGAAGGGGAGAAAGTATGTCAGATTAAGGCAGATATGTCTTGAAAAGGTGGCTTTTGAGTCTAAGTGGGTTTATCAGAGATTATACGCTTAGGAAAGTACAGTTTTGTACCTACCATAAATATAGATGTTTGAGTGTTCACCCTGCTGCAGTCATCACACTTGGGTTATCCTGTCGTCAGGCGGTCCCGCAGTCGTCCGGAATTCCAAAGTCTTGGTCCGGCATCGGTTGCTGTCGCCTCTTCCCTGACGTCAGTGCGCCAGGGGTATATATAATGCAACCGACGCCATTTTCTTCAGTTTTTCTTGCCCCAGATGTCAGG
Organism: Protopterus annectens; assembly: GCF_019279795.1. NCBI lineage: Eukaryota > Metazoa > Chordata > Ceratodontiformes > Protopteridae > Protopterus > Protopterus annectens. The sequence goes on along the minus strand of NC_056732.1, from coordinate 1,237,264,041 downwards.
TGCCCCCAAAAAGGTGGTCAGAATTAGTACCAAATGGAGAAACAACCGCACAAACACAAAACCCCTTCAGCTATAAGCAAATACATCAGTAGGGCATAGAAGAGATTTAGCTAGTAGAACAGAGGGGATGGAGGGAGGGTAACCTGGACTGCAGCAGGGTGAACACTTGAACATCTACATTTATGGTAGGTACAAAACTGTACTATGTTCATCGTGTTACCCTGCTGCAGTCATCACACTTGGGTTGAATCCCAAAGCTAAGGTAGGGGGGAGGTATCATAGAGGGTTAGTGGAAGCAATAAGGCCCTGCAGAACTGCAGTGGCGAAGCCCGCCCTGGACTTAGAGTAAAGAGGCAAGTGATAGTGTTTGGTAAAGGTGTGTACTGTACTCCAAGTTGCAGCTTCTAAAATTTCCTTGGTTGGAACCCCCCTGAGAAAGGCTGTAGAGGTAGCTGTTGCCCTGGTAGAGTGGGATCTAATGGTAGCAGGAACTGGTTTCCCATGATGGGTATAGCAGAAATGTATGCAATGACCTATCCATTTAGAAATGGTTTGCTTTGATATAGCCTTCCCTTGAGAAGCTGTAGCATAGGATACAAAGAGCTGGTCAGATTTTCTGAAAGCCTTAGTTTTGTCCAAGTAGTAACGAAGCTGCCTGTGAATGTCCAAGGAACGCAGGAGTCTCTCACCTTTGTTCTGTGGATTGGGGAAGAAGGTGGGTAAGTGGATGGTTTGATTTAAAGCTACACTGGAAACCACCTTAGGCATAAATGAAGGATTAGTTCATAGAGAAACTCTGTCTTGATGAAAAAAGAGGAAAAGTTCCACTGCCATTAGTGCATGTAGCTCTGAGACTCTTCTAGCGGAAGTTATTGCTAGGATCAGGGCAGTCATCCATGATAGGAACTGAAGATCTGCAGAGAAAGCTGGTTCAAAGGGAGGTAGCGTTAGTTTTTCCAGAACAAAGTTGAGGTCCCATGTTGGTGTAGGAGCTCTCCTGGGTGGTCTAATGTTTTTTGCCCCTCTGAGGAACTGCCTTAGAAGAGGATGTGAAAATAAAGGTGGATCCGTGTTGTAATGAGCTGAAATAGCTGAAGCATGGATTTTAATTGAGGAAAAGGAAAGTCCTTTGTGCAACATCTCAGCTAAATACTGTAGAATGTGAGGCATGTGAGGATGAATTGTGTCTTGGCCTTTAGTTTGGTTCCAGGCACAAAACCTTTTCCATTTGTCCGAATAAGCCTTCCTGGTGCTTGGCCTCCTGGCTTCCAGAATAACATCCAGAACTGCTTGTGAAAGAGGAGCTGGTTGGATGTTTAGTTGATTTGCCATGCAGCCAGATTTAAAGTTTTGAGCTGGCTGTGAAGAATCTGATTGTTTTGTTGTGCGAGCAAATGGGGTATTTGAGGCAATAACCATGGTGGGCTGTGGGCCATATTTTTCAATACCAGTGCTGGCGTGGCCAGTCTGGGGCTATGAGAATCAGTCACGGTCTCTCCTTTTTGACTTTCAAAAGAATCTTTGTGAGAAGAGGCAATGGAGGGTAGGCATATACTGTCAGGTTTTTCCAACTGAAAGAGAGAGCGTCCACTTTCCAAGCTTGATGGTGAAATGTCCTTGTGCAAAATTTTGTCAGTTGATAGTTTTGATGACTGGCAAACAGATCTATGTCTAGAAGGCCCCATTTTTGAGTTATCATTGTAAATATTTGTGGATCTAATTTCCATTCGTGGAGATCTTTGATGTTCCTGCTGAGGTCGTCTGCCAATGTGTTCTTCTGTCCTGGCAGGAATTGAGCTTGTAAATGGACTTGGTAGGCCAGAGCTGTGTTCCATAAGATCATTGCTTGCCTGCATAGAGGGTAGGAATGTGTGCCCCCTTGTTTGTTTATGTACCACATTACTGTGGTGTTGTCCGTCTTTATTGCAAGTTGTCCTGGATGTAATAGATCCTTGAAGGCTGTCAGAGCTTTCTGTACAGCTAGCATCTCTTTTTGATTTATCGCAGATTTCTTTGATCTGCAGTCCATAGGCCTTGAATGCATTGCCCTGCCATGTGTGCCCCTCAGGCGTAGTCTGAAGCATCTGTTGTGATTGTTTGCCTGGCTGGGGGCAAGGTGAAAGGCTGACCCTTGCTGAGGTGACATGCCTGTGACTACCATAGAAGTTCCTGTTGTACGCAGGGAATGAGAGATATCATTGTGTCCAAGCTGTGGCTGTGTTGAGACCATACGCTTTTTAGGTACCATTGTAATTTCCTCATATGCAGCTTTGCAAATGGTATTATTAGTATGAAAGATGCCATGAAGCCCAAAGCCTGCAGAATTTTTCTTGCAGTTAATTGGGTCTTTGTTGCCATTGTCTTGAAATATTGAGTCAGTTGTAGTTGCTTGCCTGGCGTAAAATAAGCCTTCTGGGCCGTTGTATTCAAGTTGGCACCCAGGAATGTCATTTTTTGTGAGGATACTAGTTTTGATTTCTTTTCGTTTACTGTGTACCCCAGGCAGTTTAGTAGATGTTTTACAGATGCCAGGTGATGTAAGAGAATGTCTTTGCTTTCTGCTTGGATGAGGCAGTCGTCCAGGTATGGATATATTTGAATTCCTCTTTGTCTGCAGTATACAATTACTGGTGCCAGGCATTTTGTGAAAACTCTGGGTGCAGTAGATAAGCCAAACGGCAGTGCAGAGAATTGGTAATGGGTTGAACCTGCAATGAAACGGAGGTATCTTCTGCAACTTTGTCTGATAGGGACATGCAGGTATGCCTCCTTGAGGTCCAACGTTACTAGCCATGCGTCCTTGCCCTACATGGGAAGTAGCTGCTGTAGTGTTAGCATCTTGAATTTGGGTACTTGTAAGTAAGTGTTTAGAATTGAAAGGTCCAGAATTGGTCTCCAGGCATTGTCCTTTCTGGGCACTAGAAAGAGTCTTGAGTAAAATCCTTGGCCTTGCTCTCGAGTAGGTACCAGTTGAATGGCTCTCATGTCCATGAGAGCTGTAATTTGCTTTTGTGCCTCTGCCCATTGATTTTGTGGCAGGTTTGGCATTCCTCTTTTCATTGGCAAGGTGTGAAAGTGGAATCTGTATCCTCGTAAAATTATGTCTAGGACCCATTTATCCTTTGTGACAATGTGCCAGTTTTCTGCAAAAAGTGCGAGTTTTCCCCTCAAGGGGGCTGCCAAGAGAGTATTGCTTGGCCAGATGAGGTGCAAGTCATTGAGTTTGCCTTCTGGTGGATTGAGACCTGTCTTCTCCTCCCTTCTGTGTGGTAGTGCCCCATTGACGAGGTTTATACTGGGCTTGTGGTTGTCCTCTGCCCCTTGGGCGTCTGTATTTACCCCTCTGTGGTCTGTCAGTGGCTGGAAAGGACCAATTTTTGTTGGCCAGTTTCTGCTGAAGCAAGGGGGTTGTACTTGTAGGAAATCTTTGACTGTCTGCATAGATTTTGCCTTATCTTACATTTTCTTTAAGACTTCTTCCGCTTTAGCTCCAAAAAGAACATCCTGTTGTAAGGGAGCATCTAGTAGTTTTGCTTTAACATGATCAGGCAGAGTTTGTTCCTTTAACCAAGCATGCCTACGTATAACAGACCCAGTGACAGCTGCTCTGCAGGAGGCCTCCAAAGAATCAAACCCACATTGTAAGGTATGTTTGCCCACCTACTCAGTGGCGTGCAACAGATCCTGTACTTCTTTCAATTCAGATTGTTGAGGGAGAGTGGTTATTCTCTGCTTTAACTGAGAGATTAGAAATTGTGGATACTTAAGCATGTGAAATTGACAATTTAGTGCCCTCATAGCTAGTGTGGCTGAGGTGTAAACCTTTTTCCCCCACCTGTCTAGTGCTCTGGAATCCCTCTCAGAAGGTACTGGGTTTTTAGCCATAAAAGCCTTAGCCCCCTTGGGACCCTGGGAGATAGTCTCTGGATCAGCTACAGGGCTTTTGTAAAGAAATTTGTGGGAATCAGGCACTCTGTAGTATCTGTCAGGCTTAGCCGGAGCAGGAGGTAGAGAGTCTGGGTTGAAACTGTATTCTAAATAGACATCATCCACAATGTCCAAAACTGGTGGGATGGCAAGTGGTCTGTGTTGGGGGAGTAAAAGAAACTCTCTGAGCCTTTTCTTTGAATCAGAGTAGTCCTGACCTTCCCAGTGAAAATGTTCCCTCATAGTATGTAAAGTTTTCCCAAAGGAGTAGTCTTCAGGAGGAGAAGCTGAGGGAATAGAGTCCTCAGCATCAGAATCTTCATAAGGAGAGAAGGAGTAGTCTTGGTCATCAGAGGAGTCTGAAGAAATGGACATTTGCTCAGAGGATGCAAAATCTTCCTCTTGTCTAGACCTTTTGTCAGGAGGGGGCTGGGAACCCCTGATTAAAGAAATCAAATCTTCAGCCATTTTGAGCATCTGTTTCTTAGGCATGGGGCCTTGAACAGGAGACTGAAGTGCAGTCCTTTTAGATTTAGAAGGAGTCTTCGACTTAGAAAACGGTCTAATGGTGAGAGTCGTCGGTCTGAAAACGCCTTCAGAAACCGATGGCGTTTCTGTAGCACTGACGTCTTTTGTAGCAAGGTCGTCAGAAGGGTCTGAAGTAAAAGGCTGTGTAGGCCTGGTACATTCTGTCAAAATTTCCGTAGCGGTCTCAGGTTCCAGATCTGCGGTAGTCAGGGGCTGCGTCGGAGCCTCACTGAGGACCAGAGAACTGGAGACCGGATCTGCTGAGGCCTCGGAATCTGGTTTAGGCCTGGGCTGTCTGTCCTTATCCCTGCATTTTTTGTGCACGCTGGTAGTCGGTTGCTCCGACGGCATGGTGTAGTTAAATTTCCTACCGAAGTAGTGGCGTGCGAAATCAAAGCGTCTTTTAATAGTACGCTTATTAAACCTAGCACAAAACCGACAAGAAGTGATGTTGTGGTCTGGGCCTAGGCAAGGTATGCAATAAGAATGAAAATCCTTATGAGGTATTTGCTTCCCACAAGAAATACAATTGTTAACTTTTTCTGACATCAGTCTGAGGCAAGAAAAGTTTCCCCAACAGGGTACTTAGCTTTATAGAAGACTTCGGTCTGAAATTCGAATTCGAAAATCTCAGGAGTCGGCCGACCGGCACTTGCGTACTGCTTCTTCTTCGGGCACCGCGCGGCAAGAAAGACTGAAGAAAATGGCATCGGTTGCATTATATATACCCCTGGCGCACTGACGTCAGGGAAGAGGCGACAGCAACCGACGCTGGACCAAGACTTTGGAATTCCGGCTGACTGCGGGACCGCCTGACGACAGGATAACCCAAGTGTGATGACTGCAGCAGGGTAACACGATGAACATCCAATTTCCCCTTGGAAGGCTAACAAGGCTGCCTACGCACAAAGGCAGACTTAGAAGGATTGTTTTTCTGAAATTTGGGTATGGCAGATATAAAGATTTGTCTAAAATACTGCATTACGTTAACTTGTCTTGTATAGTCTTAAACAAGTCAGCAGTAGCCATACCAAAGAGATTCTAATTGTCCAAAGGAGCATCTAGCAACTTGGTCTTAATATTATCAGGTAAAACTGGCAGAGAAGCCAAGAGTACCTCCTCATAACTGAACCAGACGCAGCAGCTCTACAGGATGCATTAGCTGCATCATAACTACATCTGATGCAGTGATGGGCAACCTGAGAAGTGGAATTCAATAAGCTGAAGGTAGCAGTCTTCCCTTCAGAGTTAGGGTGATCAGACCCCACCCCCACCCACCCAAGTTGTGACAAAAGGGCCTAAACATACCTGGTCATATGGGTTTGATAATTAAAGGCCGTGAAGACCAGAGTGTCAAAACTGTACACTTTTTCCCAGACTCTCTGTAGCCTGACTGTCTTCTTCAGAAGAAAGAAGTTTGGAAAAAGGCAAAAGCTTGGATTGCTTGTCAGCAAAAAGAGAGACCACAGCAGAGACAGAAGAAGGGCACTTGTAGAGGTACTTAAAAGGCCTCAGGCACCTTAAAAAAAGAATCAGGCTTCTTAGGAGCTAGATGATGGAAATTGGGAGCCACAGATGCAGTTACAAATGCATCCAACAAGGCATCCAACAAAGGGGACAGCAGAAGGTTTCGAGATTCCCTCTACAAAAGCTTATAGTACCTCTTGAGTATCACAGACTTGTGAGCAGTCCCACTTCAAATGCTCCATCACGTGAACTACTGTGTCCCAAAGGTCAAATCCTCAATGGAAGAGTCTGAACTCAAGGAATCCTCTTCCTCAAAACCACAGTCCAAATGTAATCTGTGAGGAAGAGGCCAAAGACTCATTCCCTAAATCCACCTTCTCATCTGAAGAATGAGACTCCCTAGTTCTTTTGGCTGGAGTAGAGTACAAAGGAGAAGAATAAACAGACACCCCCTGAGGTGGTCTTAAGGCATTCAGGGCATTGAAAAAACCCTGAATAATATCCTGCAATTGCCTCGGAGGATCCTTAGCAAAGGGAGGAACGTGCTTAGCTTTATGCTTCTTCTTCAGTGGGACGTCAGCTTTGATCAACCTAGGAGGCTCAGAGCTGTGCCTAGACTCAATAAGGGTACCAGGGACTTCTTCCCTAACCAAAATCTGGGGAATCGCCCTATGCCTTTCGGAAATGATCAGCCATGGTTTCCCCTCAACATCCACATTGGATGTTTGCATTGCCTCAGAGGCCAAATAAGCTGGTTCCAAGCTGACCTCTGATAGGGTCACTGCAGAGGAAACTGGTGTTGGCACCAGATGTCTTCATGGTTTTCACTCATTTAGAGAGAGATGTCTGGTGGAGGCTGGACAGCAGCTCAGTCAGACTGAAACCTTTTGGTCTTATTTTTAAGGGATCACTATACTTCAATGCAGGTAGATTCAGACATAGTACCTGGGTCAAAAGTTTGAGACACTGGTCCTCAAGATAAAGGCATAAAGATGACCAACAGCTGCTAAGCATTTTGTGAATAAAAGCCTGACAAATGGTACACTGGGTATGATTGCATGAAGCTCCTGTGCAGAATAAACACTTCTTATATCAGTCTTATGGGGAATCTGCCCCCCCACACTGACATTTCCCCTTCCTGGATGACATAAACTCTTAAGTACACAAAGTAACGGAAGAAAAAAAAGGAACCCCAATGGGGCACTTGTCTGTAAATGGCTTGGTAGAAACCAGCTCAGTGAAGGGCATTCACACCAACACTCAACTATGGAGTTTGGACTGGTGGCAAAGAAGTTCTGCATATGGACTGTATGTTTGTCAATTTTATGCCCTAAGCTGATACAAGGAGCATGCACCTGACATATGACAGTAGGAAGATGTAAAGGCTTTGTTATACTGGCTGGACATTGGGCTATCCATGGCAGGACATCTGCATGTTATTTATATTGCAACAGTAATAAGGAGGGACATCCCAGTAGTCTACTATAACAGCTCTCTAAGCTAGGAGAAATGTAGACAATTGCCACTCTGTGGACAGTCCTAGAAGATAGGACTATATCTGCTGGACTGTCTCTTGAATGATTTAACTGGCATCACAAGAATTTGCAAGACTGTGATACATGAGTGCTTTGCCTGGTGTGTAAACATTTTTTTTCTTCCTGTAAGGGCCAGTTAAGCCTTGAAAATGGACAGCTAGAGGAAGCTAAAAGTTTAATCACAGAGGAACTAATGGTGTCACACAGGTTCCTAATTGCGCCAAGGGCCTACTTCCTTTACAAGAGGTCACCCTCCAGCTGCAGTGAAGGCTGACCAAATAAAAGTTTCACTCTTAAACACTACACCCAGGATAAACTGTCTCATCTCCTCCTTCAGGGAGAAGAGCCTTAATTAGGCCAACCTATGCAGGCAGACGCCTGAGCCTGCTGCCCTAACAATGGTATTAGCGCAGTTAAAATTAGAGCAGGCCAAGTAGTGATCCACTATCAATGCAACAGACAAAATCTCAGCTATCTCAATCTGCTTCCCAGGCTCAGGGAACAGTCACAGTTTTTTTCAGTAGCTTATCCACTTAGGAGAAAAACATTCTGGACAGAAGACACACATATAATTGAGGAACCTAAGTCCCAATGTGGCAATGAAGAATACTCTCTTGTCTATGTTAGCTAAGGCTTTCAATTCCTTTCATGTCCTGTGGTCTCTGAGTCTTGTGCTGCCAGAGGATGCAAGTCCAGCATTTCACTCCAGATAGACAGAGGCTTATAGACAGCATCTGCTTTCTTAGGAGCCGCAGAAGCAATCTGAGTGTTTCCAGGCTCACATGTGGTATCCTTGATAATGAGCTACAAAAGGGCATAACCCAGGGTTGCTACTCCTTTTTTTTCTGTAAAGAAAAACCTTATAATATTTTTGGGGGGAGAAAAATAGGCCAAAAAACAATTTGTGGTGAACTATATTAGCCTCAATGTTTCTACATAGAAGTCAGCATGTAGGGAACTCTAGGAGGGGTAGGACTATATATGCTCAACCAGAGATAATGTCTCTGCATCATCTGAGTCCTAATGAGAAGTTGAAGGAGAAGGATCCCCTGGGCACACACAATATACTAAGGATGTACACATACATCAGCAAAGTCCATAGGCTCAAATGTATGATAGTGGCTAGCTTTTGGAGGCATACCTGTCTAAGGCAGCAAAGAGACTTAAGAGGCCTACACAGGGCTCAGTGCTGGCATCAACTCACATTCCCAATCTGCACAGGCAGGTCTAACTACATTTGAAACAATTATCTGAAGTCTTCAGTCTGAACCATGGGCTCTGGCACAAGACGACCCAGTCAACCCTCTGCAACCAGGTCAGTAAGACCTACTGAAATTGGGGAAGACCCAGGCATAGGAGTCCAATTTCTTGAATGAAATCGGTGATCTACAAATAAATGATTCTAAGGGCTGCTCCCCAGGATCAGTTGGTCATGACATTCTAAAGCTAATCAACCTGGAAAGATGTCTCCTACATTCTGAGATACATCCCCCAAGATGGGAGCTGGCACTGGATCATCCAAGGCCCTCATCATCAACCATAGCAAAGAAGGATGTGAAATAGAAGACCGAAGGTCCATTTCTACAACAGATACATCTCCAGTAGAGTGTGACTAAGGCCCAGCCTTCATGTCTTTAGCCTTCTGATAGTGCCTTGGCAAAGACCTGGGGTTACAAATGACATACCTCCAGTTAAGTGTGACTAAGGCTTGACATCCATTTCTCTGGCTTTCTGATGATACTTTGGCACAGACCTGGGGCAAGGCATTTTCAACTGCCATTATCTTTCTGATAGCAAGATAAGCCAAGAGTTTCTCCATCCTATGTTTTTAAGCATCTAGATTGAATCATGGTTTGTCTCCCAGGCAGCAAAAATAATCTTAGTGCAGGTCTTCACTTTTTGTTTGGAAAACACATAAGCACTTTGATGCATTCAGTGTTATAGTTACTGAACTAAGTAAGACTTCTACAATATAAGTCAGGACCAGATCTGAATCATGAGACAGGCAGAAGAGAAACTGTGGGCACGGGAGCTAGAGAGATTCTCGTTGAGTGTTATGTAACATCATAGCATGCATTGTCAGAGGGTGTACTTACCACTGAGAGTGCTAGCTTCAGAGATTAAAATGTCAGATGGGAATGGAAGAAAGGACAAACCCAAATGCAGACCCAACAAGAAATACCTCTAGTACCAGATAAGTCAAATCAAGGAAGATATCTCCACAGTAATAACCTATGAGTATATTCACCTTGCAAAACACAGGATTCAGGCAAGTTTTTTTTACACAGTCTTATTCCTTGGGAAGTCCTGCCCATCTCACAATAATGTCAACCTGGACAATAGCAGGTAAGATTCTGATGTGAAGTACACTACGGCCACTGTACCCTTCAGTTCTTTAGTGCAAGAAAAAGTCATGTGCTAATGCAGGACAAGAGGGATAGTGCAGACAAGACCATCTGTGGATACTGACTGCACATGCAGGAAGTTCCATAGCTGTTGGTTTGAATGCCTCAAGGCCTGTATAATGAAGCACACAGCAGTATAATGCAAACTTAATAACAGACAATCTGGAGAACAAAGAATGGATCTGGTCCAAGAAGCCAACCCGTCCTGTCACAGTTGTGTGCCAGAGGACTCTTTTGTAGATGTCTTCTTCTCTTCCTTTTGTCTACCATTCAAAAAGTGGACAAGGAGAAGGCAATACCCTATACAGATGCAAGATATTCTTCTGCAGACCTTTTACTATGGAAGGCATGGGGAACAGTCACTGATGTCTGTGCAGCAGATGTCTGCAATCTGGACTTCTGGGACTTGGACATCTGCGGAGCTTAAGTCTTACCTTGCACAAATAGGTAGAGGCTGGAAATTGACATATGACATCTAGTTCACTGGAAAATTCAATTAAATGTCTTGGCATATCTTTAGCCTGCTATGATGAAGGAGATAGAGTTCCTGGAATAACTTCTAAGGGTAGGTTCTTAAAGAGAAGTGTTTGCCTATAACAGACCAGGCAATATAACTGAACATGATGTCTGGTTGGCTTAAATTTAGATAATCCCTGTGTTATTTGTTCTCAAGGCGGCTAAAAATGGGAAGTGAGATTACAGCAGCAGGAACATGATCCAGGGAAGTTATACCAGAATGTAACTAGGGCAGGATGCACTGAGAGAGTTGGCTAAATGGCTACCGCCTCAAACAGGTGTAAGCTCTATCTCATCAAGATTATGACAGCCTTCTCTATCTTCCAGTGCTTAAATTGAAACTTTAGGGATGCTCTCTCTTTTTCCTGGACTTTGAAGGGTATTTTCCAGTAGTAGATTTCTCAATTACTAGGAAAGAGGTGGGCATCTCTTATCTTGGCAAAAATAACCAGAGGTACTCCACAAAAGCTATCAAATTTCTAGGCCTTCTATGTATTACCTTTTGTTAATTTTCACAGTGCTCGTGTATAAATATAAGATCTAATCTAGGCACAATAAACAATGTAAGTAGGAATCTGTGTAACCCAAGCATATTTTTTGGTGAATTTATCCAAGTACACAATCACCTATCTGAGAAAACTCAATTTGTAGCAAAATAGACACACTTGTTGGTGAACTTTCCAAGGGATATCATCAGCCACCTAAAATACTCAATTATTAGCCAAACACAAGCATAAAAAGCACCAGTTAACACAATGGCTATTATTCTGGTAAATGCAGTGAATGTAGAACAGAAACAAGAAAGTCAGTATTTGCTACTGGGCATGCTGACTCACTCACAGCAGACAAATGTGCGTTGTACATAAACACCAGACAGAGATGTATCAGAGGCATCCATCATAAAGCATTTACTAACGGACACATTTGAAAAGGCCTATTTCAAAGGACGATGTAAGTTTATTTATGATATTTTATTAACTAGCAACATTATCAAATTTATGGTAAAAAAAAAAATACCTGTAGGACATAAGGTGCAATCACAGCTATATCTTTTGCTTTCACGCCTGCTTCAGTTAAAGCCTGTATGTGTTTGACAACGAGCTCAACCTCACCTAAAGAAAAACAAATAAAAAGAAATTAAAGTTATGTACTCACTATAACTATGCATCCACGCTATCCATTTTCATTCTTCCTCAACATATGGGTTACAGATCCAACTTTGGATCCAACTTGGCTGTATATCTCAGACTTACAGATTCAACTCTTGAGCTCCTCCTTCTACCCATAATGCCTCAGCTATTCTACAATATCTCAGACTGATTTTGCAGCCTTATCTATCCACAGACAGATAAGGAAGAATGAAAATAACATTAAGTCAGGGCTCAAACCAGGAGCTAGAAGGTTTGAAAAAAGAAGATAAAAGGATGGGGAAGAAGGGTGGGGAGTTGTGGAAGAATGAAAATGGACAATAGAGATACATAGCTATGGTAAGTACATAACTTTAATAGTAATAGCTGATGTTGTCCTTTTCATTCTTCCTCAACATATGGCGCAGAGACCCTAGGTATCTGAAACTTGATGGCCATCATAAGAAGTATATTCTGGAGAACTGCCAAACAAAAAGTAGCTCTGCTTATAGAAATCAATTCCAATTTGTAATGAATAATAAAGGTATGAGCATTGGACCAGGTAGCTGCTATGCAAATGTCATCAATAGAAATTTTAGACCATAAGGCAGAAGTGGCCATGGATCTAGTTGAATGAGCCTTAGGAGGCTTTGATAGGGAGAGGCCTTGCTGAGTATATACAAAATAAATGCAATCAGTAATCCATTTTGCCAGGGTAACTTTAGACTTTAGAGACCAGAGATCCCAGTCTGTTCGGTAAGAAAAAAACAAATAACTAGTCAGTTTTCCAGAGATGCTTAGTCCTGTGTAGATAAAAATGTAGTTGTCTATGTACATCTAAAAGATGCAACATGTACTTTCCCTTATTTAAAAATTTAGGGAAGAAGACACGTATGAATTGTTTGACTGATACTGGATTCAGACACTACTTTTGTAAGAAAGATGGATTGGTTCGTAAAGTATTTCTATCTTTGAGAAAAACAAAGTAAGGGAATTTGGATGCTACAGCCTGGAGTTCAGAAATTCTCCTTGCAGAAGTAATTGCTATTAGAAATGCTGTTTTCCAAGACAAAAATTTTAATTAATTTTTAGCTGAAGGTTCAAAAGGTTGTTGTGTCAAGTCCTGAAGTAGTACTGTCAAATCCCACACAGGAGATGGATATTTCACTGAGGGCCTAAGTAAGAAGATGCATCTTAAAAGGCCTTGCACAATTTAGAAGAAGCTTTTTCAACTGAATGAAAATTTGATGTGACCAATCGAACCTTGACTGTGGAGAAAACTAGCACCTTGTTAGAAAATAGAGGCTAAGAACTCCAGAACTGAAAAAAAACAGGAGCAGTGAAGGGATCAATTTCTTTACTAAGAGCCCAAATTGAGAATTGTTTCTATTTACTCTTACAGATTTTCCCTATAGAAGTGTTCTAAAAAGATAAAAGTACATGTCTAACAGGGGAGGAAAACCTGGGCTGTCTAGCTCTTAAAGGAACTGGAGAAACCGTGGGTTAGTTTGAGGCTCAGAATATTGGGATTTTATCCCCAAGGGATGTGAGAGGAGGTCTGGACTGGGGTCCAGTATCCATGATGGATATCGAAGATGAGACCAAAGAAAGGGGAACCACACTTAGCAAGTCCAAATGGGGAAATGAGGATAACTGAGTTCTTCAAATGATGTGCTTTCTGTAAGAATTTTGGAATGTGAAGTAACACGGATAAGCATAAAGTTGACCAGTGGGCCAAATGTGGACTACAGCATTTCTCGGTGACTCATCCTAAGTGGGGATTAGGGCAAAATACCTGCTGCACTTGTTGTTGTGGGAGAGATTCATAGAGACTGTAGCAAGGTTGGCTACTCACAACTACTGTTAATGGTTGAAAAAGGCTTCTGAAAGAGGATCTGCATCAGTCTAAGAGACAAACAAGATCTGAGGTGTTGTTGGCTAGCTGGAGTGTTATGGGTAGAGGGATGAGCTCGAACTTTGGTTCTCTAAGTCTGAGATATGCAGCTGAGTTGGATTCATAACCCATATTTTGAGAAAAAAATGATAAGAACAACATCAGATTATAATCATTTACCTGCAAATAGGAATAGATTACAGCATACTTTGTAACCAGTCCCTAATGTGCAGTGACCTAAACAAAGGTAAGTTACATGGCTATGTAAACTGTATAAAAAAAAAAAAAAAATCACATAAACCATTAAACTAAAACATATAAATGAAATACTGCATAAAGTACAGTTGTACAAGACCCTCGCCAAAACATGGTACCTTCAACTAGTTAGCTCTTGCTGATGTAATAATAATAATATACAGGAAGTCAGGTAGTCTTCCACTTCAGACAGATTTTTCCCAATCATTCAGATGACTCTCTGTATATGGAGAGGAACCTGTATCCCTTGCAGCCACTTAAGCAAGTTTTAGACTCTCTCCACAGTGCATTGGTCTGTTCTTTGAAACAATAGTCCCACCAGAAAGCTTATGTAAATACTCAACCAAAGAACCACAGGTGCAAGCAACTGCTGCAGCAGCAGAACAATGTCAGGAGTCTATATCACTTCCATAAAAACACAAGTACTCGCACACCAATCCATTGACCCCAATACAGCGAACAGTTTATCGAATGTTCACATCAGAGAATGTTTTTCCCAGGGCAAAGTTAGCTGTTCATCATCCGGAAATTGCCCTTTTCTCCACTGTAATTCAATCTCAGAGTTGGTACATTTAAGTAAGGGGGGGTGGGCACAACCCCCCCACATCAGGTGTGTGGGGTCATGGGTCTATGTCTATTAATGGAAAACACATTTTTTCGAATTTCAGAGGTATGACCCCATTTCAGCAAAAGTGCACTTTCACAAAGTACAGTTTCATGAACACCAGTTCACCGAACCAGACATTAAAAAAAGAAAACAACACTGCATCACTGAAGCACAGTACAGTGGAGATAAGGAAATATACCCGTTTCCCTACTGTACTACGATCTTGGAGTTGGTATATATATGTAAGTAGCGGGGGTATGGGGGTGCAGGGTTTTCCCCACTGCAAAAGAATGCTTGCAGTGTTTTTTTTTTTTTTGTTTTTTTTTATGTCTCATTTGGTGAACCAGTGTTCGCAAAAGTGCACTTTCGGTTAAGTGCACTTTCGCTGAAACGGGGTCATACTTCGGTTATTCGAAAAAAAGTTTTTTCGATTAACAGAAATAGACCCAAGGGGCATAGTCCCTCCACTTTGACGGGTCGATATACTGTGGTGTATGTACTGCTCAGCATGTCAGACAGCTAATTCTTTACTCTGAGAAAAGTTTTGCTGATATGTAGTTTTGATGAAAGGAGTGTTTGCTGTATTGAGGTCGATGGATAGGTGTTAAGAGTACTTGTGTTTTCACAGAAGTGATATAGACCCCAATGTCAGTGCATGAAAGCAAACCTCATCTCTGGTACTGAGACCTTGAAGTCTCTTGAAATAATTCCTTCTAAGGTCTTTTAACACTACGACTTGCAACTTATATTATATGTAGCAGGGTTATGTAGAACAGTAGCAACCCAGAGATGAGTAAGGAAATAGAAACACCAAATGCAAACAAAAAAAAACACAACTTGAAGATATTCTGTTATAGTATGCACCTAACCCAGCTATACTAATTTTTCAAATGTGATCCATGCTGGAACTATGCAGAATATCCTAATGTCCCACAGCACTCCAACCATAAAGTCACCTCTGACCCTAGACTGGCAGTCTAGCTTGTAGAGTCCATTGTATGTGTGAACTATGGTCTACGTAGTTACATAACAAGAAGTTATATACTCACCACAACGTTCGATGTATGTAGTCCATCTCGCCTCACATTCTTACTCACGGGTTCGGAGCCGAATATTGGCTTCGACACGGCCAATTTTTTTACTAGCTCAAAGTCTCTCATTGGCTGGGCCAAGCAGGTATCCCATGCTGCACTGCTCCATAACCCCAAATCTAGTTTGCTGCGAAACCACAACACACTCCATGCACAACAACAAACACTACAATGTAGAACTACCAAGGAGGTAAGAGAAAACAAACTACTATTGAAGGGTACTCTAGTACCAAACCTAACCTCCAGATCCTCCAGGAAGGGGGCAGGTGGGAGGGTATGTAAGAATGTGAGGCGAGATGGACTACATACATCGAACGTTATGGTGAGTACATAACTTCCTGATGTTATGTAGTCCAATCTCGCCTACATTCTTACTCATGGGACAGCGACCCCAGCACCTCTATCCTGGGAGGCTCAAAGGAAGATACTCCTGAGGACTGTGACCCCTAGAGGCCACGTCCAGTTTGTAATGAGTAACAAAAGTATGGAGGGAAGCCCATGTGGCTGCAGCACAAATAACGTCCAAGGATAATCTGGCATGATATGCTATAGACGCAGAAACAGCCCTAGTAGAGTGAGCCTTGACGGGAAACGGTAGAGTTTTTCCTGCTGAAGAATAAATAAAGGAAATACAATTAGCAATCCACCTGGAAATGGTAACATTGGAAATAGAGGATCCCGCTCTATTGTCTGAAAAGGAAACAAACAATTGGTCAGACTTTCGAAGATGTTTGGTCCTGTGTAGGTAGAATCGCAATTGTCTGTGCACATCCAGTTGATGAAATCTAAACTCTGCCTTGTTCAAAAATTGAGGGAAGAACACTGGGAGCTCAATAGACTGGTTGAGATTAAAAGTAGATGTAACTTTAGGGAGAAAGGATGGGTTAGGTCGAAGACAGACTCTGTCCTTATGAAAAATTAAATACGGGGGTTTAATGGAGAGGGCTTGAATCTCTGACACTCATCTGACTGATGTAATGGCTATCAGGAAAGCCGTTTTCTAAGACAAAAACTTTAACTCGCAGGTAGCAGCCAGTTCGAAAGGTGGGGAGTTAAGGGCTTGCAAAACCAGGTTTAAATCCCAAGGCATAATAGGTTCAGAAATAGGAGGCCAGAGTAGTAAAGTGCCCTTTAAAAAGGCCTTACAGAGTTTGTGAGCCATAAGGGAAGGCTCATAGGAAGTATGAAAGCTAGATATAGCCGCCAACTGGACTTTAATAGTGGCAGGAGCAGAACCCTGCTGAAAGAGCATGGACAAGAACTCCAAAACGGCAGGAATTGGGGCTGTGTAGTGGTCGATTCCTTGAGCATGAGCCCAAATAGAGAATCTCTTCCATTTGCTGGAATAAATCTTCCTAGTCGAAGACTTATGAGAAGACGATAAAATGTGTACTACCTCAGGTGAAAAGTGATGAAGCCTGACTAGCGGCGGAAGTGGAGTAGCCAGGCTGTCAACCTGAGGGTCCGCAGGGAGGGGTGGAACTGTCCCGACATGTGTGTCAGTAGGTCTGGTACTGGGTCCAGAATCCAAGGAGTGTCCACCACGAATGGATGGAGGAAGGAGAACCAGACTTGGCGAGGCCAGTGTGGGGCAATTAGAATCATCTTGCTTCCCAAGGATAGGGCTTTCTGAATTACTCTCAGTAACAGAGGAAACGGAGGGAAAGCATAGAGCAGACCGGAGGGCCAATCGTGAACTAGAGCATCCCTGGGTGATTCCCCCTGTAAGGGGATCAAGGTGAAGTAATGGCTGCATTTGGCATTGAGGGGATTGTCAAAAAGGTCGCAGCAAAGCTGACCCCACCTGTAGAATATCTGTTCCGCAACCCGAGGGTTCAGGGACCACTCGTAAGGCATGAGAATAGCTCTGCTCAGCCTGTCTGCTATCACACTGGCCTTCCCCAGAATGTGCATTGCTACTAGAAACCGTTGGGAAGATACTGCCCACTGTCACAGTCGCATGGCCTCTCTGCACAGGGGGTATGATCTGGTTCCTCCCTGCTTGTTGAGGTACCATACCACGGACATGTTGTCCGAATGTATTGCAATCGTCCCAAGAGGGAGAAAGCTTTGAAGTGCCCGCAACGCCAGAAGCACTGCTCTCATCTCCAGGACATTGATGTGCAGATGTACCTCGTGATCTTGCCACGTGCCTTGGACCGTCCTGCCAAGATAATGCCCCCCCACCCCATCTAGGAGGTGTCCATGGTCATGGTGGCGACAGGTGATGGAGGAACAAACTGTTTCCTTTCATCCAGATTGGTGGAGCATAGCTACCAACTGAGATCCTGTTTGCATCGGTCTGTGAGCAGGACCAGGTGAGAAAGGGGGAGTTTCTGAAAGGACCATTGGGCAAATAGAAGCCATTGAAGAAGCCTCATATGTAATCTGGCTAGAGGCACTAGCATGATGGTAGCTGCCATGGTGCCTAAAAGCTGAAGAACCCATCTCACTTGTACTTTCCTGAGGGGTAATAGTGCGCAAACCTGATTTTGTAATATTGTGAGCCTTTGATGCGGCAAGAAGGCCCGCATTTGGACGTTGTCTAGCTCTGCGCCTATAAGCGTGACACGCTGTAAGGGCAGCAAGGCAGACTTTTCCCAGTTCAATGTTATTCCAAGTCACTGACAGAGGGTAATGGTGGCGTCCCTGGCTTGGATAAGTAGATGCCTGGTGGAAGCGGTGAGGAGTCAGTCGTCCAGACAAGGAAACACCTGGAATCCTTGACGTCTCAGGTGAGCTGTCACCACCGCCAAACACTTGGTGAACGCCCTGGGGGCTGTGGTGAGACCAAAGGGCAGGGCACGAAACTGAAAATGGCTGGCTCCCAGCTGGAAGCATAGGTGAATCCTGGATGCCCTGTCCATTTTGATATGATAGTAAGCATCCTTGAGGTCGATAGAGCACATCGATGCTTCTTTTTCCAGCAACGGAAAAATGGACTGAAGGGTGACCATTCGGAACTTGGACTTTTGAACATAGTGGTTTAATCAGCTAAGATCTAGAATGGGTCTCAGGTCCCCTGTTTTTTTCGGCACCTAAAAGAGTCTTGAGTAAGTCCCTAATCCGATTTGGTCTGAGGGGACAGGTTGGAGGACTCCTTTCTTTAGCAGCTTTGAAACCTCTAAGGCTGTGTGATCCCTTTGACTGGGTGGAACGTCCGGGATTCTTCTGACTGGAGGAGGGTCTGACGAGAGGGGTATGGCATAACCTTCGGAAACTATTCGTAACACCCATCGATCCTGGGTGATGCTTTCCCAGGCTTTCGGGTGTAACGATATGCGGCCCCTGACTGGCTCCAGAGAAGCACAGTTGGGCAACACATCAGGAACGATGGTAGGAAGAACCGCGAAAGGAATCACGGTCTCCCGAGTTGCGGAGGCCTCCTCGGCCTCTAGGGTGGCGTCTTCCTGTATAACTTCCCCCACCTCTGCTACTGGAGGGGGAATCACCTGGAACGGCAGGGAAAAACTTCTGTGATTTCTTGAACCACACCTTCCCCCTCTCTGAGCCTTGGGGTAAGGCCTAGAGGGGAGGGAAAATGGACCCCTACGGCAGACAGGGTCTTTCCCTCTTGTTCGCATCTGATGAGGGTGTCTTTTACTTTGGTCCCAAAGAGCGAGGGCCCATCAAAAGGAGCGTCAGTGAAGGAAGACTTAAAGGCCTCCGCGAAATGACACAGGTGCGACCAGGCTTGCCTCCTGAGGGCTACTCCTGAACTGGCTGCCCTACTTGCTCCCTCGACTGCATACGATATGAGCCTCATGGACGAGTTGACAATAGAATTTAGGGTAGACACCTGGGCGTTAACTGTGGATGTTAACTCCTCAGGAACGTTACCTGCTAGAGTATCTCCTAACTCCTTGAGGAGATCTCTCTGGAGCCGAGTGAAATGGCAAAGGTAGTTCAGTGACCGTAAGATGAAGGTCGCTGATGAAAGGGTACACTTTCCGTACCTGTCCATAGTCCTAGACATCTTGTTAGGAGGATGGACGGAGGAAGAAGTCTCGGCTACTTCCTTCTGTGTGGTCGCCGCCACCACCATGGCATCTACAGGAACCCCTTTGGACAGAAATTCTTTCCCCGGGGGAGCAGAAAGGAACTTATTGGGCCTTCTGGGTATAGGTTCCACCGTATCAGGATTCTCCCACACCCTTCAACAGATTAAATCCAACAGTTCGTCGAAGGGTGAAGACACCCAGGAGGTGGAGGATTGAGCTCCAAAGTCCTTGAGGAATACCGACTCCTCCTAAGAGGGGGTTTTGGAGGGCCAATCGCCCCTCTGTCTCAAAATCTCCAGGATGTCGGAGAAAGAAACATCATCACAGGACGACTTGGGGGACCCCTCCAACTCCTCGAGGTTGGTATCAGAAGTGAGAGACTCGTCCTGGGAGTCTATGTGCTTCCTCTTGCACGTCTTTTTTTCTGGCGGCCTCAGACTCTGAGGGACCCTCAGAAAGTTGGGGACCACTCATGGGGGTATCCCCAGACCTTTGGGCTCCACCATCTATGGATAGGGGGGCGTCAGAGGCTCTAGCCGTTGTGGAAGGGGACAGAATGACCGATCCGGCTGATTTAACTGATGACTTGGCCAATGCGCTCCGCATGGCCTCGAAGGCCGGTCCCCCTGAATCCGAGGACCGCCGGGCCTCCGAGGCCATGATCGGAGTCGGGGTCCCCCGAGCCGACGTGCTGAGAGGAAGGCTCGGAACCGATGGCTGTTCCGAAACATCCCCCTCGGGCCTGACCGAGGAAACCTGAGTTCCGAAGCCTGTGGACGGTGCCGACAGGGTCGGGGATGATGTCGGCACCGATAAACCCTTAAGGGGTATCAGCGCCGCCGCAAGAACATCACTCGGAGCTGAGCATTCTGGCTCCGAAGACAAGGAAGTGCTCAGAGTAGGAACCATCAACACAACCGACTGGGTCAGAGCTGAAAATAATTTAGTCATCACCGGCGACTGCAGGAGCCTCTGCACCACCCTATCAACATCCAAATCAGAAAGCCTGGAGGATTTGGAGGACAGGGCTGGAGAATGGGATCTCCTGTCAGGAGAACCATGCCTAACACTGGGAGATCGGCTCCGAATTGGTTCCAGTAAAATAGGAGCCGAAGCAGATTCCAGCACCACAGATACCTCCTGCGGCCCCGAGGACATAGAAGCCGAGGAGGCAGAGTCAAGTTTTGAAAGTTTCTCCGGTGGCTCCGAAGAAACAGATGGAGCCGGAGATCCTTTCTTCGCTTTTGAAGCCTTAGGCTTGGCCTGAGAACCACAGGCCGAGTCCAAGGACTCCTCAAAAGAAGGTTTCAAGAGACCCTTCAATATTAATTTATTTTTCCTCTCCTGAAGCACACTCGGACTGAAGGCGTGACAGAAGCTGCAAGACTCTTGTAAATGAATTGCACCTAAGCAATAAACACATACAGAATGTCCATCTGTGATGGACATCTTCTAACCACACTTGGCACATTTTTTGAAACCGGAAGGTTTATGTTCCTTCTGCTCTTTAGACATCTTGAAACAACCAGACTAGGAAAAAACACAGCAGGCGGGAAAACAGTAATCACTCTACCACAACCAAGAACCTCTAAGTGAAACGGTTCTCTAAGACACACACACACAATCCACAACAAGAAAAAAGTACAGTTTTGTACCTACCATAAATGTAGATGTCCGATAGGTATGCATCTGCAGTCATCACATATGGGTTGTCCTGCCTCAGGCAGCCCTTCGGTCGGCCGGATTCCAAAGTCTGGGTCCGGCTGATGTCGCACTTTCCCGGCGTCAGAGCCTGGGGTATAAAAGCATCAGCCGACGCCATCTTCCTCAGTTTTTCTTGCCCCAGATGCCAGGTGCCCTCTAAGGAAGGCTAAATTTGGAGAGATGCATTTAAAAATCCAAACATGCACAATAATATAAAAACAAATACACC
Organism: Protopterus annectens; assembly: GCF_019279795.1. NCBI lineage: Eukaryota > Metazoa > Chordata > Ceratodontiformes > Protopteridae > Protopterus > Protopterus annectens. The sequence goes on along the minus strand of NC_056732.1, from coordinate 1,237,242,755 downwards.
ATAATAGATCCCCCCAGCTAGCTATAAGAGGGGTAAGTACCCAAGAAATACCACAGAGGGGAAGGAGGGAGGGTAAACCTGACTGCAGATGCATACCTATCGGACATCTACATTTATGGTAGGTACAAAACTGTACTATGTCCTTCAAGGATGCATCTGCAGTCATCACATATTGGTAGAATACCATAGCCAATCTGGGGTTGGAGGAACTATGTAAAGGATGGTGTAGCTAAAATGCCCTGCAGGACTGCCGTTGCAAATCCTGCTCTGGATCTGGAATATAAAGGTAAATTGTAATGCTTGGCAAATGTATGCACGGAGCTCCATGTAGCAGCTTCTAAAATGTCCTTGGTAGCCACCCCTCTTAAGAAGACTGTGGAGGTGGCTGTGGCTCTCGTGGAATGAGGTCTAATGTTAGCTGGCACAGTTTTTCCATGAAAGGAGTAACAAAAACGAATGCAATTCCCTATCCATTTTGAAATTGTCTGTTTGGAAATTGCTTTTCCTTGTGTACCAGCAGCATATGCTACCAACAGCTGGTCAGTTTTTCTGTAACCTTTAGTTCTGTCCAAGTAGTAGCGCAACTGTCTGTGTATGTCCAGGGTGTGCAGAAGTTTCTCCCCTTTGTTTTGTGGATTTGGAAAGAAGGTAGGCAAGTGAATAGCTTGATTTAATGAAACCCTGGATACTACCTTTGGCATAAATGTAGGATTGGTTCTCAATGAAACTCTGTCCTGATGAAAAATAAGGAATGGCTGTACTGCCATAAGGGCCTGTAACTCAGATACTCTTCTTGCTGAGGTTATGGCCAGAAGGAAAGCAGTCTTCCAAGACAGGAACTGTAATTCTGCAGATGCTGCTGGTTCAATGGGAGGCAGTGTTAGTTTTTCCAACACGAAGTTAAGGTCCCAAAGTAGGTAGAGGTGGTTTCCTTGGAGGATTGATGTTTTTGATTCCTCTTAGAAACTGTCTTAGGAGAGGATGAGAGAAGACAGGTGGATCAGTATTGTACTCTGCTGAAATTGCTGAAGCATGAATTTTAATGGAAGAGTAAGACAGACCATTGTGGAACATTTCTGCCAAGTATTCCAGGATATGTGCCATGTTCATCACTGTCGCATCTAGGCCCTTTGTGGTGTTCCAAATGTGAAATCTTTTCCATTTTGCTGAATATGCCTTTCTTGTAGAAGGCCGGCGAGCTTCCATAATAATATCTTTCACTCTCTGGGATAGCTTGTCCTGAGGAGGAGTCAAGGTATTTTCCAGGCTGTTAGTTGCAAGGTTTTCAGGTTGGAATGCAGAGTTTTGTAATTGTGCTGTGTCAGTAGAAGTGGCCATAGAGGAAGAGGCCATGGTTTTGTGCGTGACAGGCTCTTTAACAGTGGGTACCAGTGCTGTCTTGGCCAGTCCGGAGCTATCAGAATCACTTTTGGCTGCTCTGCCCTGATCTTCAGTAAAACCTTGGTCATTAATGGGAGAGGTGGAAATGCATACACTGTTAGAGTTCTCCAGCTGAAAGAGAAGGCGTCCACTTTCCATGCTTGTGGGTGGTATGTCCTTGAGCAGAATTTCTTCAGCTGATGATTGTAGGGGGAGGCAAAAAGATCTATGTCTGGCCTTCCCCATGATTGTGTTATCTGTAGGAAGATGTCTGGGTGCAGCATCCATTCGTGTGCATCCATGATATTTCTGCTTAAGCTGTCCGCCAGTATATTGTCTTTTCCTGGCACAAACTGGGATTGCAGCTCTATATTGAGTTTCAAGGAAAGTTCCCATAGATTCATTGCCAGTCTGCAAAGAGGGTAGGAATGGGTGCCTCCTTGCTTGTTTATGTACCACATAACTGTGGTGTTGTCTGTCCTTATTAGCAGGTGGCCTTGATGCAGAAAGAGTTTGAAGGACTCGATTGCATGTATCACTGCCAGCATTTCCTTTTGGTTTATGTGCATGCGTAGCTCCTTTTGTGACCATAGTCCTTGAATACATCTGCCCTCCATGTGTGCTCCCCAACCGTGGTCTGAAGCGTCCGTTGTAATGGTTTGGCTGGCTATTGGTTTGCTGAAGGGCAGACCCCTGTTTGACTGGCTTGCTTGAGCCCACCACAGAAATTCCTTTTGGAGGCATGGGATGAGTGGGATCAAAGTTTCTAAGCTGTGACTGTGCTGAGTCCATAAACTCCTTAGGTACCATTGTAGTTTCCTCATATGCAGCCTTGCTTGTGGAATCAGAAGAATGCAAGATGCCATGTAACCCAGGGCCTGCAGGATTTTCCTTGCAGTCAGCTGAGTTTGTCTTGTCAGATTCTTGAAGTAATCCGGTAGTTGTCTTTGTTTTTCTTCTGTGAGAAAAGCCATTTGGGTGGTTGTGTCTAGATCCGCACCCAGAAAAGTTATTCTTTGGGATGGAACAAGTCTTGATTTGTGAATGTTGACTGTATATCCCAAGGCCTGCAGTAGGCGGATGGCATAATTCAAGTCCTTTAACAAAGTTTGTTGGCTGTCCGCTTATATAAGGCAGTCATCCAGATATGGGTATATTTGAATCCCCTAAAGTCTGCAATGTGCAATTACTGATGCCAGGCATTTCGTGAATACTCTGGGCGCAGTAGATAAGCCAAAGGGCAATGCTGAGAATTGATAATGCTCTGAACCTGCAAGAAATCTGAGGTGTCTTCTGCAACTTTGTCTGATAGGGACATGCAGGTATGCCTCCTTGAGGTCTAGAGTCACCAGCCAAGACCCCTTGCCCAGCATGGGAAGGAGTTGCTGTAGAGTCAGCATTTTGAATTTTGGCACAATGAGATAAGTATTCAGTGCGGACAAGTCGAGAATAGGTCTCCATTGATTTTCTTTTCTTGGAACAAGGAATAGTCTGGAGTAAAATCCTTGGCCTTGTTCTGAAAGAGGAACCTTTTCTATAGCTTTCATTTGCATTAAGTTGGAGATTTGTTTCAAAGCCTCTGCCCTTTGATTTGGTGGCAGGTCTGGCATGCCTTTTCTTTTTGGCAATGTGCGAAAATGGAACCTGTATCCTCTGTCTATTATTTGCAGTGTCCATTTGTCTCTTGTAATACTGTGCCAATTTTCTGAGAATAAGGAAAGCTTTCCGCCCAAAGGTGCTTCTAATTGAGCCCTGGTTGGCGGAGTCAAAGCAAAGTCATTGAGACTATCATTGTGCAGCAGTTGTAGGTCCTGCACTACCCCTCTGGTTGGGAGGCTGCCATTGACGTCCTCTGTAGGAGCCTCTAGCTTGCCCTCTACCTCTGGTACGCCTGTTCTTGCCTCTCTGAAATCTTTCTGTGTTCGGAAAGGACCAATTCTTGGTAGGCCAATTTCTGCTGAATCTTGGTGGTTGGACTTGTAGAAAATCTTTGACTGTTTGTACAGATTTTGCCTTTTCCTCAAATTTCTTTAAGACCTCCTGAGCAGTGGAGCCAAATAACTTTTGCTTTTCCAGTGGAGCATCCAGAAGCTTAGCTTTAACATGGTCTGGCAGAGATTGTTCCTTCAGCCAAGCATGCCTACGTATGACTGCACCTATCATGGCTGACCTACATGAAGCTTCCAATGCATCATAACCACACTGTAAGAAATGGTTGCTAACCTGCTGGGAGTTATGTACCAGATCCTGAAGTGATTTGCGATCTAGGGGTTCAGGTGAAGACAGTTTCTTATGCAATTCATCTAACAAATACTCTTGGTACTGTATCATATGAAATTGACAATTTAATGCCCTCATAGAAAGAGTAGCAGAAGTATACACTTTTTTACCCCATCTCTCTAAAGCCCTGGACTTCCTTTCAGAGGGGAGTGAATTTTTAGTAGTGGCGGCTGCAACCCCTTTAGGGCCCTGGGAAATAGTTTCTGGATCAGCAGAGTGGGCCTTGTAAAGAAAAAGATGTGAGTCCAGGATCCTGTAGTACCTATCAGGTTTGGCAGGGGCCGGAGGAAGAGTGTCAGGGGTTATGCTGGACTCAGAGTACACATCATCAATGACAGTCAAAACAGGCGGAATAGCCAAAGGTCTATGCTGAGGTAAATGCAGAAAAGTTCTTAATCTTTTCCTGGAATCAGAGAATTCCTGGCCCTGCCATTTGAAATGCTCTCTCATAGTGTGAAGGGTCTCCCCGAAGGATAGTTCTTCAGGAGGGGAGGCCGAGGGGATTGATTCCTCTGCATCAGAATCCTCGTAGGCCGAAAAAGCCTCCTCCTGGTAGTCCGAGAGAGCAGAGCCATCAGAGGCCTCCTCTGAGGAGTGGGGATCAGAGGGCTCAACCCTGGGCCTTTTGTCTAGAGGGGGTAGAGAGCCCCTGTCTGGATGGGATTGAGAGCCCCTAATTAAGGAGATAAGGTCCTCTGCTAAAGTTAGAATCTGTGAACTGGTAGAGGGTCCCTGAGGAATAACCCTGGGAGGCATAGATTTTGTATGTTTAGCAGCTTTAGCCCTGGTGAAAGCCTTATGGACATGGATGCAGGAGGCCTAGCTGCACCACGTGCTGGTGTAGTTTTGTCTAGAGGAATGGTGTCGGAAGTTTCCAAGACACCAGTTTCTGAAGGAAATTCAATAACCGACTCAGCAGGGGCCTCCGGGGCCGAGGTTATCGGTTGAGCAGTTTCGGGGGTCGGAAGAACCAAGGACTCGGATTCAGCCATAACCGAGACACTCGCGGTAGGCCTGGCCGTGGTTTCAGCCGAAACCGCGGCCCGCGTGTGTCGGTCCTTGTCCTTCCGTTTCTTTGTTAAATGAGAAGTCGGAGTCTCCGACGGCATATTGTATGAAAAACTAGCCCCAAAAAATTCCTCTGCAAACTCCGCCCGACGTCTAAGAGTGCGTCGGTTGAAGGAAGCACAGGCTGAACAAGCCTTGACGTCGTGGTCTGGGCCTAGACAGGGTAGGCAGTAAGAGTGGAAATCCTTATGAGGCATTTGTTTCCCACAAGTTAAACAATTATTAACTTTATCTGACATCGGCTGAGGCAAGAAAGAGTCCCCAACGGGGTACTTAGCTTTTTGAAGTCTTCGGTAGCTGAATTACAGGAGCTGGCCGACCGGCACTTGCGAACTGCTTCTGCTTCGGGCACCACGCGGCAAGAAAGACTGGGGAAGATGGCGTCGGCTGATGCTTTTATACCCCAGGCACTCTGACGTCGGGGAAAGTGCGACATCAGCCGACGCCGGACCCAGACTTTGGAATCCAGCCGACCGAAGGGCTGCCTGAGGCAGGACAACCCATATGTGATGACTGCAGATGCATCCTTGAAGGACATCAGACCAAGAACTGGCTAGTTAAGCAACAAACAACTTCAAGTAACTACAACACACAGAAAAGGAGGACTAGGTCCTCTAACTCAAACGGGCCTAGCCGGCCGGAAAATAGGGATACCAACTACAGACAAGTAACACACAAGAACAAATCCACAATATGCAAAATAGCTATTAAAATAGCTTTTGGGTTGAAAAAAGCAAATTTCTCGAGAGAAATTGAAAAGTAAAGGTACTTAGCCACAGCCAAGTGAGACCATGTCCTAGCTACACGAGTGACAAACGATATCGGGGTTATGCAGCAGTGCAGCATGAGATACCTGCTTGGCCCAGCCAATGAGAGACTTCAAGCTAGTAAAAAAATTGGCCGAGTCGGAGCCGATATTCGGCTCCGAACCCGTAAGAATGTAGGTGAGATTGGACTACATAACATCAAATATTCTACATAAAAGCTGTCCTGGTGGAGTGGGCTGTCAGCTTGCCTAGCATCATATTCCCACTGTCAAAGCAGAACATTATACAAGTGACCAACCATTTAGACAGGGGCTGTTTGAAAAACACAAAAAATTGGACAATTTCCTAAAGTCTTAGTCTTCCTGATGCATGTAAAACTCTCACCCTTTTTTCCTGATTGGGAGAAAAAGAAAACTGAGCAGCCTCATGAAGGACAACTGATAAGACAACATAGGCATGAAGGATGAGACCTTGGAGAGGTACCCTACTGAAAATAGGAAAGGCTGTCCATATTCTTACCAAGCCACACACACTTGAAAAGCAAGGACCAGTTCTCTTCTAAACTGTAAAACATTTTTATGGTGACAATGTAATTATTTTATACATTTTTTATTGACAAGGCAAATACAATGTTTCTTCTTTTACTATTCTCTTTGAAGCATCTTATTTTTTTATTTTATAAAGATTAGTTCACTTTTCATGCAATTTTATTTTAGAACAGTAATATTTTCTAAATTTGTTAACATGTTCTTTACACTCCACATTTATTAATACACTTGTAACAACAGTGTTAGCAAAACTGGCTTCAGTCTGCATATGCGTGTATAGACAGGTGTCGCACAATACCGTGGAAAAGGAGAAACTCCCCCAAGCAGCGCACAACAGTTTCATTCAAACAGCAATCCTGTAGTCACATAATTCCTATATTTGGGTGGAGAGGAGAGGAGAGGAGAGGAGAAGAGAAGAGAAGAGGAGAGGAGAGGAGAGGAGAGGAGAGGATTACTGGGCTTTTTACCTGAGTGATTTCTCATTTTATATGGATTCTTGGAGTTTGTCACAAAAGCTACTCTAAAATATACAATTAGTCCACAGGGCTTTCAGTTTAATAATGGGGAATTTGACATAATGGTTAAGGTGTTTACCTTACAGACACAAGGTGCAGAGTTTGATTCTCACATTGGGTGATTGGCTAAGCAGTTAGCATAATACTAATCTATGAACCTATAATTTCAGAAAATTTGTCTGATTGGTACAAAAGCAATCCCCAAAACTTCAGTTAACCATGTTGTTAAAAAAATTCTGCTCTACTGCCTTTAAGTTTTGGTTTTACAATTAAACTGCATATAGTTATGGAATTCTGAACTTCAGTTCATTTAAGAGATTATATTTATATATATATATATATATATATATATATATATATATATATATATATATATATATATATACATGGATCCCTTCAAATCATTGTATACCAAATCAGTGAACTGCAGAGCACCGAGACCAAAATACCAAAGAATCTAATCAATGAAACTTAACAATGCTGAACGTTCAGAACACTGAAACACTACTATGCATGTGCCAACCTAAACACAAATCTTACAAAACAATTAAAAATAACCACTAAACAGACTAATATACACGCCACAGTGTTTTTTTGCAGAGTGGGGTATGCCACCAACACCCCCAAAACTTATATATATATATATATATATATATATATATATATATATATATATATATAAACTCTGAGATCGCACTACAGTGGGAAAACGTCTGAGCAGTAACAATGTTGCAATGAAAAAGCAATGGCTTTACAATGAGTTAAACCTATGCCCACTACATGAACACCAATCATAGGGTGATGACTGGGGAATCAGAGATCATTATGCTTCTACAGATGCAGAACAAACTTCTTTTCTGCTAATGCACCCCTGTACATGCTATGTAAAATAGTGTACCAGAGACTGTAATAGACACAGAATAGATGTCTGAAATGCATTAGCTCTTATCAACGGTGTACTGCTATTCTGTGAAAGTGCATAACACCACATTGCTGCTTGGTGCACAATACACAGCAGGTCAGCATCACTTTCCAAATCAGAAAATTTTTCCATGTAATTCTCTTTATGCCATAGCCTTATTCAGTGAGAACGACCACTACGAATCACAGCTTTTAATACTATGCAACATCCGTCATTTGAGATGAAAGAATACTTAATAAGGGAACTATGCAAATATTTCATAATGCTGTGCACTGTGAAATGTATTACGATTTTGTGTAGATAATGGTATCTTAATTAAAACTCCCAAATTAACTGTCAGTTGGCATTACTACATTTCTTCTTGCATATTTGACAATTTTATCTGAATATTTTTACAAGGAAAGATACTACTGTTATACTGGTAAAAGTAGGGCTTTGATAGTTCTTTAAATCACATTATCAAATAGAGCATCATTAATTCTGAACTAGAATTCTCTCAAGCAACAGGTTAGATTTTTAGTGACTACTACAGGATTCACAAAGATATGAAGTTTAAAAATGTACTGCAACCACTGTAAACAAATTCACCCGTCATAATTAATACCTTCATTTCCCTTGGACTGCTCATCTTCCACATCAAGTTCAAAAAGACCACATTCTGATGTGTCAATCAGCAACAAAGGAATTTCAGTGTCTTCCGTTGATGAGACCTCAGGCAAATCCCTGTGAATTTTTATATGTCAGTCAGTAAATAAAGTAAAATAAGCTCATACTTCTAACATTTGCCAAGTACATTGTTACCGTTATTTTATGAAACCATTCTACACTGAGTTTTTTAAAGATAATCTCAGCTTATTATGTGAAGCATACAAAATATTCAGAAATAGACTTAAAACTTAATTTTAATTCATTCCATAAGGTTTAACTAGAAAGCCTCCTTTTTAGTAATTGCACTACGGAAAGGATATGCATGTGAGAGAGGCACAGGAACAGTTAAAAACTACATAAAATATTGGTAAAACTGAGAGAAAAAATAACAAGCACAAATGTGTAAGTTGCACCTATACCCATAACAGTAGGTGCTCATATTCCTCACTTCTGCAGTAACCTTTAAGTTACATGGGTTGTGTCTTCACCAAGACACAACAACCAGCCAGCTTCCAAATGCAATGGGTCCCTCACAAAAACGTCACTCTGGGTACAGATTGGGGAGCTTGTGGAGAGAAAATCAGCAGTCAGAGTGAAGACTCTTTAGGATTTATTTGCCCTAAAGTTAGGAAAAAGCATACTCATCCATAACCATGTAAAACCATGTAAAAAAACAATTTTATATCCTAACAAGTAACTATATACAAAAACAGGGGGTGGAGGGTGGGTGCAACTACTGCAGCAGTGAGTAATGTGAACATATACTGTTATGGATAAGTGCAACTTAGACACTGTACCATGTTCATCATTCCCTCTACTGCAGTAGCCTTTAGGCTATATAGGCTGATTACCAATGCTTAACCAACCTTTTAGGAAGAAGGATATGGATCTAAGTGCCCCTGGAAAATGGCCCTAGCAAAGCATGTTTCAAATTTAGAAAAATAATCCAGTATTTTATATCATGTAAAGGTATGTACAGTGAACTGTGTAGCCACCTCTAAAACCTCTAGAGTCCATTCCTTTACAATGTCCTGTTGAAGAAGATAAAGCTCCAGTAGAAAAAGCCTTTACACTACCTAGAACTGGTTTATCATGATGGGAAAAACAAAAAGCAATAAATGCGGACAACCATCTGGATATAGTAATTTTTGACACAGGTTGCAATTTCTTTGTCCCAAAATTAGAAATAATAGATGATCAGCTTTTCTAAAGGATTTGGTTCAGTCAAGAAGGTACCTAAACTGCTGATGCACATCCATGGTATGAAGAATCCTTTCTCCCTGGTTCTGAGTTTCTGGGTATAACACTGAGAGACTGATGGCCCAATTCAAAGTAAACTTTGAAACAACCTTTGGCATGAATGAGAGATTTGCTCTTAATGAGATCCATTCACTATGGAAGACCTACCCACCATGAAAGCTCACAACTCAAATACTGTTCTTGTAGAAGTCAGAGCGATAAGAAGACAGTTTTTCATGTAATGAACCTTAAATCTTTTTAATGAGCAATTTCAACTGGAGACATGGTTAACTTTTCCAGCACAAAGTTAAGATCCCAGGAAGGAGCAACATGTTTATCGGAATGCCTCAGGTGTAAAAGCCCCTTGAGAAACTATTAAAACAAAACAGAAAATGGAGGATCAATGGACAGACATGCTGAAATGACCACAAGATGTATCTTCAAAGAAGAGTAAGAGAGGCCAGAGGATAGCAACTCACAAAAATATTTCAGCACCAGTGGTACATAATCCCTGACAGGGTCCTGGCTATTGGCTAGGCACCTACTAGAAAATCTTTTCCACTTGCCAAGATAAGATTTTCTTGTGGCAGGTCTGCTTGCTTCCTTTAGCACTCATTGGATGCCCTCTGGAAAGATTTGCACAAAAGGAATTAAAATTGAATTATCCAGGCAGTTGATCAAACTCCCTCTGTCCTGTGTGATTATGTTCAGTTTATGAAGAAGCTTGTGGTAGTTTCCCCTTGGCCACTTACATAAGAAGGGAGAACCCATGTTGTCTGGTCCAAAAGGGAGTCACCACAATAAGTTTTGTGCATCAAAAAAGGTGCATCAAACTCCCCCTGCCCTGTGTGATTATGTTCAGTTTATGAAGGAGCTTGTGGTAGTTTCCCCTTGTCTACTTACATAAGAAGGGAGAACCTATGTTGTCTGGGCCAAAAGAGAGTCACCACAATCATTTTTGTGGAGTCTACTTGAATCTTCAGAATTGTCCTTAGCATCAGTGGGAATGGCAGTAATGCATAAAGGAACATTTCTGTCCATGCGAATGAAAATGCAACAATTTGCTAGCGAGGAGCTCTGAAGCAGAATTTGTTCAGTTGTCTGTTTTGACAGGAGGCAAACAGATCTACATGAGTTGTTCCTCACAACTGGATCAACTCCTGAAAGACCCCCTCTTCAATTTCTATTTGTGAGGGTCTGTCCTGGTCCTGCTCACCTTGTGTGTCAGTGTGTTTTGATCTGACAGAATGTAAGATGTTTGGAGGGTTAATGACTGCTGAAAAGCTGCCTCCCAAGCATTCATGGCCAGAATGTACAGAGCGTATGACCTGGTACCCTCTTGCCTGTTTATGTACCACATCACTATGGTGTTTTCTGTAATCACCACAAGAGGTTCCAGAAACCATAGCAGATGAAGAGTTTCTAAGGCATGAATTACAACCCACATCTCTTTGACAGTGATGTATTCTGGTCTGCCTGAGGAGTTTCACAGGCCTTGTTTCTTTATCCTCACTGAAACTGCTCCCCAAGCAAAATGTAGGGCATCTTTAGTTACAGACTGCCTTGGACGTAGAGGAGAAAAGTGGGACCCATATCTATAGTCCCTACCAGTGCAGTTCTGTTTTTATAACAAAGCCCAAGACTGGAATCTGAAATTCCAGATGATGCAAATGTTGGGTCCATGTGTGTTATAGAAACCATTGAATCTTTCTCAAATACAACTCTCACGGAAGGGGCATCATGAAAATCATAGAGGCTATGAACCCTGGAGTCCTGAGATACTCTGCTGAAGTCTGATACTGATGTGAGGAGCTGAAGAAAGTTTCCAGATAAAAATCCACATTCTCTTGTGTCAAAAAGGCCTTTAGCTGCAAGCAGTCAAAAAACATCCTAGCAAGACAATCCTTAGTGACAAGGTCAAGGTAGACTTCTGAAGATTTATCTAGAATCCCAGATTGGTCAGAAGAGAAGAAACACATTGTAATGACCCTTGACGACTGGAAAATTACTCAGCAAAGATGAGCACGTTATCTATATAAGAAAATATGTGAATGCTATTCAGTCTAGTGTGATATGACTAGAGCTACCCACTATGTAAAAACCCTTGGAGCTGTAGATAACTGAAAGGGTAAAGAAGAATTGATACTGTGATTCAGATACAGAAAACCTGAGAAAATTCTTGCAGCTTTTGGCTATAAGAATGTGATGGTATGCATCTTTTAGATCTAACATTGCCATACAGCTTACCCGGAAAATAAGAGGCAACAGATTCTGAAGGTTTAACTTCTTGAATTTTGGAACTTTCACATAAGATTTAGAAAGGAAAATGTTTAGAGCTGGTCTCCAAGAAGACTCTTTCTTTGGTACCAGAAACATTCTGGAATAGAAGCTTTTGTCCCTTTGATTTAATGGCACCGGTTCTATAACTCTTAGGGTGAGTAAATGCCGAAGAACTTGAGGAAAAACTTCTGTTTGGTTTGGACAGTAAAGAGGAAGTCCCTTAAAAGGAGATATTTGTATTCAGTGCATCCTTAGCCACTTTTAACAAGTAAGAATGTGAAACAATCTTTTGCCAAAGGGTAATGTGCAGAGCCAGTTTCTTGGACACATTTTGAGAGATAGGGTAGAAGGGGTTGGGGTGGGAAATAATTCTGGCATAGTCATTCTGAAGGAATAGACTGTCCCTGTATGGAAAATATCCTTGTTTCTTGTTGTTCTCTTATCACTACTTTTTGTTGTTCCATTTTGCATGAGAAGGCAGGGTTTTTGTTTTGTTTCTTAGATGGGAAACAGGATTTTGGAAATTTGGAATGGGGCCTGAAAAAAATCTGAAACTCCCTATCTCCATCTCTCAACATATTGTGTGATGGCCCAAGTAGCAGATGGACCAATAAAATCTACTTATATAAAGCTGAATTTAAAATCTTCAGACTTTACTTCATCAGAAAACTTCTGATTATGTATCAAGGCGTATCTAATCAATACTGTAGCAGTAGCAGTGAACCTATGCACCTTATCTGCATAACTGTACACACTCATTAAGGTATGTTTTGATACTTGAGAAATATCAGCAACAGTGGAATTCAGATAGGCACTACCTTCAGTGGGAAATCTGGCAAACAAGTCTCTCAAACTGCCTGTACAAAAAAGCATGATCTTCTACACAAGCCTGATCGTTAAGAACTGTACATGTCAAAGTGGAAGAAGAAAATATTCTCCTATCAAATCTATCCAACACCTTTACTTCCTTGTCCAAAGGAGAAGGATTGGAGGGTACTAAGAGCCTGTTTTCAGCAGGTGAAGATGTAGATATGGCTACAGGGTCAGATCTAAGGTGGGAAAACAAATGCTTGTTAGGCTTTATAAAGTTTCTCAAACTATCTTCTTTCTTGGGAACTTGAAGGTTGAGAATGAGTGTTATTACAGACAGCATTAAATACATCCTTCAAGGCTGGCACTAATGGAGAATGGGAGTGGAATCAAGCATATATACTTCTCCTCAATTCAGGGGGATCATCCATTTGTTCTCATAAATTACCTTATTCATCCTGGCTAAAGTGTGAGAAAAGAAAAATTCCTCTAAAGGAGGGTGTGAGGACTGATTCCTCTGTGAATCAGAGAAATGTGATTGGGAATGTATGGGAAAAGAAGCCCTATCCCTTTCTATGTCAGAATCCTCTAACAAGTCTTCTTTAGAAATGTTTCTGCTGACTTCTTTTTCAGGTAAAGACTCCCAGGGACCTGCACTGACAGCCATATCCACATCTTCACCTGCTGAAAACAGGCTCTTAGTACCCTCCAATCTTAGCTAAGGTAAGAAAATTATCTTGTCTAACACGCACCATATCTTCAGATGAAAAATGTTTAACCTTTTTTTTCTTTACAGTAATAACTGATGACTGACTTGGAGATGGCACTTCTGCCCCATCAAGAGGTTTCTTTCTCCAGCTACTTCGAACAGCGTCCCACAGTGCGTCTCCCTGACCCAGCAGAGCTGGATCTCCCATGCCTGGTTTGGACAGTGGAACATGAGAAGAGGATGTGGTTGGCCCCACTTCATATTGTCTGAAAAAACTACACCTAAGGAATGACTAATGGCCACTGCAGAGACACCCACTATCGGTTGAGGCACTGACAGAGCCTATGGAGTTGGCAAGGGCTCTTTGATAAGTTGTTTTTTTTTTTTTTTCTTTCTAGGTACAGTGAGAGGTGGAACAGCAAAAATGGGGTAAGTATCCTTGCTGTGACCAAGGAGCATGCCTCATTTGCTATAGAGTTTCCTAGAACGAGCCGATTGTAAGGTGAGTTGTCAAATACTGTTCACAAACAGCAGACTCATGCTTGCAATTGTATATACAGTCCCCTAAACACAGTAATGCATAAAAAACACACTAAATTTCTGTCAAAATCCCAGTCTCATAAATTCAGTCTGATAGAAAAACAAGGCAGATAAGATGTCAGACAGTGTGTGCAAGCACTAACATACCCTGTAGAAATTCCTGCCCGAATGAAACACTTCGACACTAAACATTTACATAAAATTCATTCAGTTTACAAAAGCAATACATTGTATCACTAAAATAGCTCCAGAATAGCTGATGCTAAAAATAATGTCTGTAACAGGAAACTTCCAATATTACAAAGGTTTCTAAAGGGGTAATACTACCAAAAAGTTCTGGTACAATAAATAGCATTTGTAAGGGCCTATATTCTGTGTGAAAGGGTTCCCCACTGAGAACTTATCTGCCAGAATTGAAGCTAAAGGCCAGGGGGGCTGCTCGTGTGAAGCCTCTGAACTGTTTTATGATGAGGTGGCAAGGAAGTACTGAAGAGTCTTCACTCTGACTACTGATTTTCCCTGCAAATGCTAGCCCAAACAGCAGTCAGAATGAAGGTGTGGGAGGGAATATGAGCTTTTCAAAGCCAGCCAGTTGTTCAGTCTTGGGCAAGACACAGTCCATATAGCCTAAAACCTACAGCAGCAGCGGGAATGCTGAATGATAAGGGTTCGTTACTCCTGACCATCACACTTATGACATTTTTTCAAGGGCATTTTCAATACTGAAGAGAGACTGCTATTCTTAAAATAAACTGTGGACAATGAGATAGTTGTATTGCAAATAATGCAGAGTTTTTATTAATGTCATGTCTAGGAAGAGCAAGGGAGATAAATCAGTGCTTCTCACTTATTCAGTGACTGTAATTTCATAGGAATCTATGGTCAAATGCATGGGATGTCACACAGACAAATGTAGCCATTTTCTGTTACATCAATAACTGCACATAATTCAAACATAACTCAGTTTATTATTATCTTAATGATTAACACAATTGCACAAAAAACACTCAACTTTCACCTGAAATCTGCAAATATTACTGCTCTAAAGCAGCTTGAAATTCTATGTAAGAGCATAAAATCATGTTGAATCAATTAGCAGGTACTGTATAATTCAACTTATAAAAAAACTGCAACTGCACTGTCCCTTTCAGACAGACATAAGCAAAAATTCCGAGAAAATCTCTTAAGTAATGGAAGGGTCTCCAATGGGTTACTTATCTGCCTGAAGACAATGTGCTGAAACTGACTCAAAGGCTACACCAGACACAAAGCTAAGGAGAGTCTGCATATGTGTAAGAAAAAGGCAAGAACAGTTCCAAGTTTTGGCACATCTGTACTCCCTTCTTATAACAACACATTCTCTCATGTAAGGATGAACCTGTGGTCTGTGGGGATGGAGTCTTAAGTAATGTATACTGACGATGTATGATATCCTCACCTTGAGTATTTCCCATATGTAATGGCTACCATGACATTGATCTACTGAAGCATAATGCTGTGATATTATACATGCAGAAAGATTGACTCCATGATTACTTACCTCAGCAAGTGATCTGCAACAGATGGATCTGCTGACAAACGCCCCTCATACATTTGTTTTGAGGCCCAGTTCATTATAGATAGGTGCATTCTGTACTGAACAGTAAGCATCTTCACCACTCTCTCGCCATACTTTTGAATCAGACGCTCCATTAAAGTTAAAGAAAGACCTTCAGCTGCAGCCCTGAATTAAAAAAAATACAATAATGATACCACACATATCCTGCTGAAAGAAATGTTTAACAGAAATACTAATGGTTTTGCAGGTTCTTCTTGAAAAACATGTTTTAATGTATAGTGAAGACCTGGTAAACTCCAAAAAGTTTAAGTATGAAAAGGGTGCATACATCTGAAATGATTACAAGAATACAACATGCATATCTCTTAACAGTGTAATCAAATATTTTTTCATACAAGTCATGCACAGAACCATAAACATGAAAAAAGAACAGCTGCATAAGAACAAATGATAGCATAATGTAATCTAGATAGCACTGTATTTGTGAGTATTCTCAGCCCTAGGCATATGCACTAGTGACTTTCTTCAGCAAAGCTCAGTGGAGACTACTGTCAGGTACTGTTTGTGAAGAACACAGATGGAAACACCCAGAAATTCAGTATCATCTCAGTTTTTTTCTCACTGTTGGTGTATAATAATGTGAACAATTAAAAATGCATACATGCTTTAATAAAATAAAAAGAAAGACTGCTTCCTGAGTAAACATTTTTGGAATTCACATACCCTAGGTCCATACCTTCCTCTTCTTTTTGGACTTTCATGATTAAACATGCAACTACATGCAAGAAGAAACCAAACCTTCCCCAAATCCAAACATTGCCCTTTACTCTCTCTCTGCCATAGCTTTCAAGTGTCACAATTTGGGTGGGACACTGCAATTTTAATATTAAAGTGCCTAACTGTCCCACACTCCCAATTTGTATACAGCCAGTCCTGATTCATAATCTGACCAGTTAGTCACACCACAAGATTTGATTAATGGCTATAGTCACGTCTCTCCAACTGTGATGTGCTACATACTTGCCAATTGATCTTTTATTTAAATAAGTGAAATTGTGGAGGATAGATTTTTATATTTGTGGTGGTGTGTTCTACAGATCGATTAAACATTTTTCAAAGTGATTTTTTATCTTCTGGATAGTATCTGAGTAAGAGTGAGCAGAGGATTACGTGCACACACACACACACACACACACACACACACACACACACACACACACACACACACATACACACACACACACACACACACAGCACTTTTGAGAATCCAAATGAGGTTTGCTGGATGAGGAAGTGAAAATGACTATAAAAAGGCCTTAACCTGCAAGAATTCTCAAGAAGATTTCTACCTGTTCCAATGTCCTAATCTGTCTTCTATTTCTCTGTATTCTCTGGGCTGAGATTACAATTGGTGTGTAGTAATCAGGACTCTACCTTAGTCAACAAATTCAAAATAATTAACTAATTAAATAAATAATATCAGTCAATAAATAAGGCCAGAGCAATGAGAACCATACCTGCTGAGGAAAAAAGGGATTTACAAGAATTCATAAAGTCACTGAGATTGTGGAGTTATTTGTTGTGTGCAAGGTACAGGAGATGAAGGAGCACTGGTTTCTTTAACAGTAAGGAATACTTCACATAAACCACCAAGTAGGAATATATAAGAGAAAGACAAGAGTATCAGAATACAACTTCAGGTCTGTCTTGACGGCTTACAGTCTTTAGTCTAGTGGTCTTTTAGTTAGAAAGCTATGGGGTTTTCCAGCAGCATGATGGGTTTGAACAAATACATACCATAGAGGGCATTATATTCTATCACTGGTTTGGTGATAGCATATTTTTGACATGGATAAGATACCTCTAGTTATTAACTGACCTATAGAAAGGTTTTCTGACCAGTGTTGGTAGATGGTCAAAAGATATGGCGATATCTGTGAATGTGAATGTGAATGTGTTGATATGTCTGAAGATCATATCCATCTGGACATGAAGTCTATACTGTAAGTTGCCGTTGAGATTTGTTTACCAGCAATAACAATGCTATACTTCTTTCCATTTAATTCAAGCCCTTTGCTAATACACCACCAATTGTATGGTTTAGCCCTTGCTGTAGTACCCTTTCACAATACTGCTAGATTAGCAGGAATATGCAAACATACAAACACACACACACACACACACACACACACACACAGACACACGTTTATTTACTTATATATATATATATATATATATATATATATATATACATATATATATATATATATATATATATATATGTGTGAAGAAGGGTTTAACATGAAAGCTCGGGTCTATATTAGATCACCGAACGCTTATAAAAGCGAACGGTGATTAATCGACCCTATGTAAGCGAAAGCTTACAATTTTGAACTGTCAGAATAGTGATTTTTTTTCCCTAGGAAAAAAAAATCGCTGTTCCGACAAAAAAAAAAAAAAACACTTTACACATTACATTAAGTGGGGGGCTGTGCCCCCCCACACACCCCTACTTAAATATACCAACTCCGAGACCACACTACAGTGCCGAAAACAGCAAAGTAACGAAGTGGCCAAGCAAATTCTTTCCCAGGGAAAGAATTCGCTCAAAAGCCACTTCAATATTTTGCCGTTTCAGGCTTTTCAGTTTGACCAAGATGCATTTGAAAGAATGCGTCTTCGGTCTTATAACAGGGAACCAAACCTCTTATCCTGCCATTTCAAGTTTTTATTTCTCATTTTTATTAAAGAAAACTTTTATGACAGTTGGCCTGGTGATTGCCTTGGTTTTGTCTTTTTGTTTTTTTATATATTTTATCCAAGTGGGTATCTTTGACTGCCGATCAGTTCGTCTGAGGATTCTTACAGATATATATGTATATATAGATTATTTATATATATATATATATATATATATATATATATATATATATGTGTGCGTGTGTGTGTGTGTGTGTGTGTGTGCGTGTGTGTATATAGACACACACACACACACACACACACACAGATATATATATATATATATATATACATATATATTTAAAAGCAGGCAAATATGGGGTGCAATGGCTTTTTTTATCTAGAGTTCCTTCAACTGCTGTTGTCATTTGCTTCATTAGAACAGTTACGTTCTCTGAAGTTTGTGTGTGTGGTTGATGTGATTTAGGAAATCTCAGTTAAATTTGAATGGGAATGCATGATATGTTATAACTTGAGAACTGTGTGAGTTGTTGAGTTTTAGATGGGGTAAGTGCGTATGTGGTGTTGAGTTATAGGTGGTGTGGTTGGCAACGTGTTGTTTGGAAGGTTGCATGGTGTGCTTGTGTATTTTATTGACAGGTGGGATTTAGAAGATTGCATTATACATAGTTCTTTCATTTGCATTGGTATACCAGACTTTACAGTGAGTGAGGAGACTTAGCCACATTCCTCACTGTAGTGAGATGTCACAGGTAATACAAATAAAGCAGCAGGAGTGTAAGAAGGGTTCAAGGGGGGCTTGCCCCTGTAAAAACATTGTTTTGCTTAGTATAGTTAAGTTTAAATGTATTTCATGGCTTCAACAGAACACATTTATTTCTGCAGTCTGGTTTGCGATATATTGACTCTCAATGTATCCTGACATTGATAGTTCAATATAGACCCTATATATAAGAGATCAGCAGCTGATGTATCTGTTCATTATTTACATAATGTTCTCAGCTTTTACACAGCATCCTTGGATATGAAGGCACGGAAGAGGCACCTTTGTGAATAAAGACACAAGCAGAATGGAAAAAAAAGAAGTTATGTACTCACCATAACGTTCCATCTGAGTAGTTGTACTTAATTTGTATTCAACTTGTAGGAATTCAGATTTGGATCGGATCTGAGACGGCTGCACCACCAGGATCTGATCTGAGCTCCAAGCTCCTCCCCCTACCCACAATGCCCCTCCATCTCCTTCCTTCCCTCAGATTGAGTTTGCTGAATCAGAAACATAAGCCCGACCCAAAGAAACCTTACCACTAAAGGTTCAGACAATCTAGACCAAGCATAAGCAGTAAAGCCACAAGTGTGCACCTCTCCCAAATACCAAAATAGGACAATCGTGGCAAGTTCAGGGGGAAGGAGGGAGAGATGGTTGAAGACAAATGAAGTACAGCTACTCAGATGGAACATTATGGTGAGTACATAACTTCTTTATCTGAGGTAGTTTACTTCATTTGATCTTCAACCTGTAGGTCAGACTCCCCTGCTACTTTTATCTTGGTGGCCCTCATGGAAGGATATTACGGAGCACCGCAGAGCTAAAGGATGCTCTACCCCTGGATACCATGTCCAATTTGTAATGTGAAATAAAGGTATGAGACGAGGACCAAGTAGCTGCAGAACAAATGTCATCCAGCGACATTCTAGACCAGAAAGCCACCAAAGTTGCCATGGATCTAGTGGAAAGGGCTTTAATCAGACCCAGCAGGGAGATGCCTTTGTTAGAATATGCCCGGATATTGCATTGGGAAATCCATCTAGCCATGGTAACTTTGGAAACCGGTTTGCCTAAAAAGGGTCTCGAACAGGATACAGTTGGTCTGATTTCTGGAAGGGTTTCTTTCTGTGTAAGTAAAACCTCAACTGCCTACGTACATCCAACAAATGTAACTTGTATTCACCTCTGTTTTGGAAATTTGGAAAGAAAACAGGAAGATTGATGGATTGATTAATATTGTTCTCAGAAGCCACTTTAGGAAGGAAGGAAGGATTCATGTGCAGGGAAACCCTGTCCTTATGAAAAACCATATAGGAAACTTTAATGGATAAAGGTTGGAGTTCCGATACCCTCGTCGCCGAAGTAATGGTCACCAAAAAGGCAGTTTTCCAAGAAAGTAATTGTAAGTTTACTGACGCCACTGGTTCAAAGGGAGGGGAAACTAGGGCTTATAGGACAAAGGTGAGGTTCCCAGGGCAGTGTTGGATCTTTCACTGGTGGTCATAATATAAAGGTTCCTTTAAGACAGGTCTTACAGAGCCTAGACAAAGCTAAGGAAGCATGTTTTCACCCACATGGAAGTTAGAAATGACAGCCAGTTGAATTCTAACAGTAAAAGAACTCGCACCCTACTGAAAAAAAAACAGATAAAAATTCCAGAATGGCTGGAACTAGAGCTGAAAAGGGGTCTAGATTCCATTGAGAGGACCAAATAGAGAAACGTTTTAATTTACTATGGTATATCTTTCTGGTAGAAGATTTATGGGACACCACCATAATGGCTTTAGCCAGAGAGGATAAACTGGGAGTCCTAATCATTACTGGAACTGGAGCAGACAAGTTGTGAGTTTCAGACTGTCCAGGTCTGGGCGAAAAACCCCTGAGGGGTGAGAAATAAGATCTGGAACTGGATCCAAGATCCATGGAGGAACTACTAGATGAGACCACAGAGAGGGGAACCAGACTTGACAAGGCCAGAATGTGGCAATGAGGATTATTGCGCTCCCCAACCTGCGAGCTTTCTGAAGAAACTTTGGAATGAGAGGTAATGGAGGGTAAGCATAAAGGAGACCAGGAGGCCAAGCATGAAACAGTGCATCTATGGGGGCTTCTCCCTGAGGAGTATTCAGAGCAAAGAACTCGCTGTACTTCGTGTTGTAAGGGGATGCAAAGAGATTGAAGCAGGCCGCACTTGAGGAAGGTCTGTTCTGCTACTGTAGGATTCAGAGACCACTCATAAGGCATCAGAATAGCCCTGCTGAGCTTGTCCGCTAGGATGTTGGACTGTCCCGGAATGTGCATTGCCACCAGAAAGAGGCCGGTGGAAACCGCCCATTCTCACACTTTCATGGCTTCTCTACAAAGGGGATAAGATCTTGTTCCTCCCTGCTTGTTGATATACCAGACCACTGACATGTTGTCTGACTGGATGGCAATAGTTCCTAGAGGAAGATGGGCAAGAAGAGCCTGCAATGCTAAAAGAACTGCCCTCATCTCCAGGACATTCACATGCAAGTTGGTCTCAGAAGGGGACCACGTACTTTGGACTGTCCTTCCCAAGCAATGTCCCCACCACCCTAGCTGGGAGGCATCTGTGATCACTGTGGTTGTGGGAAAAGAAGGAAGAAAGGGATGTCCCTGAACAAGTTCCAGGGAAATAGTCCACAAGAGAAGTGACTCTCTGCAAGCCCAAGATATGCATACCGGATGGACCAAGGGTAGGTCCAGAAGGGACCATTGAATTGCTAACCTCCACTGGAGGACCCTTATGTGAAGACATGCGAAAGGGAGAAGATTGATAGTGGCTGCCATGGAACCCAGGGCCCGCAGAACTGTTTCCAGTGATGTGCTGTGAGAATGAAGAATGTAAGCTACGTGAAGTTTCAAATTGTTTACCCTTTCCGGGGTGAGATAGACTTTCATTTGTATGGCGTCTAGCTCAGCTCCAATGAAGTCTAAGCTCTGAACTGGAGTTACCGATGACTTGTTGATGTTGATTGTAATGTCCCGTCTGTTTGCTAGAAGAAGGAAGTAATCCCTGGCCTGGCACAGTAGATGCTTGGTAGGGCCAGCAAGGAGCCAATCGTCCAGGTACGGGAAATCCTAGATTCCCTGAAGCCTCAGGTGGGCTGTTACCACTGCCATGACTTTGGCGAACACCCTGGGGCTGTAGTGACACCAAAGGGTAGGGCCCTAAATTGATAAAGATTGGCCCCCAGTCGGAAGCCAAGAAACCTGCGGGAGCACCTGTTCATTTTGATGTGATAGTATTTGTATTGGAGGTCGATCAAGCACAACCAATCCTCTGCTTGCAGGAAGGGCAGAATGGACTGAAGTGTGACCATCCTCTGTTTTCTTTGGCACTAAAAAGAACCTGGAATAGACACCCGATCTGGACTGATCTAGGGGGATGGGTTGGATGACTTGATTTATTAGCAGCTTTTTTATTTCCTGTGCTGCTTCCTCCCTTTGTGCAGGTGGAACATCCGGGAGAAGTTTTGGTTGATGAGGTGAGGCTGCAAACGGGATGGAATAGCCTATGGATATGATTTTTAGTACCCAACAGTCTGTAGTAACAGACTCCCACTCCGTTGGGTGTAAAGAGAAACAGCCCCCGACTGCCTCCAGAGGTGAGCAGTCGGGCAACCCCTCAGAGCTGTTGTGTGGGTCAATCCAAGAAGGGTTCTCGAAACCGGAAATTCCTTGGCCCCCCTCTGCCTCTGGGGGAAGAAGAGTCCTGAGTGTCCCAAGAGAACTGAGATTTTAGGAACCCCATCTTCTTTGCCCCTCGCTGATTCCTTGAGAAGGATCTTTGAGGAACAGAAAAGCAAATCCTGATGGCAGACAGTGTCCTCCCATCCTTCCCACTCTGGAATAGAGTCTCCCGCAAGGATTTCTCAAATAGGGAAGAGCCATCGTAGGGAGCATTTGCAAAGGGCGCCTTAAAGGGTTCAGAGAACTGACATAGCTGAAGCCAGGCATGGCACCTCATGGCAACGCCAGACCCGGCCACCCTAGCGGCCCTTTCCGTGGCATGGGAAAGGAGATGCATGGAAGTATTTGCGACCACTTTGAGAGCGGTCATGCGCGCAGAGAACATTTTCCTGCTCTCTGCCGATGTGGGCTCCGGGGGAGACTCAGCGACCTCCTTGTCCAAGTCTCTCTTAAGTCAAAGAACATGCTCCATATAGTTCAGCACCCTTATGGAAAAGGTGGCTGAAGCATAAACTCGCTTCCCCAGATGATCACTCGAGCGAAACTCTCAGTCAGGAGGATGTACCATAAAGCTCTCCTGAGCGAGCTCTTTCTTGGTGGCAGCTGACACCAGCATAGCGTCTACTAGGGACCCCTTACTCCAGCTGACTCTGTCCTGTGGGGGACTAAGGACTTTATCCGGTCTTTTCAGAATTGACTCCACAATGTCCGGTCCTTCCATGCCCTAGATGTAATAAGGTCCGCCAGTGGATCGGCGGGGCAGGGACACCCAGGAGGTAGATGGGCCCATGCTGAATGCCTCCAGGAACACAGACTCATCCGGGGTCGGTTTTTGGGTGGACCACCCCCCTCTTTGGCGTAGTATTTCCATGATGTCTCCAATGAAGACATCCTCGGGGGGTGACCTGGGAGAATCTTCCCCTTGTTCCATGCCTGTGTCGTCTGTGAGGGATTCTGGTGAGGAGTCCAAGTGCCTCCTTTTACATGTGCATTTGTGAGGGACCTCCTCAGGGGGACTCTTTGTGGGGGACTCGCAAACTGGGGGTTGCTCCTTAATGGTTGCGCCCTGGGGTACATCAAGCACGGGCTGCCCCTGAGATGACAGGATAGTCGGAGCTGTACACAGAACAGAGGGAGTCGGGGCAGATTCCGAAGAGGAGATGGTTAGAGGTCTCGGAAATGGTCAGAGGCCATGACCCACTCGAGAGGACCCTCTCCACCACATTGAAGGCCGAGAGAAAGTGGACATCCTGGGAAAAAAAACAAGGGAGCAGCTCTCCTCGGATCCGATGGGGGAGTCAGAGCTGAGCCCATAGGTGCTGAGATGCCTAGGGGAAGGCTGTGCTCTGACAAACTCAGAGCCAACAGCACCCCCTCAGATCCGACGCAGAGGCTACAGGTCCGAGAGCTCAGATCCGACCCAGTTGGATCCAACCCGGTCAAGGCCATGGCCGAAGTCAAGGTACTACGTACCATCGGCGCCAGCCCTCTGACCCCGAGGGCTTTTGGATCCAAGGACTCCAAAACCAAGGGCTGGATTGGAGAAGGAGCGATGAGGATGAAGAATGGCTGAGAAATCCCCGCTCCAGTGGGAGAAGGGCTAGTAAGACCCCCATCTGGATCTGGGTGCAGATAAACATCCGCATTATCCTGTCCATCTCTGATTCACTTAGACTGTGAGTGGAACAGAATGATGAAGCCACCGACACTGGCTGGGAGTGCCAGTGAGGGGGAGGCTCTCAAAGGATTTCGAGACACCACTGGCTCCGGTGAAAATCTCAGAGAATGGAGCCGAGGGGTGCTGGGCCTGGGAGGATTTTTTTGACTTAGATGGAGGCCTCAACTGCGTTGAGCGGTCAGGGGACCACTTCTAGGGCCTTTGTGCCTCCTGTCTGAATCCAAAGGCCAAGAGAAGGGGGGTTTGAGCCCCGGAGGCCTGGGACGGAGAAGACACGGTAGCGGCCACCTTTTATTGTTAACTTAGCCCTCTGGTCTTTGTGGGCTCTGGGATTAAATCCTGCACAAATCACGCAGGCCATGTCTAGATGGGCCACACCTAAACAAAGCACAAAGTGTGGCCATCAGCCGGGGAAAGCTTGTGGCCACACTGTGTGCATTTCCCAAAGACAGGCTTCAGTACCTCTGCCATGTCTAAGGAGGGCCACACGCTCGCGCGAGCACACACACAAACACACACACACACACACACACACTAGCGCTAACTGGGTGTAGAGGAAAGGGAAACAGAAACACTAACTTTTTTTTTTTTTTTTTTTTTTTTAACCGATGGTTGACACGGGTGTAGGGGAGGTAAAGGTAAAAGTTTTAGGGGAAACTAGCTATCCAAAAAGCCAAACACTTACCAAAGAAAAAACTTTATGCCTGGAGCTCAAGACCATGCTGCTGGGCTGGAAAGCAGCAAACCAGATCTAGGAGAAGGAAGGAGATGGAGGGACATTATGGGTAAGGGGGAGGAGCTTGGACCTCAGATCAGATGCTGGTGATGTGGCCATCTTGGATCCAATCTGGATCCAAATACCCACAGGCTGAAGATCAAATGAAGTAAACTACTTCAGATCACCATATTAAGATAACCCTTTATCCCTGCAATGCAATTACTAGGCATCTGTAAAGTAGTGGGCTCTTTCTCTATGGGTGTAAAGCCTTGAAAAATGGAAAGCAATTTACATAAGTATCATACGTATTAACATAAATTAAACTAGCTTCATAATGGAAAAAAAAACAGTTTAGAATAGCAACTTGAAGGTCATGTATAAATCTGAGTAAGGCTTATCATAAGTGAGAATACTGTCATTGCCATGACTGTGGACACACTTTCAACTTTACTTGTCATACATTTGTTCCTACAAATGTTTGCAGGTCTTAATTCATGATGTTTTTAAAATTCCTACTAGACTTTTGGCAAGCTGGAGTTGATGAATCAAAACTCCTACAGGAGACATACATTACCTGAAAGAAATTATCAATTAAAGGTTGCAATTCTCAAAGGAGGGCTTGTTAAGCAGTAAGGATTTTGTGAATTTGTACTGTCTGTCTAAGACAAAAGCCCCATGGAATCCCAATTAATGGACTGCCTTACACACTTCACCATTTCTCCAAACTAAACATCCTCTACAGATGATGCCAAAGCAAAAGATTCAGCACTGATTTAAGCATTCTTCTCTTGAAGGAGAAATCTGAACTGCATAAAATGTCCAGAAAAATAGGATGAGGGTAAAAGCACTTTTGTTTTAGTAACAGAAGAGATGTAAATTTCTCTGGTTGCTGTATATTGAGGCCAATATTGTTGTGAACATGGTCTTCAGTCCCAAGATGAAGATGCAAGCTATATGCAGTACCAAAGAGTAGCTCTAACAGTCCCAAAATCATCAATTGCCGGAAGGAAGTTGGCCACTGCTAGACAGAACTTCATCAGCCTTGATGGCACTGCAGATCTGTGACAATGGATGCACATTCACCTGACAAAGCAATAATGAGACTTGGGCCACCTGCACAAAAATAATGAGTACAAAATACAGAAAATGCACTACTGAAACCAAAGAAAGGAGAAATAAATAGTTGATAGCTGGACAACTATAACTAGACAAAACCCATGCAAGCCTTCCTGGAAACAGAGTAGCCTCTGGTGGGAATGAGGGTTCCTGGATTCATATACATTTGTAAGGAAGTTTTCAATAATAGAAGATACTCATGTGAATGGTTACTAAAGGCACTGATGCAAGTCCTTCACTTTACAAGACATGATCAGTGGTACCAAACAGGTATGTAAGGTGGCAGTTCACTGCCACCAGCTATCTTCCACATTTATATGTGCATTTTATTATTGGTGGGGAAGTGAATGATTCTTCAGTTCAAACTAGACATTTCTGTGAGAAACTGTCAGAAGATGCTAATGGACTACTATCTGAATAATGGTGAACTGCATACACTTGAAAAGAAAGACGACCAACTGCAAATGTTACTAATCGGCAAAGAACGACAGCTACAAATGTGAAGGTATGTCACTTATATACTCATGGACAACAGACACTGTTGTCTTGAAAGAAATCTTCTCAGATGAGGAATACACTGTAAAGAACTCATGTGAAATGAACATAAAGCAAAACAGGCCATTAATTAACTTTTTTTTTTTTTTTTAATCTGTTGACTTAAGTGGATTAGCCCAGTGAACAGGCTTCGGTCATCATTTAGACCAAAGTGCTACAAGGTATGTTTGTATAGTATATTTGAGAATTCAGTAGGTGCATGCATAAAACAGCATAGCAATTTTAATCCATAAGCAGACCGAACAGACATGATAAGTGGCAGACATATTAAAGTAAATGCTGAATAAACATAAGATCCTACAATTAGCATACTGAGTTGGCTAAAAAGTACAGTTGTGTACACTTACCCTAAATGTAGATGTTCGAGTGTATTCACTGTTGCAGTCATCACACTTGGGTTATCTGCCTGCAGGTAGCCCTCAGTCGGCCCGAATACCAGAGACTTAGTATTTCTGCGTCAGATGCTGTCGATCCAGGACTGATGTCAGAGGTATAAAAACAGGCAGCCAACGCCATTACATCAGTTTTTCTTGCCCCAAATGTCAGGAGCCTCCCAAACAGGGAGCTAGGTTATGTTGGGGAAAACACCAGCAGTAAAAAGTAAATACCAATACCCCAGAAAGGGTTAGTAATAGCCATAGATAGGAGTGTGTGTGAGAGAGAGAGAGAGACAACCTGGGGGCTGGAGGGAGCGAAACCAGGACTGCAACAGTGAATGCACGTGAACATTTACATTTACGGTAGGTGTACACAACTGTACTATGTTATTCATGTTTCACTGTTGCAGTCATCACACTTGGGTGGATTCCCAAAGCTGAAGAAGGGTGGAGGCAGTCAAGAAGAGTTAGGGCTGGCTAGTATGCCTTGCAGGACTGCTGTAGCAAATCCTGCCCTGGATTTGGAAAAGATAGGCAGGTGGTAATGCTTGGTGAAGGTGTGTACAGAACTCCAGGCAGCAGCCTCCAGGATATCCCTGGCAAGGACTCCACTGAGAAATGCTGAAGAGGTAGATGTTGCCCTAGTGGAATGTGTTCTGATCCCCTGAGGGGTTGGTTTCCCAAGGTGCTTGTAGCAGAAATGGATGCAGTGTGCTATCCATTTGGAAATGGCTTGTTTTGAAATGGCCTTGCCCTCTGCCCCTGTTGCACAGCTGACTAGTAACTGGTCAGATTTTCTGAAGGGCTTAGTCCTATAAAGGTAGAATCTGGGCTGTCTGTGCACGTCCAAGGAGTGCAGGATCCTTTCCCCTTTATTTTGAGGATTAGGGAAGAAGATTAGCAAATGGATGGATTGATTGAGAGCCATACTGGACACCACTTTGGGCATAAAGAAAGGGTTAGTCCTGAGGGAAACCCGGTTAGCATGGAAAATAATGAAGATTTCCACAGCCATGAGTGCTTGTAGCTCAGACACTCTTCTAGCTGAAGTGATGGCTAGAAGCAAGGTTGTTTTCCAAGAGAGGAAATTTAACTCTGCTGATGCAGCAGGTTCAAAGGGGGGGGGGTGAGCTTTTCCAGTACAAAGTTAAGGTCCCAGGCAGGGGTGGGTGCTCTCCTTGGTGGCCTTAAGTTGTTTGCCCCTCTCAAGAACTGTTTGATAAGAGGGTGTGAGAAGAGAGGTGGCTCAGTGTTGTAATGAGCAGAAATGGCTGAGGCATGTATCTTAATGGAGGAGAAGGACAGATCTGCTACGTAATCCAGGATAAGAGGCAAAGAGGGCAGTGTGGTGTCCTCTCCTTTAGCTTGAATCCATGAGCAGAACCTTTTCCACTTATCAGCAAACGATTTTCTTGTACTGGGTCTTCTGGCTTCAAGAATGGCATCCAGCACCTGTTTGCTTAAGGTCACTGGGGGAGAATTCAAGGAATAAGCCAGGCTGCAAGATTTAGGGTTTGCAGTTGTGGATGCGGAATCTGTCCCTCCTGCTGAGAGAGGAGGGTTGGATTCTGGTGTAAGTGCCAGGCTGGCACCGATGTCAGGCTGCGCAGGAGTGGGTACGAGTGCTGGCATGGCCAGTCTGGGGCAATCAGAATTGTCCTTGGTCTGTCTTACTTTACCTTGAGTAATACTCTTGAAAGGAGGGGCACAAGGGGAAAGGCATAGATTGAGAGATTTACCCACTGAAAAGATAGGGCATCTACTTTCCAGGCCCTGCTGTGAGCATTCCTGGTGCAGAATTTGCTGAGCTGGTGGTTGTAGGGGGAGACAAAGAGATCCACCTCTGGGGTCTCTCATTTCTGAATCAGAAGGTTGAAGGTGCTGTGCTCCATTTGCCACTCATGTCAGTCTAGGAGATTCTGCTTAAGTCGTCTGCCAGTAAGTTTTGTTTGCCTGGCAGGAACCGAGCTTGCAGATGGACTTGAACGTCCAAGGTCATGTTCCACAGGGTCATGGCGAGCCAGCAGAGTGGGTAGGAATGGGTTCCCCCCTGCTTGTTGATGTACCACATAACTGTGGTGTCGTCTATTTTTATTAGCAGTTGTCCTGGAAAGATTAGGGATCTGAAAGCTGTCAGGGCATTCTGTACAGCTAGCATTTCTTTTTGGTTGATGTGCAGATGAATTTGACTTTGGCTACAGTGGCCCTGAATACATTTTCCGCACATGTGTGCCCCCCAGGCATAGTCTGATGCAGCTGTGGTTAGGGTCTGGGCGGTGTGGCGTTGAGTAAATGGCAGTCCCTTGTTGTGGTTGCATGCTTCTGCCCACCAGAGGAATTCTGTCCTTAGACAGGGTATGATAGGAATGACTGTTTCCAGGTCCTGAGAATGTTGGCACCAAAGACTTTTTAAGTACCAATGGAGTTTCCTCATATGCAGTCTTGCATATGGAATCAGCAGTATACATGAGGCCATGAACCCTAGGACTTGCAGTATTTTTCTTGCAGATAGCTGGGTTCTGGTGGCCATTTGTTTGAAGTAGTCTGTCAGATGGTTCCATCTTAGTAAGTCGAACACTTACCTTATCGAATCCCTAAATGTCGACCCGTCCGCATCGAAATATGAAAACATCGAACGTCCAGAAGAGCAAAACTGGAAACGTCAAATCGTCATGGTTGGCCTTCTGCAGTACAGGTCCTTAAGGTAAGTGTGCGATAGTTACGGACCTTAGGGTTAGGGTGCGGGTTAAGGTAAGTGCATGGATGGTAATGTATGTTAGATTTAGTGTAGGGTTTTGTTAAGTGTATGTGTGTCAATTATTCAGTTTGTTTGGGTTTAGCTTTTTAAGGTAAGTGTGCAATAGTTACGGACCTTAGGGTTAGGGTACGGGTTAAGTTAAGTGCATACTTGGTGGTATACGTAGGATTTAGTGTGGGGTTAGAAGTAGGGTTTAGTTTAGGGTTAGATGTAGGGATTTGGTTAGTGTATGTATGTGGTTTATTTAGTTTGTTTGTGTAGGTAGTATGTAGCGGGTGGTGGGGTGGGACAAGTATGATAGTTCGATGTTTTGAATTTCGCTGTTTATAGCGTTCGGTGTTTCTGCGGTTCGATGAGGACGGGTCGACGTTTAGGGATTCAAGACGATAAGCTTTCGTGTTTATAATATAGACCCTGTCAGATAGACTTGTTTTTCTGAGGTGAGGAATGCCATCTGGGAAGTTGTGCCCAAGCTTGCTCCCAGGAATACAACCTTCTGACTGGGTACCAGTTTTGATTTCTTTTCGTTGATGGCGTACCCCAAAGAAGTGAGAAGATTTTTCACAAATGTCAGGTGCTGCAGCAGCAATTCCTGACTGTCCGCCTGAATCAGGCAGTCATCCAAGTACGGGTAAAGTTGGATATTTCTCTGCCTGCAGTATGCAATGGCTGGAGCCAATCATTTTGTGAATACTCTGAGCGCAGTAGATAAGCTAAAGGGAAGTGCAGAGAACTGATAATGCATAGACCCTGCCCTGAAACATAGATACTTCCTGCATGATTCCCTTATGGGGATATGCAGATAGGCTTCTTTTAAGTCTAGGGTGACTAACCAGGCACCCTTGGCTAGCATAGGAAGAAGCTGTTGCAGGGTAAGCATTTTGAATTTTGGTACCACCAGGAAGGTTTTGAGAATGAGATCCAGGATTGGGTGCCAAGAGCCCATTTTCCTGGGTACCAGGAAGAGTCTGGAGTAGAATCATTGACCCCTCTGTTCTACTGGAACCAGCTGAATAGCTCTGATACTGAGTAGGGAAAGTACTTGGTTTTGAGTCTCTGCCCACTGGTTTGGAGGAAGGTCTGGAATCCCGCTTGTGGTTGGCAGTGAATGGAAATAAAATTTGTACCCCTGGGATACAATGCTGAGGACACACCAGTCCTGAGTGATGGACATCCAGGTTTTTGCATGAAGGGCAAGTTTTCCTCCCAGGGGCACAAGCAATTGGGCAGGGCTGGGAAGTGGATAAAGAAGTCATTGTAAGATTTTTCTGTAAGGAGGTGGATTACCACTCCCTGCTTTAAGGGTGGGGGCACTCCATTGCTTAGATCTCTGCATACCCTGAGACTGTAGTCTGGGTGGTCTGTTTCCCCTAGGTCTGGTTTGAGTAAGCCTGGAGGGGACTGGAAAAGACCAGTGTTTGGAAGGGCAATGCCTACTGAATCTAGGGGGTTGCACTTGTAAGAATTCTTTAACAGTCTGCATAGATTTAACTTTTTCTTCCATCTTTTTAAGAACCTCTTCTGCTTTGGTGCCAAACAAACAGTCCTTATTCAAAGGAGTGTCTAGTAACTTGGATGTGACATGGTCTGGCAAGGTCTGCACCTTCAGCCAAGCATGTCTTCTCAATACAGAGCCAGTGACAGCTGCCCGGCAAAATGCTTCTAGGGCGTCAAAGCCACACTGTAAAATATGCTTGCTGATTTGGCTTGCAGAGTGCATAAGCTCCTGCAATTCTTTATTTTCTGCACAGTTTGAAAATGTTGCCACTTTTTGTTTAATAAGTTCCATAATATGTTGCTGGTACTTCAGCATGTGAAACTGACTATTCAGTGCCCTAATAGCAAGAGCTGCAGAGGTATATACCTTCTTACCCCATCTGTCCAAAGCTCTGGAATCCTTGTCCTTTCGGGGTGGGATTCTTGGCTGTAGTAGCCTTGATACCTTTAGGCCCCTGGGAAATGATCTCTGGGTCAGCAGTAGGATTCTTGAAAATAAATTTGTGAGTGTCAGATACTCTGTAGTACCTATCTGGTTTCCTAGGGGCAGGAGGTACAGTGTCAGGAGTAACTGGATTCCATAAAAACATCATCCACAACATTCAAGGCAGAGGGGGATTTCTAAGAGCCTGTGCTGAGGCAACTATAGAAGTTCTCTGAGTCTCTTTTTGGACTGAGGATAGTCTTGGCATTCCCAGTGGAAATGCTCTCATAAGGTATGCAAGGTTTTATCAAAAGAAAAACCCTCTGGAAGGGAGGCAGAGGGAATGGATTCCTCTGCATCTGAATCCTCATAAGCAGATAAGGGCATGTCTTCATAATCAGAAATTTCAGAGTCATCAGACTCCTGGTCTGTAGAAACTGAAGGGGATTGGACTCTTTGTCTCTTAGCAGGGGAAGGCTGACTTCCCCTAATCAGCGTAATAGGTCTTCAGCTATTCTAAGCATTTGTTTTTGTGGCATGGGAGCAGGTGCATGTACTTTGGTCGTCAGTTTTCTAGGGGTAGTGTGTACTCTGGTCCTAAGAAACTTGGTAGTTTTGGTTAAAAAAGAAGTCATTGGTTTGAGATGAAGATCGGTTGAGCGAATAACTGCCTCAGAAGCCGATGCCTGCTCAGCAGCTCCGGACCCATCCAAGGTAGAGACATCCGCAGGTTCCATAGTCGAAGAAGAGTCTAATGGCATACCGGACTCCAAATGGGTCTCAGTAGAGGCCTGCAAATCCACTGAAGTGGGCATCAGGGGCTGCGAAAGCATCTCATTGAGTAACGGCAGACTGTCAACTAGCTTAACGGAAGCGTTGTTGGCAGTTTTGGACCTATGCAGTCTGTCTCTGTCTTTATCTTTATGTTTTTTTCAGAATATCGGTAGTCGGATGGCTTACTGAAGCCATTTCAGAATACAGAGATCGAGAGTGAAAGAATTTTGCAACAAAGAGAGCCCGACGACGAATGGTCCGGGTGTTAAATAAGGCACAAAACCGACAGCGAAGGATGTTGTTGTCTGGGCCTAAACAGGTGTCGCAGTAAGAATGAAAATGTCTGTGAGGTATTTGCTTTCCACAGGCAAGACAATTGTTAACTTTTTCTGACATCGGTTAGAGCAAGAAAAAAAGGATCCCCAATGGGGTACTTAGCTTTAGAAGACTTCAGGATTATTAAATTCGTAAAGGAAAATTCAGGTAGGGGCCAACCGGCACTTGCAAATTGCTTCTGCTTCTGGCTCCTCGGCAAAAAAGACTGATGTAATGGTGTCGGCTGCCTGTTTTTATACCCCTGACGACCTGATGTCAGTCCTGGGGCGACAGCATCCAACGCAGAAATACTAAGTCTCTGGTATTCGGGCCGACTGAGGGCTACCTGCAGGAAGATAACCCAAGTGTGATGACTGCAACAGTGAAACACGAAGAACATCTACATTTATACATTTAAGGTCTAACCAAAACACCGTAAGGCAGAGTAACTATTTAAAACACTGCATTCACCAAACATCATAACTTTTGCGAGTGTGTTCCCCATATTAAAACAATTAAAATAAAGAACTCAGTGTCATTGCGAAATGAAACATTAGCTATTCCGATTACACTATCATTAATTTCTATCACACTGTCATGAACATAACAGTGATTTTCATAACAATTAGGCAGATAAGCCAGTTACCTGGTACATGTCACTGGGACAATTTTATGATATCTACAGAATTAAAAAATGAAAATAAAACAGACACCCAATTATAAAAATAGGATGGGATGTTATGTTAATGGTCAAGTTAATCAGCTTCTGAAAAGTGGGGTACATGATTAGGTGTCGAGCATTCATACATTACACACATCTTCTAGTCATAACTTACAACTTAACTGCTGAACGTTTCAAAAATGAAAAGCAGTTCCAGAGGTTGGAAATGGACAAATATTCCTTCACTATCAGATTAGAGAATAATACGAGAAGGTAAATTATTTGTGCAGAAATCTCCAAACGTATTTGACTTATAACAGTACTGTCCACTGGGATTGACTGTTCCAGAGGCAGAACTGATGCAATTAATAAATAAAACCAATTAGGCACTTGTTACACTATGTGTTTCCACTCTGTATGGTCACAACCAAAAGAGCATCAATGCTATATTTACTCCAATGGCAAAGATCAAAAACTAGTTTTTTTGAAGAGGGAGCAGTGCCCTCCTGAGCCCCACACCCCTGAAGCATTCACCATTTCTACTCTAACACATAACACAGATGGGCAAGGGATTTCTGAGGAAATTATGCACGAGTAAATGCAGGACAACTAGATAATGCAGCTTATAGGTCATATTTAGCCATAAACCTATGGTACAAAAGGTTTTAAATCCTAAAACTTGTTCAAAAGACCATGACAAAAGAATTGACAAAGTTATGGAGTGATGGTCACTGGTAATGTATTTATTATACAAGCAGTGTAGCACAGTGTGACATAAGGATCATAAAACTAGAAGAAAAACGAATCAAGTGGCTATGTGCTAGAACAGTAGCGGGTGGTGATGCACTCAATAGGTCCCACTGGGTAAGAAAAAAAAAAAAGCTAAATAAGATGAAGCAAATTAGTCCTTCTGCTTTTATTTTCTCCTTTTAGAATTTAAAACATAAATAAATTTCAATGAACTATGCCATCTGAACTTCAATAAAAATCTTACTGACTTGTGAGAAATTATTGTGGGTGGCAACTGTTTGTGATCTCCTGCCAGAACACATTTTGGAGCTTTCTTCAGTGGAATCCAACAGCTTGCTTCTAGGGCTTGTGAACACTCATCAATTACCACAAGGTCAAAAAATGTTTCTGAGAGTAACTTTAATGGACCATCAGCAGAAGCACCTAGAAGATATATTGAAATAACACAATTCAGATAGATAAAGTATAGTTTTGCACCTACCATAAATGTAGATGCTCGAGTGTAGACACTGCTGCAGTCATTACACTTGGGTTATCCTGCCGTCAGGCGGTTCCCCAGTCGGCCTGAGTTCTAAAGTCTTGGTCCGGTCGGTTGCTGTCGCTTCTTCCCTGACGTCAGTGCACCAGGGGGATATAAGATGCAGCCGACGCCATTTCCTTCAGTTTTTCTTGCCCCAGATGTCAGGTGCCTCCAAATAGGTAGGCCTTTCAAATGCTAGTAAAATATATAATAGAAAAGCAAACAACCATTTGTAATTACCAGCAAATACTCCCTTTAGGAAATAAGGGTAGAAAATCTAGGTACGTACCAGAAAGTAAGAGGGGAAGGAGGGAGGGTAACCTGGACTGCAGCAGTGTCTACACTCAAACATCTACATTTATGGTAGGTACAAAACTGTACTATGTTCATCGTGTGACACTGCTGCAGTCATTACACTTGGGTGGAATCCCAAAGCTGAGGTAGGGAGGATGGATCTATAAGGCATTAGGGGCAGCTATAAGGCCCTGCAGCACAGCAGTGGCAAAGCCAGCTCTGGATTTGGAATATAAAGGCAAATGGTAATGTTTGGTGAAGGTATGTACAGAACTCCATGTTGCTGCTTCTAAAATATCCTTGGCAGGCACTCCTCTGAGGTAGGCAGTTGAAGTGGCTGCTGCCCTGGTGGAGTGAGATCTAATGCTGCTAGGTACAGGTTTCCCATGGTGGGTGTAGCAAAAATGTAAACAGTGAGCTATCCATTTGGAAATAGTCTGCTTTGAAATGGCTTTTCCCTGTGCACCTGCAGCATATGCTACCAATAATTGCTCAGATTTTCTGAAAGCTTTGGTTTTGTCCAAGTAGAAGCGTAACTGTCTGTGAATGTCCAAGGAATGTAGTAATCTATCCCCTTTGTTCTGTGGTTTTGGATAAAAAGTTGGCAAGTGAATAGTTTGGTTTAGAGCCACACTTGATACCACCTTTGGCATAAAAGTAGGGTTAGTTCATAAGGACACCCTGTCCTGGTGGAAGATGAGGAAAGGTTCCACTGCCATTAGTGTCTGTAATTCTGAAACTCTTCTTGCTGATGTTATTGCCAGTAGCAGAGCAGTCTTCCAAGAGATGTATTTTAATTCTGCTGTGTTAGCTGGCTCAAAAGGATAAAGTTAATTTTTCCAAAACAAAGTTGAGGTCCCAAGTTGGTGTAGGTGCTCTGCGGGGCGGTCTTATGTTTTTAGCCCCTCTGAGGTACTGCTTCAGCAAAGGATTTGAAAAAAAATTGGTGGATCCATGTTGTAATGAGCAGAAATGGCTGAGGCATGAATCTTGATGGATGAGAAGGAGAGGCCCTTGTCCAGCATCTCAGTTAAGTATTGAAGTATCTGAGGAATGTTTGGGACAAGTGGGTCAAGGCTGTGTGCTTGGTTCCAGGCACAGAATCTCTTCCATTTATCCGAGTAGGCTTTCCTGGTGCTAATCCTTCTGGCCTCCCGAATGACATCCATAACAGCTTTGGAGCGAGGCAATGCTTGCTTGGTTAAGGAATTTTCCATGCAGCTAGATTTAAGGTCTTTAGCTGGCTGTGAAGTATCTGATTGTTGTGTTGTGTCAACAAGCTGTGGGATTTGAGGCAAAATCCAGGGTGGTTCTTGTGGTAAGTTCTTTAAGATTGGGTACCAGTGCTGGCATGGCCAGTCTAGTGCAATCAGAATCATCTTTGGCTCTTCCTGCCTGGCTTTTATGAGTACCTTTGGAAGGAGAGGTAAAGGAGGGAAAGCGTATACTTGTTGTTTTTTCCATCTGAGAGGGCATCCACTTTCCATGCTTGTGGATGGTAGCTCCTTGTGCAAAATTTCTGCAGTTGGCAGTTCATTGGGGATGCAAACAGATCTATGTCTGGTTTCCCCCATTTTTGTGCTATCATTCTGAATATTTGTGGACTCAATTGCCATTCATGAGGATCCATGATGTTTCTGCTT
Organism: Protopterus annectens; assembly: GCF_019279795.1. Classification (NCBI taxonomy): domain Eukaryota; kingdom Metazoa; phylum Chordata; order Ceratodontiformes; family Protopteridae; genus Protopterus; species Protopterus annectens. The sequence continues at coordinate 1,237,206,228 of NC_056732.1, read as the reverse complement.
AGGTTGTCTGCCAGTGTGTTTTTCTCTCCTGGCAGGAATTGTGCCTGCAGATGAACTTGGTAGTTTAAAGCTGTGTTCCACAAGTTCATGGCTTGTCTGCAGAGGGGGTAGGAGTGTGTGCCCCCTTGCTTGTTTATGTACCACATAACTGTGGTGTTGTCTGTCTTTATTAGTAGTTGTCCTAGATGTAGCAGGTCCTTGAAAGATATAATTGCATTTTGTACAGCTAGCATCTCTTTTTGATTGATATGAAGATGTCTTTGTTCTGCGTGCCACTCACCCTGAATACATTTTCCTGCCATGTGTGCTCCCCAGGCGTAATCCGATGCATCTGTTGTCAGTGTCTGCCTGGCTGTGGGTTGAGTAAAAGGCTGTCCCTTGTTGAGGTGACAAGCTTCAGCCCACCATTGAAACTCCTGTTGTAGGCAAGGAATTAATGGTATAACTGTTTCCAAATTTTGAAAGTGTTGAGACCATACACTCTTTAGGTACCATTGTAGTTTCCTCATATGCAGTCTGGCATATGGAATTAGTAGTATGCAAGATGCCATGTAGCCCAAGGCCTGCAGAATTTTTCTTGCAGGGAGTTGGGTCTTTGTTGCCATTAAATGAAAATACTGAGTCAGTTATCCTTGCTTGTCTGGCATGAGATAAGCCATCTGGGCCGTTGTGTTTAAGCTGGCACCCAGAAATATTATCTGTTGTGAGGGCACTAGTTTTGATTTCTTTTCATTTACTGTGTACCCCAGGCAACTTAATAACTTTTTTATGTATGCCAGATGCTTTAGAAGAATGTCCTTGCTCTCTGCTTGGATTAGGCAGTCGTCCAGGTATGGGTAAATTTGAATTCCTTTTTGCCTGCAAAATGCAATTACTGGTGCCAGGCACTTTGTGAAGACCCTGGGCACAGTAGATAAGCCAAAGGGCAGTGCAGAGAATTGATAGTGCATTGAACCTGCTAGAAATCTGAGGTATCTTCTGCAGTTTTGTCTGATAGGGACATGCAGGTATGCCTCTTTGAGGTCCAAAGTCATGAGCCAAGCTTTCTTGCCCAGCATGGGAAGAAGCTGCTGTAGTGTCAACATTTTGAATTTCGGAATATCCAGGTAAGTGTTCAGAGAAGAAAGGTCCAGAATGGGTCTCCAGACTTTGTCCTTTCTGGGAACCAGAAAGAGTCTTGAGTAAAATCCTTGTCCTTGCTCTTGTGGTGGTACCTTTTGAATAGCTCTCATGTCCATGAGTGCTGTAATTTGTTTATGAGCCTTTGCCCATTGATTTGTTGGCAGATTTGGCATTCCTTTTAACCTTGGAAGAGTGTGGGAGTGGAACCTGTAACCTTGAGATATGATGTTGAGAACCCATTTGTCTTTGGTAATGCAATGCCAATTGTGATAGAAGAGCCAGTTTTCCTCCTAAGGGGGCTGCCAAGAGAGGGTTGTTTGGCAGCTGTAGTGGGAAGTCATTGAGTCTGTATTTTATAAGGTTGAGGTCTGTCTTCCCCTTCTTTCTGGCCTGGTGTACCCCATTGTCGAGGTCTGTAAGGGCCTTGTGTTTGACCTCTACCTCTTGGACATCTATATCTGCCCCTTTGAGGTCTGTCTGTGACTGGAAAGGACCAATATTTTGTTGGCCAATTTCTGCTAAAACGAGGAGGTTGAACCTGTAAGAAATCTTTGACCGTTTGCATAGATTTTGCCTTATCTTCCATCTTTTTTAATACCTCCTCTGCCTTAACTCCAAACAACACATCCCGCTGCAAAGGTGCATCCAGTAATTTGGCCTTAACATGATCTGGTAGCTTATGTTCTTTTAACCAAGCATGCCTTCTAATGACAGAGCCTGTAACTGCTGCTCTACAGGAGGCCTCTAAGGAATCAAAACCATATTGCAAAGTATGTTTTCCCACTTGTTCAGCTGCAAGCAATAAATCCTGCATTTCTTTCAAATTAGGAGGATCTGAGTCTGGAAGCATCTTTTGTTTCAACTGAGACATTAAAAATTGCTGATATATTAGCATGTGAAACTGGCAATTCAAGGCTCTCATGGCTAAAGTTGCAGATGTATAAATTTTCTTGCCCCATCTGTCTAATGATCTGGAATATCTGTCAGAGGGAACTGGGTTTTTAGCTGATGAGGCCTTAATCCCTTTGGGTCCCTGAGAAATAGTTTCAGGGTCAGCAACAGGGCTTTTGTATAGAAATTTGTGGGAGTCAGGGACTCTAATATCTATCTGGCTTAACTGGGGCTGGTGGTAAGGAGTCAGGGTTTAAGCTGGATTCAGTTTATACACCATCCACAATATCTAACACTGGCGGAATAGCAAGGGGTCTGTGTTGGGGCAATAAAAGGAAGTCTCTAAGCCTTTTCTTGGATTCTGAGTAATCCTGGCATTCCCAGTGGAAATGCTCCCTCATGGTATGTAAGGTCTCCCCAAAGGAGTAGTCCTCAGGCGGAGAGGCTGATGGAATTGATTCCTCAGCATCAGAATCCTCATAAGGGGGTAAGGAATACCCTAGGTCTGAGGATGAGTCTGAAGAAATGGACACCTGGTCTGAAGATTCATAGTCTGCATCTTGTCTGGGCCTTTTATCTGGAGGGGGTTGGGACCCTCTGATCAGGGTGATTAGGTCTTCGGCCATTTTTAGCGTTTGTTTCTTAGGCATGGAAGCCTGCCCTGGAGACTGCTGTGACTGTTTCTTTGACTTAACAGAGGGTTTAATGGTTAACTGGGTAGGTGTGAAAACACCCTCTGAAGCTGTGGATTGTTCAGCTACTTCAGTTCCCTCTGTAGGATTAAGTTCGGTAATCTGAATACCAAGAGCGTCCGAAGGCCCAGCCAGCTCCACGTGGGAGTCGGAGGCGGTCTGTGGTTCTACTGAAGCGTCGTCGTAAGGCGCCACGCTGAAAACCGGAGAACCGGCGACCGGCCTAGAAGAGGCCTCATTGTCAGTCTTGGGCCTCAGATGCCTGTCCTTGTCCTTGCGCTTTTTATGAATTCCGGTCATCGGAAGTTCCGACGGCATGGTGTAATTAAATTTTCTGCCAAAATAATGTCGGGCAAAATTAAACTGACGTTTAATAGTACGCTTGTTAAACCTAGCACAAAACCGACAACCAGTGACGTTGTGGTCAGGCATGGAATATAGTAGGAGTGGAAATCCTTATGAGGTATTTGCTTCCCACAAGAAATACAATTATTAACTTTTACTGACATCGGTCTGAGGCAAGAAAAAGTTTCCCCAACGGAGTACTTAGCTTTTTAGAAGACTTCGGCTCTGGATTCGGATTGAAAATCTCAGGAGTCGGCCGACCAGCACTGGCGAGCTGCTTCTGTTTCGGGCACCGCGCGGCAAGAAAGACTGAAGAAAATGGCGTTGGCTGCATCTTATATCCCCCTGGAGCACTGACATCAGGGAAGAAGCGACAGCAACCGACGCCGGACCAAGACTTTGGAACTCAGGCCGACTGGGGAACCGCCTGACGGCAGGATAACCCAAGTGTAATGACTGCAGCAGTGTCACATGATGAACATCATTTTAGTTATACTATGAACAATTTGCAGTTTTCATTTTTCTTCATAAAGATTTGCCAAGTTTATTAGTGTAACAGTTAATTAAAAACACATTTCAATGATCTCTATTTTTCAAAAATTATACTTTTGTTTCAATGTTTCACAATTCTCATTACAACTTTCATATACAGTTTCTAAATGTTTTATCTTATGCATGAATCCCCTCAAATTATCTATGGTATGATCCCAGTTATTCTTATCAGGGGTAATATATAATTCTCGACAATGAGATTGAGATGGATAAGGCCAATCTATAATCAAATGGGACTGGTTATTTTGAGTACAAAATGGGAAACTGGCCCAGACGGGCTGCTAGCCTAGCACTTACCTGTGAACCTATAAATGCATATATATTCATGTATGCACATACACATAACACATACGTATGTATATATTATTAGACATACATCTGTGTTCTTGCAAGATTAATTTGAGTGTGCTCTGTCTGATAATACAGTTTAGTTATCTTAAGAGTTTCACATAAAAGGAACAAAAAAAACAATTTTAGCTGCATACAAAAGTGAGTACATGTGGTTTCATCACTGTTCTTTGCTCCAGTCAATACAATTCCAACTGTTATACTGCTTAGCTGCTAAGCACTCCTACCTGTATTATTAAACTTCGAAATGTTCCACTTGTTTAATTTCCCATAACAAGAAGAACAACTTTACTCTTTTGTGTCTCGACAATGAGATTGAGACAGAAACATTTCAACATATATTAACTAACAAGTGATAATAATTTATTTAAATAGTGCTATTTATAAATATAAAATTGTAGCTTTTTAAGAACTCTTCTAAAACGTTTACCATACCTGCTTGGGAATTGCTGTTTCTAAGGCAAATATGCTCTTTTTCTAGATAGGACATCCAGGTACTCCTCTGCCAGAAGTGTCAACTTTATAACCTCAAAGAAAAGTTTAGTCTATGAACCCAAAGACATCAAGGTCAATTTTTCTGTAGGGCAGTGAAAGCACAAAACAACTACTCTAATCCTCTCCCAAATTATATTTCGGGCATTCTGTATGGCTCTTCCATTCAAATGGGCTGCATCTATGATGCATTCTGTCTATGACAACTGTGACAGAAGAGACGATCCATAAAGAGCAAACAGAATTAAGGAAAGCTTCTCTTCTTTTTGTTTTTAACTGAACACTTTGACCCAGGAGGACAACCAGAAAACTTCTTTACAGTTGCCTCAAAAAGTATTTTTATGCTTTGTCCAAAATTTGGAAGCTGCATGCTGATGACAGAGGCAAATTACTCTAGTTCTGATAGTTTCCAAATGGACATGAGAAGATAAAACATCTTTGGACTAAGTTTTTACTCATGGACCAGCTGCACTGAGTAGTTTAACTGATCTGACAGTAAATAGCTTTCTTCTGGTACAGTAGCAGCTGTTAATTGAAATTAAGTACAAAGTTAATTCCCACAGCTATATGGCCATTCATCAAAGATGGTATGACCTTCTTAACGCTGTCTATGTACCACATTACTGTAGTTCTGTTGGTTATACCTGAAGAAGTACTGTAGCAAAATAATTTCAAAATGCTTTAACAGCCTGCTACCAATGATGCGTCCTTCAAATTTATGTACAGCTTCATCTGTAAGAGAAATTAGATGCCTTCAACCAAGCAGAATTCCAGATCATCCCTCCCAGACCATGATAGAAGCATCCACTATCAGAATTTAAGATTAAGGAAGAAGCAAGGGCCTTCCATCAGTCATTCATTTTGACAACAGATGGAATCAATGGGATCTCTTTACTGAATCACCAGCATGGTATCAAGAGGATCCAAATTCCAAATGAAACATTATCATGTGAAATCTGATTTTCTGCAGTGCCATAACACTAGAAGACTCAGAAGGGTTAGCACCAGTCTGGTAGACAGCTTGTACTGATGAGAAGCCCAATGAAACAAGATTCACAGTCCTAAGTAAATATTAGGCATACTGATGAGAAGCCCAATGAAACAAGATTCACAGTCCTAAGTAAATATTAGGCAATCAATCTGCAGGCCATTACAAGCTGGGAACATAGCTGGATAGTTATAGGCAGGATGGAGGAGCAAAAGTATGATTATAAAAGTAAATCTCTTTTAGTGTAATGGCTACAGTTAGAGCAAGCCACTTGGAAAACACCCAAAGCAATGTCACTAAACTGAAAAAAACTCTAAACTAAACTAGTAATGATGACTGCCCGTAAAGAATTCCTAAATTCTCCTCTGGGATTTGAACACTGAAAAATGTCAATTTGCATCTTTACACTCCTTAGGTTCAGAGGTTTGTACTAAACTAGGGACATTAAGAAGCTTAGCCATTTCACCCAAGTATAATATAAATAATGCTAGTAATCTCAGTCAAAAAAAAAATGACTGCCACATATTCCAAGCAAAACTGTATGATCCACAGTGACCAACCAAGCCTTCTGTGACAGAAAGATAGAAGGGGTTAGATGGTAAGCATCTTAAAATTCTTCAGCTTGAGTTGAAAGGTTCATAGGTAGGTACTAGGCTATCTGCCCGAGGGCATTTCTAAGCCTAGCCAGAGTGTCTCGGCTATCACCGTCCCATTGATTAATTAACTAATCCTCTGTCAAGCAGAGCCAATGAAGTGATCCCAGGGTTGTATTTTCTGTTACAGATCCACTCGTCAAGGTTTCTCTTGAAGAGTGTTAGTGAGGGGCTCTGCGTAATGTAGTTTGGAATTTTGTTCCAAAGCATGGGGAGTCTCTGTGACAGGAATCTATCCCGCCAGCATGTTACATTTATTGTTGTGGTGAGGTTTAGCTCACTAGAGTGCGTGGCTCGCAGTGACTTGGATTTCTTTAGGTGGAGCATGTCCATCAATACTGAGTTGGACATGGCTTTGTAAGCCAAGCAGAGATCACCTCTGAGTAAGTGATATGCCACTGAGTACAGCCAGAGTTTTTTCATTCGGGCTGCATAGGACATATGTTTGAGCCAGTAATCCTCTTGGTGAGGTACTTTTGTGGTCTCTCCAGCTGTTGGAAGTGTCTTGCGAGGTACATCCCAAATGGGGCATTGTACTCTATGATGGGTCTGATGAGTGACGAGTAGAGGGGCACTATAACCTCTTTATTTCTAGATGTGAACCCTTTAGTAATTAGATGGGCCACATAGAAGGATTTCCTAAATACTTTGGCAATATGATTGTCAAAGTAGAGATTACTATCTACTTGGGTCCCCAGATCTCTTATTACCTCTTCTGTATTAAGGGGGCTGCCACCTATGTGGTAATTCATGAGTGTTTTTTTTTCCCCAAATGGGATGACTATGCATTTTTTGGCATTTAGCTTGAGGCCAAGACTTTGACACCAGGTGTCCGTCTCAGTAAGGCCCTTTTGGAGGATGTCAGTGTCAGCCGGAAAGTCAGTTATGGCTCCTAGTTTGCAGTCATTGGCGAACTTGGTTAGCCATAGTCCTCCTGTGTTTGCCTGTACTTCTGAGAAGTATATGTCGAACAGTTGGAGTCCCAGGACCGAGGCCTGCGGGACACCACTTGTGACTGGTTTAGAGTCGGACCTGGAGCCCATTTGATGATAGATAAATGCAATCATGTCCTCCACTGGTCCTGTTTTTTTTTTTTTTTGAAAAAACGGAAAACAGCGCCACACGACCTTGCTCCAGCAAAGAACAAAAGTAGATCCAGAAGAGCTAAACGCTAATTTTATTTGTAAACGTTTTCGCCTTGCTACAAACGCTTGGCTTCATCAGAGTTCAAACAAAACATAATAACTAAAGCAAGCTTAAATACTAAAAGGAAGTGATGTCATAAAGTAACCATTTTAAAAAAATTGTATATAAATTTTTAAAAAAAACATTTTGTAAAAAAACTTTTGTTTTAAAACCTTAATTAAAACATATATCGTGTTTGCAAAAGACTTTCTTGAATAGAAATTGCATTACATTCAAGTTATAATCCTAGCAACAATCAATAATTAAAGAGTAAACACAGCGTGTCTAAACCTGTAATAAAAACCCATCAACTAATCAGATATATACACTTAATGGATATTAAATGTAAAGACTTTGATGTCATGACAAAAAAGTTAACTTAAATAACTCTTAAGTCTTAAAACAGGTAAGATGTTGCAATTGTCATTCAAACCGGGGACATGGAAGGCATCTGTTCTAAATTGCCACTCCAGTTCCCTCAGTTCTAACAGTAATGGAAAAGGGCCCCCTCTAATTGATGGAATAATCTGGTCTATCGCCATAAAAGAAAAACTGTGTCCTGGAAAATCAATCAGGTGTTTGGAAAGGGCATTATTAGGATTTTCCGTCCTCATTGCATATACGTGTTCGTATGCGTCCGTCTTTCCTATGTAGTAAGGCGGGCAGCAGTTACAAAAGGCAGCATACACTACTGCTTTGCTGTCACAATTAAGGGGCTTCCTTATAGTGTATTTCTTGTCCCTTATTATAAAAGTCTGACCCACTTTAACAAGGTTACATCTATTACAGAAACCACATTGGAACATCCCCAGCCTTTTATTAAATCGTGTACCAGTGTTGTTTATCTGTAGTAGTTCCTTCAAATTTTTACTTCTCTTAAAAACAAATTTAGGGCTACTACCAAATTTGTTAACCAGCAAGGGGTTATTCAAAATGAAGTCCCAATTCTTCTGAATTATTGATACAATGTCATTAGAATCAAAGCTAAATGTGGTAATGTAGCAGAGTGTAGGATCAAACCTTTTTCTTTCAGTAGCCCTGTCATTCTCACTACTGGAAACAATTTCTTGCACAGGAGGAGATGTCAATATCTCTACCCCTATGTTGCTTGACAAGATGGCCGTAAAAAAGCCATTAACCCTTTTTGTAACCACCTCGTCCAAAATGTCGTGTACAAATTTAGAAGGATAATTTCAAGAACATATCAGATAAAGTGTTACATTCTGCATAGAATACATCCAACGTACTGCACATTCTTGCAGCTCTTACAAATTGGCCTTTCACTATAGCTTTCTTCTGTCGGCGAGGATGGTGACTCGCAAAGTGTAAGAAAGAATTGCAGTACGTTGGCTTTCTATAAATTGCTGAAACAAATGAATTTGTTTGTAAGTCTTTCTCAAGATTTACATCGAGAAAGTCAATTCTTGTTGTTGCAAACTTATAAGTGAATTCCAAGAACTCCGTTGTGGTATTAATTTCTGCCACAAAATTATCAGCTACTGTTAAATCTCCATCAAGTAAAATAAAGATATCATCTAGGTATCTCGTATAATACTTGATAGGTTTTACCAAGTCCTTTGACTTAAAAGAATATTTTTCTCCCCGTAGCTCATAAAAAAGTTCGCTACCCCTGCTCCACAAGGGGAGCCCCTGGCAACGGCTTTTTTCTGTAAGGAAAATTTTTGTCAAACATGAAATAGTTTGGACAAAACAATATCCAACATTATAACATCAATCTCACTATTTGGAGCCCCCATTTCAATCAATAACAGGGCTACCCATTCAAGGGCTTCAATATGGGGAATAGAGGTGTATAAATCAACAACATCAACAGTGAGGAAATTCACCTCACTGTTGAAAGGTTGATTATTAATAGCCTCTAAGAAAGACCAGGAGTCCTTACAAATCAATGGTAAATGTTTCATATATTTAGAAAGCAAATTATCGACTAATTTAGCTGAAAAGTAAGTGATAGAGGACCTACCATCTATTAGAGCCCTCATAGGGGGGTTCAATAAGTCTTTATGGATTTTTGGGATGCCGAACATCACCGGTATTTTGGGTAATGGTATATCTATAAAGGTGTATGTGTCATGGTCAATTTTATTTTCAAGAAATAGGTCACGATAGTATCCCTTTATTCTTTTATATGTTGCATGAACTTCATTCAGGGAAGCTTCGGCATACGCTGCTGAATCCAAAATACTAAACATCTTTTCTTTATAGAGGGCATCCTCAAATACTACCAGTCCTCCCCCTTTGTCAGGCTTAAGTAATCTAATAGACTTGTTACGAAGATTACTTAACATCTCCGTTTGTGCCTTGGTAATATTAGACTCAAATTTAGTCCTCATCCTAAAATTGTTGGCAAATAAGTGTCTCAAATCAACCTCACATGCCTGTTCAAAGACAAAAAGTGCAGGATGTAATGGTGGATTAAAAACACTTGGAGGTTTTAAAGATAAAGAACTATTGGTATTATTAACCTCATTGCTAAAAAACAATTTCAGATTCAACTTTCTAATGAAACATTTCAAGTTTATAAGTTCTGTGGATATATCTCCCACTCTACTAGGGACAAAGGTATATCCATAGGCTAACAATTCAATTAGTTCTTTGAATTTACAATCGGTAAAATTGTAAATTTTGAAATCCCCACTTGAATTTGTCAAAATGTCAGGAACGCCTGTACCAGCGTCCAAGACGCCCTCATTCGTTTCGATGTCATTCCTCATTGGAATTCCTTCAATTGAGGTTAATGTCATAGGACCATTCAAAACAAGATCTATCTCCTGTTGAACCGTTGTCGTGGTTTCCGCTGCTCTAAAAAATCAGTATTATTGTTGTTATTATGCCAATTAGGATTATTTCTTTTGTTGTTGGTGTAATGATTCTTTATTCTGTTGCTCCGTCTTGGACCAGCAACAGAATTGTTGTATTCGCCCTGGTCAGTACCTTCATCATTGGTATTTACATCCACTTGATCGTGTTCCACAACACCATTATCAGAATTGACCCCAGTAGATGCCAATCCCCCCCGTTCTAAAAACCGGAGTTTGGGATAAGCAGTGTCTGATTGACGCTTGCCTATCTCTAGCAAGCTTTTGGTCTTATTTTGTTTAAGTTTAACAAGCATTGCTTCAATGCTTGTTAAAGTCGATCATAGTCAATTCTAAATACTGAAAAATTCAAGTCTTCTTTTAATTGCCTGTCCAGCACCTCAATGTCCAACAGTAATTGACCTATTTGTTGTTCGTAGTGTTTAATAATCAGTTCAAGTAGTTGAATACCCTGTGCTTGGAACAGTTCTTTAAGGTCATTTAAAAAAGAAGCTGAATTAATTAATCCTGAGGGTGCAAAACAATTACGTAAGCCCTTTGGTATTAGCCCCTCTTGAATGCATTGTCTGAAATAAGCGGACTCTAATTGGAGCTTCTTTAACTTTAAAACAAGACCATCAAAAAGCTTCAATTTGTCCGACAAAGTAGTAGTATTATTTCCGTCATTCATACAATTAACATTGTAGGAGCCACTGTTGTTAAACATAAAGGCCGTAGTGTCCGACATCCAATTTGTTATATTAAAGGACCCACTTACTTGATTGGGAGCTTCCAAGGCTGTAGAGGCTCGCTGCATCGGTGAAACAGTGTCACCGGCTAAAACATTAGCTCTCAATGCGCTATGGCCAAGAGAACTAGCGGGTAAAACGTTATTACGCACCTCCTGGTTTGAATGTGCGTTCAAGCCTCCGTTGTTTGTTCCTCTAGTGGAAGCTGGAAACGGTTGCCCTGCTGGAAGCGAGTCATTACTATCACTCGCTGCTCCACTAGAAAGTAATGGTTGTGATGGTAAAATAGAACCGTTAACGGTAACATCCTTCCTTTCCACCGCATCAAGTCTGGCATTTAATCTGTCAAGCTTCTCAGATAGTGCTGCCAAAATAGATGTCATCCCACTGGTGTTTTCTGGATTAGTGTCTCGATTCTCCTCAGTACGAGCGTTGCCCGAAAATGTGGAAAACATGTTCGGGGTGCTGGGGCTATCAGGTCCCTCTGTGGCCATACAAACAGACTGGCGTAAAACAACAAATAGCAAAAAACTGATGAAAAAACGGAAAACAGCGCCACACGACCTTGCTCCAGCAAAGAACAAAAGTAGATCCAGAAGAGCTAAACGCTAATTTTATTTGTAATTGCTACAAACGCTTGGCTTCATCAGAGTTCAAACAAAACATAATAACTAAAGCAAGCTTAAATACTAAAAGGAAGTGATGTCATAAAGTAACCATTTTAAAAAAATTGTATATAAATTTTTAAAAAAAACATTTTGTAAAAAAACTTTTGTTTTAAAACCTTAATTAAAACATATATTCGTGTTTGCAAAAAGACTTTCTTGAATAGAAATTGCATTACATTCAAGTTATAATCCTAGCAACAATCAATAATTAAAGAGTAAACACAGCGTGTGTCTAAACCTGTAATAAAAACCCATCAACTAATCAGATATATACACTTAATGGATATTAAATGTAAAGACTTTGATGTCATGACAAAAAAGTTAACTTAAATAACTCTTAAGTCTTAAAACAGGTAAGATGTTGCAATTGTCATTCAAACCGGGGACATGGAAGGCATCTGTTCTAAATTGCCACTCCAGTTCCCTCAGTTCTAACAGTAATGGAAAAGGGCCCCCTCTAATTGATGGAATAATCTGGTCTATCGCCATAAAAGAAAAACTGTGTCCTGGAAAATCAATCAGGTGTTTGGAAAGGGCATTATTAGGATTTTCCGTCCTCATTGCATATACGTGTTCGTATATGAATCTGCGGTCCGTCTTTCCTATGTAGTAAGACGGGCAGCAGTTACAAAAGGCAGCATACACTACTGCTTTGCTGTCACAATTAAGGGGCTTCCTTATAGTGTATTTCTTGTCCCTTATTATAAAAGTCTGACCCACTTTAACAAGGTTACATCTATTACAGAAACCACATTGGAACATCCCCAGCCTTTTATTAAATCGTGTACCAGTGTTGTTTAGGGTTAGGAGGTGCGTAATAACATTTTACCCGCTAGTTCTCTTGGCCATAGCGCATTGAGAGCTAATGTTTTAGCCGGTGACACTGTTTCACCGATGCAGCGAGCCTCTACAGCCTTGGAAGCTCCCAATCAAGTAAGTGGGTCCTTTAATATAACAAATTGGATGTCGGACACTACGGCCTTTATGTTTAACAACAGTGGCTCCTACAATGTTAATTGTATGAATGACGGAAATAATACTACTACTTTGTCGGACAAATTGAAGCTTTTTGATGGTCTTGTTTTAAAGTTAAAGAAGCTCCAATTAGAGTCCGCTTATTTCAGACAATGCATTCAAGAGGGGCTAATACCAAAGGGCTTACGTAATTGTTTTGCACCCTCAGGATTAATTAATTCAGCTTCTTTTTTAAATGACCTTAAAGAACTGTTCCAAGCACAGGGTATTCAACTACTTGAACTGATTATTAAACACTACGAACAACAAATAGGTCAATTACTGTTGGACATTGAGGTGCTGGACAGGCAATTAAAAGAAGACTTGAATTTTTCAGTATTTAGAATTGACTATGATCGGACTTTAACAAGCATTGAAGCAATGCTTGTTAAACTTAAACAAAATAAGACCAAAAAGCTTGCTAGAGATAGGCAAGCGTACCAATCAGACACTGCTTATCCCAAACTCCGGTTTTTAGAACGGGGGGGATTGGCATCTACTGGGGTCAATTCTGATAATGGTGTTGTGGAACACGATCAAGTGGATGTAAATACCAATGATGAAGGTACTGACCAGGGCGAATACAACAATTCTGTTGCTGGTCCAAGACGGAGCAACAGAATAAAGAATCATTACACCAACAACAAAAGAAATAATCCTAATTGGCATAATAACAACAATAATACTGATTTTTTAGAGCAGCGGAAACCACGACAACGGTTCAACAGGAGATAGATCTTGTTTTGAATGGTCCTATGACATTAACCTCAATTGAAGGAATTCCAATGAGGAATGACATCGAAACGAATGAGGGCGTCTTGGACGCTGGTACAGGCGTTCCTGACATTTTGACAAATTCAAGTGGGGATTTCAAAATTTACAATTTTACCGATTGTAAATTCGAAAAAGAACTAATTGAATTGTTAGCCTATGGATATACCTTTGTCCCTAGTAGAGTGGGAGATATATCCACAGAACTTATAAACTTGAAATGTTTCATTAGAAAGTTGAATCTGAAATTGTTTTTTAGCAATGAGGTTAATAATACCAATAGTTCTTTATCTTTAAAACCTCCAAGTGTTTTTAATCCACCATTACATCCTGCACTTTTTGTCTTTGAACAGGCATGTGAGGTTGATTTGAGACACTTATTTGCCAACAATTTTAGGATGAGGACTAAATTTGAGTCTAATATTACCAAGGCACAATGTTAAGTAATCTTCGTAACAAGTCTATTAGATTACTTAAGCCTGACAAAGGGGGAGGACTGGTAGTATTTGAGGATGCCCTCTATAAAGAAAAGATGTTTAGTATTTTGGATTCAGCAGCGTATGCCGAAGCTTCCCTGAATGAAGTTCATGCAACATATAAAAGAATAAAGGGATACTATCGTGACCTATTTCTTGAAAATAAAATTGACCATGACACATACACCTTTATAGATATACCATTACCCAAAATACCGGTGATGTTCGGCATCCCAAAAATCCATAAAGACTTATTGAACCCCCCTATGAGGGCTCTAATAGATGGTAGGTCCTCTATCACTTACTTTTCAGCTAAATTAGTCGATAATTTGCTTTCTAAATATATGAAACATTTACCATTGATTTGTAAGGACTCCTGGTCTTTCTTAGAGGCTATTAATAATCAACCTTTCAACAGTGAGGTGAATTTCCTCACTGTTGACGTTGTTGATTTATACACCTCTATTCCCCATATTGAAGCCCTTGAATGGGTAGCCCTGTTATTGATTGAAATGGGGGCTCCAAATAGTGAGATTGATGTTATAACCGCAGTGTTGGATATTGTTTTGTCGTCAAACTATTTCATGTTTGACAAAAATTTTTTCTTACAGAAAAAAGGCGTTGCCATGGGCTCCCCTTGTGGAGCAGTGGTAGCGAACTTTTTTATGAGCTACTGGGAGAAAAATATTCTTTTTAAGTCAAAGGACTTGGTAAAACCTATCAAGTATTATACGAGATACCTAGATGATATCTTTATTTTACTTGATGGAGATTTAACAGTAGCTGATAATTTTGTGGCAGAAATTAATACCACAACGGAGTTCTTGGAATTCACTTATAAGTTTGCAACAACAAGAATTGACTTTCTCGATGTAAATCTTGAGAAAGACTTACAAACAAATTCATTTGTTTCAGCAATTTATAGAAAGCCAACGTACTGCAATTCTTTCTTACACTTTGCGAGTCACCATCCTCACCGACAGAAGAAAGCTATAGTGAAAGGCCAATTTGTAAGAGCTGCAAGAATGTGCAGTACGTTGGATGTATTCTATGCTAAATGTAACACTTTATCTGATATGTTCTTGAAGCGAAATTATCCTTCTAAATTTGTACACGACATTTTGGACGAGGTGGTTACAAAAAGGGTTAATGGCTTTTTTACGGCCATCTTGTCAAGCAACATAGGGGTAGAGATATTGACATCTCCTCCTGTGCAAGAAATTGTTTCCAGTAGTGAGAATGACAGGGCTACTGAAAGAAAAAGGTTTGATCCTACACTCTGCTACATTACCACATTTAGCTTTGATTCTAATGACATTGTATCAATAATTCAGAAGAATTGGGACTTCATTTTGAATAACCCCTTGCTGGTTAACAAATTTGGTAGTAGCCCTAAATTTGTTTTTAAGAGAAGTAAAAATTTGAAGGAACTACTACAGATAAACAACACTGGTACACGATTTAATAAAAGGCTGGGGATGTTCCAATGTGGTTTCTGTAATAGATGTAACCTTGTTAAAGTGGGTCAGACTTTTATAATAAGGGACAAGAAATACACTATAAGGAAGCCCCTTAATTGTGACAGCAAAGCAGTAGTGTATGCTGCCTTTTGTAACTGCTGCCCGTCTTACTACATAGGAAAGACGGACCGCAGATTACGTGACCGCATATACGAACACGTATATGCAATGAGGACGGAAAATCCTAATAATGCCCTTTCCAAACACCTGATTGATTTTCCAGGACACAGTTTTTCTTTTATGGCGATAGACCAGATTATTCCATCAATTAGAGGGGGCCCTTTTCCATTACTGTTAGAACTGAGGGAACTGGAGTGGCAATTTAGAACAGATGCCTTCCATGTCCCCGGTTTGAATGACAATTGCAACATCTTACCTGTTTTAAGACTTAAGAGTTATTTAAGTTAACTTTTTTGTCATGACATCAAAGTCTTTACATTTAATATCCATTAAGTGTATATATCTGATTAGTTGATGGGTTTTTATTACAGGTTTAGACACACGCTGTGTTTACTCTTTAATTATTGATTGTTGCTAGGATTATAACTTGAATGTAATGCAATTTCTATTCAAGAAAGTCTTTTTGCAAACACGAATATATGTTTTAATTAAGGTTTTAAAACAAAAGTTTTTTTACAAAATGTTTTTTTTAAAAATTTATATACAATTTTTTTAAAATGGTTACTTTATGACATCACTTCCTTTTAGTATTTAAGCTTGCTTTAGTTATTATGTTTTGTTTGAACTCTGATGAAGCCAAGCGTTTGTAGCAAGGCGAAAACGTTTACAAATAAAATTAGCGTTTAGCTCTTCTGGATCTACTTTTGTTCTTTGCTGGAGCAAGGTCGTGTGGCGCTGTTTTCCGTTTTTTCATCAGTTTTTTGCTATTTGTTGTTTTTTTTTTTTTGGTTATGAGAATGAAAATAACTAATAACTATGTAGATATAAGATAAGCATACTGATTTTTTACTGTCATTTTTTTTTAACATTCTTCTTAGAAGAAATCTTGACATCAAAAACTGGACAATTACAGAAAGGGTTGGGATAGAGGTTATGATATAAAACGTTTTGCAACCAAGCCACTCAGTAACATAGAAGGATAAAGCCCTGAGTATGTCGCAGTTTGAATAGTGGCTTTGGTGCCTGTAGAAGCTGGCATAAGAGGATGGGAGTGAGCGGCCTCTGGCTGCTCAACCATTCTGGAGGGAGGTGACTTTGGTTCGCCAGATGGGTGCACATAACTGCAGCACTAGGTGTTTAGCCTGTGGAGCCCTAAGACTACCTAGCTCATGCTGCTGCTGTGTGCAACTGCACTGTGAGCTGAGGAGAAACCTTGGAGGGCAGCTATAGTGGAGCTCAGAAGAGACACCACAATGAGGAGGGACTGCTCTGCCATGGGAGAGGGTATGCTGCCCCTCAGAACTAGCAAAACTGTCCTGCTCCCCACCACCAGACTATCACTGCAAACATCTCAGCTCCTGGGGATTTATGGGCAAAAAAGAATGGGATGCAGGCCTCTTCTGCCCAGGAATCCCCAGCTCCGGCAACTGCTAAACGAATGGACCAAGTGGGTGAAGGTAAATAAGTCACTAGGATTGGTCCTGCAAGGGTGTAAAAAAAAAAAAAACACTCTTTTGTAACCTGTTTCCAAATGCCACTCAACCAGAAGTCATTAGCAATGTTCAGGGAAATACATGTATAATGTAAAAGCCTGCCCATCACCTTCAAATCCTTAGAGAAAGGAAGGCGAGAGAAGAGGATTGTCAGGGGAGGAAAGAGAATGGAAATGTTCATGCTAAAGAAAATCAAAGCCACTAAAGGGGGCATTTAGAAGAAAATTCTTTTCTGAGAAGGAAGAGGTGTTGTGACAAAAAAGTTCTGATTCTTGGGACAAGCACTCTTCATGGTGACTGAAAAAGCATGACCACAGCAATAAGGTACAGTTCTAAATGACTGAAATCTAAAAAGTGTATATCAGTAAAAACAATCTAAAGTCTCTCTTTTTTAAAACACAGATGTTCTTCCTTGTTTCTGGAGGCAGACACAGTTATGGAGAATGAAAATAATTACACAAATTTTCTCTAATGTCCCCTCTTTTTCCAAATCAAGAAAAAGGGTAGATGCTTTTGGTCCAATGAGAAAACCAGAAGATATTGGACTAGATGTAATTTTGGAAGCTACGCTATCTGGATAAGGCTGTCCTTTAAGCCAAGCATGCTTCCTTGTCATCAAATCAGTATTCCGAAGCTTGAATGAAACATATTCAGCATGATTAATGAACTTATAAGGATGCATAGACAAATAAGATGGAGTACTCGAGAAGACCAACATTTTTACATCACCAGACTTTTTGACACAAGGCGTTCAACAATTCTGTACTGATACACCATAAACGTTATGATCTTTATTAGAGGAGCATAAAGGTCTGAAAAAAAATTTTTTTTTCCATTCTCAGATATGGCCAATTCAATCTTGAGACACACTATCAGATCTGTCTAAACCTTTAAATCCACTAGGAATCACATTTGGGTGCATAAAAATTGTCTTGCAAAAATGGTGTTTCTAATAGAAGTATATCAGTAAACTTGCAAAACATCCATTGTTCTTTGAACACAAAGACAGAATTTTACTTGTAATGTTAGCTATATTCTAATCATCTGGCGGTACATCATAAATCTTCACCAGTCCCATCTACGCTTTCAAACACTGTATCATTCTCCTATGATTCATCAGCTGAAGTTAAAAATAGTGAAGGGTCTATCTAAACTGAACACTGTGTATTAAAATAAGAAATAACATCAGATTTCTTATTTAAAACAAATCTTGCCAAGCTAAAATTCAATCTAACATTAATCTGGCTAGAAACAATTAGTCATTATTTTGCCCAATAATACTGTTCTGAAGAGAATTGAAATCATTGAACTCAAAACAATAATTCAAAGCATGCTGCTAATATCCTGATAGCCTGTGCAATTCATCTGCAATGGACAAATCCCATATGACTGATTTATTATCACTATATTACTTTTCTTCAATCTACTTAACTCTGCCAAATTCATCTGTACTTAATTGCGTGATAACCAAGTAGGTGAACTGGTGGCCAAAGACCCTTTTTAGCCAGGACCCAGACTTAAATGCAAACACAAAAGTCAGTGAGTACAATATACAAGTTTAACAGTCTAAGAAAGACAACTACAGGACTTCAAAAGGTAACAAATCAACAGACAGAAGTTTTAGACCAGCAGTCAAGTGTCAAAACACTTGTTAAGCACCAAACGTTAACTCTGGGAGATAACATAATGATACACAACATTATTAAAGGTGTTAAGATTCTTTAGCAGGTATTGTACACTTCTTGTTAAATAAGACTATGTGTATCATCATTTATTTATTTTTATTTGACATTTGTTTACCAGAAAAGTCAGATTGGGATAATATCCCGTTTTTAATGGAAGCCTGGGGAGAAAAACTCCACAATAACATAATACGGTTACAGTTAAAGTTATTACACTGCCTAATACAGAAGAAAGGCATAGTAACTAAATAAAAATTCAGCTTCTGTTCATACAGTGTGAACCTACACATACATAGTGGAAATATCTGGATTGATATAACAAACTGAAAAAAGAACATTGACAATGGTAAAGTATTCACAAACTGCAGTTTATACAGATGACAACCATATCGAGTACACTCTTTGGAAAGTACAGTTTTGTACCTACCATAAATGTAGATGTTCGAGTGCTAATACAGCTGCAGTCATAACAGATGGGTTTTCCTGCCGTCAGGCGGGTCCTCGGTCGGCCGAATTCCAAAGTGTAGGTCCGGCGTCAGTTGTCGTCGCTTCTTCCCTGATGTCAGTGAGCCAGGGGTATAAAAGAACCAGCCGATGCCATTTTCTTCAGTTTTTCTTGTCCCAGATGTCAGGTGCCCCCAGAAGGAAGGCAATACATAAATTTGTGTAATAAAGCAATGCAATATAATCAAAATACAGTAGTTGCAAGCAAATACACCATAAAAGAATACCCCAATCAGGTTGTATGAGGAGGTGTTAGCCAATAGGCCTGTCCCAAGAAGGGAAGGAGGGAGGGAAACCTGGACTGCAGCTGTATTAGCACTCGAACATCTACATTTATGGTAGGTACAAAACTGTACTATGTTCATCGTGCATACAGCTGCAGTCATAACAGATGGGTAGAATCCCAAAGCTAAGAAAGGGGTGGTAGGCACTAGGTGGAACTAGGAGGAGCTAGAATGCCCTGCAAGACTGCAGTGGCAAAGCCTGCTCTAGTTTTGGAGTATAATGGTAGGTGGTAGTGCTGGCAGAAGGTATACACAGAACTCCAAGTGGCTGCTTCCAAAATATCTTTGGTAGGAACTCCTCTGAGGAAAGCTGCAGAGGTAGCTGTGGCCCTTGTGGAGTGAGATCTAATGCCTGCAGGTACAGTTTTACCATGAAAAGAGTAACAAAAGCGTATGCAGTGGGCTATCCATTTTGAGACTGTCTGTTTGGAAATTGGCTTCCCTTGAGCTCCTATAGCATAGGACACAAAGAGCTGTTCTGATTTTCTGAAAGGCTTTGTTCTGTCCAAATAATAACGCAGCTGTCTGTGGATGTCCAAGGAATGTAGTAGTCTCTCCCCTTTGTTTTGAGGATTAGGGTAAAAGGTAGGTAAGTGTATAGCCTGATTCAAAGCTACCCTGGATACCACCTTTGGCATAAAGGATGGGTTGGTTCGTAAGGAAACTCTGTCCTGATGGAAGATGATAAAAGGCTGCACAGCCATGAGGGCTTGTAGTTCCGATACCCTATGAGCTGAGGTGATAGCCAGAAGGAAGCTGTTTTCCAGGACAAATATTGCAAATCTGTTGAGGCAGCTGGCTCAAAAGGAGGCAAGGTCAGCTTTTCTAGAATTAAATTGAGATCCCAAGCAGGTATTGGTTGTTTCCTTGGGGGTTTTATATTCTTAGCCCCTCTGAGGAACTGTCTTAAGAGGGGGTGAGAGAATAAAGGTGGATCAGTGTTGTATTCTGCAGAAATGGCTGAGGCATGGATTTTGATAGAGGAGAATGAAAGTCCACTGCTTAGCAGCTCAGCTAGATACTGTAATATTTGAGGTAAATGCAGTTTTCCAGGATTCTGGCCCTTTTTCTCATTCCAGGCACAAAACCGTTTCCATTTTGCGGAGTAAGCTTTTCTAGTAGACGGCCTTTTGGCCTCCAAAATGACATCCTGCACCTCCTTGGAGAGTAGGGTCTGTTGTGATGTTAAGGAATCTTCCATGCGGCCAGATTGAGTGTTTTCAGCTGACTGTGAAGAGTTTTGAAGCTGTGCTGAGTCAGAAGAAGAGGCATTAGAGGTAGGGTCCATGGAGGGGAATGCATCAGGCTCCTCAGGAGTGGGTACCAGTGCTGTCTTGGCCAGTCTGGAGCAATGAGAATCATCTTTGGTCTGTCTGCTCTGGTTTTTAATAGAACTTTGGGCAGCAGAGGAAGAGGTGGAAAGGCATAAACTGTCATTGTTGTCCAACTGAAAGAGAGAGCGTCCACTCTCCAGGCCTGTGGATGAAAAGTCCTTGAGCAGAATTTTGTCAATTGGTGATTTTTGTGGGAGGCAAAGAGATCTATGTCTGGCCTTCCCCATGCTTGAATTATCTCTGTAAAAACTTGAGGATGCAACTTCCATTCGTGTGGATCTGTCATATCTCTGCTTAGGTTGTCTGCCAGCTTGTTTTCCTTGCCTGGCAAGTACTGTGCTTGAAGTTCAATTTGTAATTCCAGGGCCATGTTCCAAAGTGACATGGCCAACCTGCATAGGGGGTATGAATGGGTTCCTCCCTGTTTGTTTATGTACCACATTACTGTGGTGTTGTCCGTCCTTATCAATAGTTGACCTGGATGCAGAAGGTCTTTGAAAGCTATAATAGCATTTATTACTGCTAGCATTTCCTTTTGATTGATGTGAAGGTGCTTTTCTTTTTGGGACCATTTACCCTGAATGCACCGATCTGTCATGTGCGTCCCCCAGGCGTAGTCCGAGGCGTCTGTTGTGATGACTTGATTTGCTTGAGGCTTGCAGAATGGGAGACCTGTGTTTGTTTGGCATGCTTGAGCCCACCACAGAAATTCCTTTTGAAGACATGGAATTAGTGGTATTATTGTTTCCAAACTGTGGCTGTGTTGAGACCATAGGTTTTTCAGGTACCATTGAAGTTTCCTCATATGCAGCTTTACACATGGGATTAGTAGGATGCAAGATGCCATGAATCCCAGAGCCTGCAGGATTTTCCTTGCAGTCAGCCTGGAGAAATTTGCTAGTTTTCTGAAGTATTGAGTTAGTTGCCCCGTCAGGGAAGAAGCGACGACAACCGACGCCGGACCTAGACTTTGGAATTCGGCCGACCGAGGACCCGCCTGACGGCAGGAGAACCCATCTGTTATGACTGCAGCTGTATGCACGATGAACATCAGAGATGATTAAATAATATAGCCTAGGCAAAAACATATTTGTCCTTTATCTAAGAAATAATAAAATGTAAGAGGAAGTACAAAATGCAAAAGGAAAAAAAAATCTCAAAAAAAGCTAATTAAAAAACTTACACAGAAATTTGCAAAAGATTTTGTAAAGGCTACACATAGTCCCCAATTTTAGTCTACACAAACAGTTCTGCAGATTCCAGTGAAAAAGACGAAACAGCCTCCAACCAGAGTTAAATTTCAGTAATTTAAATAGCCCATAGTTCCTTCTCCATTCTCTTTGGCAGTGAAAAAAGATGGATTTTAAAAGAAAGATGAAAAACCTTTTAACTGTATTTAGCACAAACAAAACAGGACAGTAAGAAGGAACATAACTTCTGATATATACCTTGTTTAAAATAACGTGAACAAAGTAATTACAACTTCACTCTAAGCATAAAACCCTTTTAAACCAAAACAGCTGCTTTCATGCCATGTACTGACATACATTAATTAAATAAACATTCACTATAATTTAGTGAATAAGTAAACTATTAAACCAAAAGATTTCTCCTGAGGATGGATTGTCTGATAGAAGCTTCGTGAAGGACCAACTATCTTCTTGCCTCTTTGGCTCTACAATTGACTATGCCTTATTTACTAAGGCTAAATGCAGTAATTAAATCAAAAGGTGCTTCAACAAAGTATTAGTTTAAGGGTGTGCACACTTATGCAACCAGCTTATTATACATTTTTTTTTTTTATATTTTTTCCAGTAACAGATTTGTTTTTCAACTGAATTGTACAGGTTATAGGTCACATTAAAGGTGGGAAAAGTTTTGAAATTATTTATTGTGGTCTCATTTTTTATATCACAAAACTTGGCACTTGACAGGGATGTGTACACTTTTTATATCCACTGTATACTTCAATTAATGTGCAAAACATATTTAATTAGCATTTTTAAAATGGTCTCTCATATAGAAATATACTGTTTCACAGTAATTTACATTTTGTATTTTCATTCAAAATACACTTTTACTGCCATCATACTGTTGGTTTAATTGATTTGCATATTTAATATGAAAACTGTCTCATTAATATCTATTTGGCAGTTTTCTGTTAACATAAATAAGACTAAGATTGAGATCCCTCACTTTTAAAGCAATAAAATACAGTGTTTTAAAAGCTCAAGATAAAAAAATTGTGAAATCACCCTCTTGGCTTTTCACTACACAATAGGAGGTGATTACAGGGTACATCTTCTTGTCTTGTACAGAGCAGTGCAGTGCAGAGAAAGGACACAACGAGTTTACCTGCCACATCTACTCTTTCTGTTTAACTGAATGTTCATCTAAATTCATACAATATGACTAAAATTACATACTTACTTGCACAGATAAGTTTCCCACTTGAAGAGTGGACAGAGCACATTGTGAAATGGAGGAAAGGAATAGAAACAGATACTGTCAGATTTGTCTTTGAATATTGACTCACATGTAGCATTATGTCTGCACATGACTATTTACTTTCTTTCCTCTAGCCCTCTTTCCCAATGTTAAATTAGTTTATGTTTATGTTAAATAAGCTTATGGACAGTGCAGTGGTTTGCTTTGTCACCTCACAGCAAGAGGTTCTCTGGTTTGATTCTCGGCTAGGGTGCCTTCTGTGCGGAGTCTGCATGTCCTCCCTCTGTTTATGTGGGTTTCCTCCAGGTGCTCGGGTTTCCTCCCATGTTACAAAGACATTCGTCTTGGAGAATTTCTCCCTGAGCCTCCGCTAAAAATTGGTTTGTTCCAAATCAGATTTTCCCAGACTTGTTTAAAGCTACATATGGGCTACAAAGCCTTCCATACATTAAGACCAACAGTGGCACAGACAGTGGCTAAAGGTGGAGGCATCTTGGTCTACGTGAGCAACAAATACAAATCCAGGTTGGTTAAACAGGATGATGCCCTGGAATTCATCCATGTCCAAGTCTCCATAGACAAAGTTCCCTACCATGTCCTGGCCAGCTACAGGTCACCCTCTATAACCCACGAAAGTCACAGCTCTTACAAAGACCCACTAGAGGTATTCACCATCCAACCAAATAACCTATTTATCGAAGACGTTAATGACCCTGCTATAGACTGGGAACTCACCGGCACATTTTCTGGACTTTATCAACACAAACACCCTGGGCCAGATTGTGCGCACTCCAACCAGAGGATCAGACATATTGGATCTAGTACTCACTAACATGGGAGAGTGTTGCACCCCTCCCACCCCCCTGTGTCACACCCTCATTAGTGAGGTCAGACCACAAAACTGTCTCCCTTGAAATAAAATTCAGCCTGGAAAATCCAACTAAACCCGCAAACTAAATCCTATTAAGCAACAGTTTGTCAAAATTCACAGGTCCCCTAAAACCCAAGAACACAGCTACCTATGCAGAATTATTTACAGAAACCCTGTATAAAGATGTAAATAGTTGCACTGAGGCACCATAAGTAAGCCCAAATCTAACACTAAAAACAACCCAACTGGTGGAATCCTTACCTTAACAGCATACATAACACTCTCACAGAGACAACAGCTCTCTGATTCAACTAAAAAAGAAATTAAAGTCTAAGAAAGTCCAACAAGGCCAGTTATGAGGTCAGGTTAGCCTCCAAGGCTAAGAACAATTACAAGGCCTTCTTCAGCTATGTAAGGAGCCTTTAAGGTAACACTCAGCAGTATTCAGAACTGGTGGTGAATGGCACAATCTTCAGTGACCAGGATGACATAGAGAATCTACTGGCTGTTAAATTTAGTTCTAACTTCATCCCCTACTCACTCCTGTGAAATCACGTCTAACATATCCCTCCCAACTATCAAAAAGAGCAGGTTCTGGTGACACCTGCTAAGGCCAAAAACGCTGCTTCAGTGGGCTCCAGCAATATCCCCGTTTGCCTCCTAAATGGCCTAAAACATAACCTAGCAGGACCACTTGAGCCAATCTTTAACTACAGCCTCAAAACAAGTTACATGCCAGGTGAACTGAGGTCCACAATGGTCATAAGGGTGGACCATCAACCGAGCATGGGGATTACAGACCAATATGTTTGACAAGTCTGATATGCAGAGTCATGGAACAAATTTTCATGGAAATATTCAACAAGTTCATTGGCAACTTATTGAAACCATCCCAGCTTCACTTTAAAGGAAGGTCTTGTCTACTCAACCTGGTAGACTTCTTCAAGAGGGTTACCAAGGGTAGGGATGAGAGGAAAGCAGTGCACATCTCTTATGTTGATATGGCCAAGGCTTTCACTATCCCACTCAGGTATTGTTGACAAACTCTCAGAACTACGCAAAAATCCTTATATAACTCACTGGATTGCTGGCTGGTTCACAGATAGGACTCAAGGAGTCAGGATCGGTGAGACCATCTTCACCAGGAGACTGGTCACCAGCAAAGAATTTTGTGTTGGGCCTACTCCTGTTTGCTATCTACTTCTCAGAAGTAAAAGCTAACTTCAAGGGGCTCTGGCTCAACAAGTTCTCAGATGACTGGAAATTGGGTTACTCAGAAACAATTTATGCCTAGCATACAAGTAATCCTCAAATTCAGCTATGATAGATCTCTTGCATACACACAAAACAAACAGCATCAAAAACACTAGATCAAAGGACCTGTATTTTGCCTGTGACATAAATCGAACATGCTGGTATGACCAATATGTTTCTCAAACAATCCCTGCACTATGAAGTGAGCTGATCATCTACGTGAAGCAGAGTTCAACCCTGACCCTGTTCAAAAGAAAATTTGAGCACAGATGGAAACTTGTAAATTCACCCCCAGTCTGGCCACCATGTCCCTGATGGTCAGAGGTCAGCAGTAAGGAAATTAGTCCCCAATTAACATACCCCTCCCACACATAAACCTTCACTACCTCTTTATTAACATACCCCAACATATCGGCATCCAAGGAACTTGGGGACAAAACAGGACTTTGTTGCACAGCTAGGCTCATAAAGACCCTGTTGTTTGTTAGCCTAGTAAAAACCTATGAACCTGTAAAAATAATCTTTTGTTTGATTTAACTGGCAACCTGGGAGGTGTGAAGCTGACCATCAACAGACAGTTAGTATGATCAAAACTATTCTCATATTTCTGATATTTTCAAAGGCAGCAGCCCTAGTATTTTAGTGCTAGATTGTTTAGACTTGGCACTAATAGCATGCATTGAAGTATATAATATATTGTTTAGCTGTACAATATTGCTAATACATGGTAGCTTACACAAGAATATGTATGCTTTAAGTATTCAATATATGTTTTTAATGTAATGTGACCAAAACCTCTCACATATTTCAGTCACTACTACAGAATAAGGAACTTGAAAGCTAATAATATAAATGGTGAGAAGAGTCTGAAGTTTGCTAGTTAGTGCACTAGACTGAAGCTGTGAGCTGCTGATGGGCCATTTCTCATGTGCTGGAGTTTGATTCCCTCAGCCTTTGTCTGACAACTTTATGAATAGGACATTTAACAAAAAGTGCTTTGGGGTGTTAGAGAAGCTGAGGTGGTCTTCTAAGTAGTTTCTTTGATTACATGCTTAGTGACTACTTATGAAAGTAAAGATAAAAATACATGTTTAAATGGATGTAAACTACTAAATGAAGATACAGAAGATGAAAAAAAAAAACTTAAAACTTATTTTTTTCTTTTTTCTGTACATTGTTGGTATATTCTAGATAAAGCAAGAATATACATGCTTTAAGCCTGACTCAGGTAGAGTTACTGATGTTATAGAGGTGCCTTTAGCTTTAGATAAAGGTGAGTAATAGTTCTGGATGTTACAGCAAATTGCACATGATTTTACTTTTGGATCTTGAACAATTTAAAGAAACTTATTTGAGGAAAGTTTGAAGTATGGTATTTAATGTAATGTATTAAAACTATGAACTGTTGACAAGCTGTTACTTGTGGGTTGAGGTTCGAGTACAACAATCTTCATCTAAATATTATACAACTTTGGCCAGGTTACTTAACCAGACAATGTTTTTTTTTTTTTTTTTTTTTTTTAACTGTGATAGTCTCTTTGATAGTCTTATTGACTGTGCACCTCGGAACTCCCTATGAACCTAAAGACTGAACATATGTTTAAATGGATACAAACTCCTACGTAATAAGGAAGATGAAGGTAAAACAAATGTATTTCATTTATTCATTGATTAACTGATTGATGTCCATTATTATCAGTACATATTAGTTAAGGTGGGAATGTGTGTGCTCTAAGCATTTGGATAAAGGTTTGAATGATTGTTGTGCGAGTACCTTTAGCTTCACATAAATGATGGTTGATGGAAGCTCTGGACGTTGGTGCAAATGGCATGCAGCTTTGCTTGTGGAACTTGAACAGTCTTGAAAAAGTTTGTAATGTGAATATTGGGGAGAGCTTGAAGTCCCAATGGCTGATGCAGTGGCTTGAAGCTATGAGCTGTTTACAAGCTGTTTTTTGTGGCCAGAGTTTTATTCCCACAGTGTTAATCTACTTGGTGTGACTTTGGTAAGTTACTTGACCAGACAGTGCTCTGGGTTTTTTGGGAGTCTGGGAGGGCTCCTCAATGGTCTCCTTGACTGTATGCTTCATGACTAACTATGAACATAGGCATTAAACATACTGTATGTTTAAACTACTACATGATGGTGGGGAGATGGAATTAAAACAGATTTTTATTTTTTTGCCGTACAGTCCTGGTGATATATATTTGATGGTGGGAATGTATGCAGTTTCAGCATTCATATAGGGTTATGAAAGATTGTTGCGTAGATACCCTTAGCTTCACATAAATAGTGATTGGTGGGGAGGCATACAACTTTGCTTACAGAACTTGAAAAGTCTTGATAAAGTTATTGATGTGAATGTTGTAAATAGTTTGAGGTCTGGAGGTTGGTTTTGTGGAATGAAATTGAAAGCTGTTAATAGGCTGTTTGTTGTGGTCCAGGGTTTGATTCACACAGCCTTCATCTGCCTACTGTGTGATCTTGAGGGGGTTGCCTGGCTAGACAGTGCTTTGCAGCTTTTGTGAAACTGGGATAGTCTCTTCAATGGTCTCCTTGACTGCATACTTGGTAATTATCTATGAAACTAAAGATTAAACATATGCTGAAATGGATACAAATTAACACATGATACCACAAATTAAAACAGATTGTTTCTTTTTTGACCATTGTAATTTAGATTTTTTTTAAAATAATATATAATTATAAATAACCTTTATGAAGTATTTATTGTATGGCATATACAGTGGTATGCATATTTAAAATAACAACGACAAGCACAAGTGGGTGTAAGATAGTAAAATGGAATTAAAAGGGCAGTTTGGATGGGATTTCTATTAAATCTAAGAACCTTATGTTCCATACAAATGAAATGGTTTATTTGGAGTTTGGTTATTTTTAATGTTAACTCTTTGCGTTTTGCATCTATGACAAATAAAATTAGCTTTTGGGCAATAATTTTACTTTTACTTTTATACAACCATTATTCTAAGGATATGAGTTACTATGGAGATCACATGAATGTGAGTGATATAAGACATTTTCTATAAAATGTGTTTCTATAAAAGTAGATACCCCTCAACAGTGGCAATAAGTGGGGGAGTTTGTTGAAAATTTTAAAAATGCATAAAACATAAGTGGCTTTTTTACATGAAACTCATTGACTGCAAGATGATTTTATTAGATTAAATGCAGATGAATTTACAGTACTAGCAAGGGCTACATTCAAAGAAAACACTAATTCCTAGTGTTAATTACTTGTATATTAATGATAAAGGTATGATATGTATGCTCACTATAGAATACAAAAAAAAAATATTAACCTTAGAAAATATGTGCCCTGAGTATGATACTAGCTCAATTAACAAAGCTAGAATTTCAGCACTATTCAGGGCTTTCAAAACTTCACCAAATTGCTTAATCTTAGAGTTGCCAATATTTTTTTCTGCATCAGATTGTTTGTTTTACAGTCAATAGTGTTACTGACTTGGTAAACAGTCCAAAATTGATATGGTATACATTTCAAATGATTTGCTTTCTAAAATAACTATGTTAAAGGTGATTACATCTCCTTTATCAGATTACAATGACATTGCTTAAGCAGTAATGATAAATCCAAGAAAAATGAATTTAATACACCGCTATCTTATATAACAAAATTAAATGATACTAAAAAGTGATTTCTAAAAGAAATACAAAATGTCTTACTGTTCAGAAATAATGGTGAAGTTTCTGATGTGATCCTGTTGACTTGAAGGAAACATATTTGTATGGTAAAGTCACTACTTAGTATTAAAATAAGAGAAAACAACGAGATAAGGGCTTTTGGAATGGCAAGGAAAAAGACAAATCAAATAAATGCAAAAAGGAAAAAGGGCCTACTATCAAAAATGAAAAAAAAAATGAATGCAGAATTTCAGAATATCCTTTGAGCAAGGTTTCATTACAGTAGAAAAAGTTAAACTGCATTCTTATTCTTTAACTCCTAAAGGTTTACATTAAGTTAGCTGTTAGATCCAAAATGATGGCAAGAACTAATATCAACAGTATATCTACCCCTGGGGGTCTACTTCTAAATTTCAAACTTGTAAAACCTTGACTTTCTTATGGTCAAGACCATAAGATCGAAGACTTTGACATTTAAAAGAAAAAAATAAAAACAAAAATAGTTTTTTTTGGGGGGGGGGAGCTCCCCTGCACCACCCACACCCCCTGCTAATTAAATATGTCAACTCTGAGATCGCACTACAGCAAAGAAAATGGTCAATATACTGTTCCACACTGTACAGCGATCTCCATTTAAATGGTTCGAAATTTCAAAACTTCGATCTTATGGTCTCAACCATAAGAAAGTTGAGGTTTTAAAAGTTCAAAATGTAGAAGTAGACCCATCCCTGGTAGTAATAAGAAATAATCAGAAATTCTGGACAGTGTTAAAAATAATTATGAAAAAATAATGCACAGAATAACAGCACAGAAAGTGAAAAAAAGTAATTGATGCCTTTTAAAGCAGAATAGTCAAATAAATATTTTCAGAATAAATAAGGAATTTAGATTTTAATATATCTATAACCAAAAATAAAGGAGCAAATTAAATTCTTATAGGAAATTAAAGATCCAGGTTATGATAACATAATTTCTGAATTTTATAAAATATTACCTCACATGTTTTATCCCTTTCACAGAAAGTATTCACAGAAATTAAAGCATTTAACGCACCTCAACCATAGAAATGTACAATAACTTCACCCTTATTAAAACAGGATAAAGATCCATCTCTATGTTCTTACAGACCTCTATCTTTACTGAATGCTGATTACAATTATTTCTCTGCCAATACATTAAAAATATACTACTACATTAACAGAGGAAGACAAAACTGGCTTTACATTGCATAGCCAAACACAGGATAACATCAAAATAATTATTCTAATTAAGATTAATAACAATAAACAAGATCTATAATTAGCCTGGATCTAGATAAAGCATTTGATTCAATAAACTGATGTTATATAACTGAAGCATTAGAAATATAAAGATTTCTAAGTAAGTTCTAAGATTAATGATACATCGATTATGAATCATTTAAGAGTAATGTTATATCCCTTATTACTCATATGTATCAACATTCAAACTAGGATCTTTTGTTTCTATATTAATAACGATAGAAAGAACATGAAGCAAAGTTGCTCCTTGTCTTCTTAATTATTTGCTTTGGCTACTAAGCCTATAGCCATTTACATAAAAGTTAACAACATTACAGTAGGATTTAAAATAAATGACCATTATCCTTCCAAAATTCAGTTATTTGCTGATGATATACTGTTAACAACAGATAAAACTAATCCTCCACTAATAAATATAAAACTTCATTAAAATATTTTGAATTGATGTCTTGTCTAAAGTTCAATCAGAGTAACACTCACATCTTATAAACTAACCAAAGTTATTTCATTGAAACTAATAGCACATTTAAATTATATAGTAAAGAGATTAAATATTTAGGAGTTACTCTTACACACAATTGCAATGAAACACCATTAATAAATTATATTAAAAAAATAAACAAAAAATAAACAATCAAAAGTCAAAAATGCCCATAAAACACTATAAGTCCCAAGAAATAAAGATAATTTTATCAATTTATACTTCGTTTGGATTTTGGAGTTTTATATTTCGCTTGGATTTTGGAGCCATGTCCCAGTATTTTTCTTCTTTTTAAAAAATAAACAATGTCAATACAATAATTAATAAACTGAATAAGTTATTATTTTCAATGGAAGACAGGTTAATTTTAATCAAAATTGTTAACTTACTCAAAATACTAAACAACTTTTTTAGTTCCTTCTAAACAACACATTAAACAATTTAAAAGTATTTGTTCAAAATGCTTATGGCACTCCAGCAAACCTAGAGTAGCTCTGGGATATCATGTTGGAAAATGAAAAGAAGGTGTAATGGGATTTTTAGACCTAAAAAATGTATGCTACAATTTCTGGTATTAAAACAATAACGGTATGGTTAAACTGTGTTTACTCAGCCAAACTGGAAATATGTATGAAACCTTTTGGATAAATAAAGAAACAATGTCACTATAAAACATATAGAAATCATAAATGATAACATGTGGTGGCTGTTAAAGAAATATGTATTTAAAAAACAAGTAATTCAACAGATTCTACTTGCACAAATAGCTTATAAAAATATATATAAACTTAACATATCAATATCCAGAAATGAAAGTGTTGTTTCACTTTATTCCCTATGGCATTTACACCAGAATGTGTAGACAGTCTGAACTTTAAAAAAAATGCTAAGCTTAAAAAAAACAGGAGTTTAATTTTTAGGAATCAAATGTTAAGAATGACAAAAGTGCTTATCATTGACTAATTGGTAAAATGATCCAGGTATGGAAAACTGTCATAGTACAAATCAGACAGTTTTGAATCTCTAAAGTTGATGTAACTTCGGGTATAATTAAAAAATAACTACCCCTATTTGACTTTCTAAAGTTCTTGAAACAAATGGTGAGATAGGTGGATCATATAAAACTGATTCAAAATATATAATAGAATTGAGAACTATACATTTTGTATTACTCAATTGGTATTATGCTCTCTAATGAGTGGCTCAATTTTAAATATCACATAAAAACTCAATTTTACTATCCACAAAAATTAATTCATCTTTATTTTGGAGATTATTCTCATGGAAATGTTTACACAGATTATGTATCACTCCATACAGAATTACAAATGTATACAAAAATGAAGGTACTGGTTATTGGAGGTGTAAATCCTTAATCAAAATGATTCAATAGCATATGGTTTATGACTGCAAGGTTGTACAACCTTCTGGGGGAATGTTTTCTGCAAGCAGTGTGGACAGACACATTCATATTAATTAAACTTTTAGTGTTGTTTAATACTTACTACAAACCTATGATCACAATACCACCCCACAGAAAGCACCGTCTGTTTTAGATACCAAGGAAAATAGTTTGATCCCTCCCTTAACTTCTCCCTCCATCTTAACTACACAAGGAAATCTTAACTACACAAGGAAAAAGGTCAATTCCTTTCTATTTTGGGACAATAAAATCTACTTCTTTTTTACTAAAACCTCTAAGACACCCAAAGGCAAAGGTATTCTGCTCTCCCAACCTAAATATGCCCCCCATAGCCACAGCACCAAAAACAAACCCACATACATTCAAAGAACAATCAAACATGAAAACTGAAAAAAGGAAAATGGCTCCCTGTTCAACAAGTGGTTGACCTTCTCCCATGATCCCCAAATATTCAAACTTATAGTCAACCAAATCTTCTCTCCCCAGTAGCTAAATTAATTAGAAACAACCACTCTGCACCTTCACTGCAACCCCAAAACTAAACTCCACTGTACAGATCATTACTTCTCTATATTATTTTCACACTTCTGGCAGAGTATCCCAACGCAAATAAAAGATACTTCATATTACCAAAAATTTAGGATATTAAACTAATGAAACACTATGCTCACCTAACCTGAGCAATATCACTCTCCCTTTCTCTCATTAATACAATTCTTACTGTCTCTCATAGCAGATTCTGTTCCACCAATTTATATTTCTCACTCACATAATCTTTTAATATTACTTCTCCTTCCATCTACTCATAAACTCTAAAAGCCTTCATTCAACCCAACTATTTCATCATTCCCACTTAGACAACATGTAGCTTTAATTGAGACAACACGTAGCTTTAATTATGAAAACGATATCTAATTTTCTATAGATTTATCTTGACTTATTTTCAGTATGAATATTATAATTGTTCATACTCTTAACATTTTCAATTAGTTGATAATGGCATTTTACAGATGTGCACTTTCATTTTACTCTTGATTTCCCTCACTAAATGTAATTCTGACTTTCTTTGTATTCCTAAGCTGAGACTGAAATTGGTCACTTGTGATCAGTGCTCTATCCCAGTAAAAACTTTAATAAAATAAATAAAAATAAAGATTGATGACAGCAGTAGAAACCCCAATTTCAGTGCAACTGTTTAAAAGGCAGAGACTAGGAATAATTACAATTTACAATGTTAATTGAAATGGGCCATGTGGGAGGTGGGAACAATGATGCAAAACCTTAACCAGGGATAAGTTTCAATGGCACCATTTACAGGCCTGTCAGCAGTCTCTGTACAGGTAAACAGAACAGTATCCTAATACATAATACAGTACAGAAGGACAGACTCTCAGATCAGTTGGAGAGAAAGTGTTGCAGTCAAGAGAGGCAGTACTCTCATTAGCCTATCCACGACAGGCTGATAACATGTAGGTAATATACCTTCATGAAGTGACCACATCCTGTGGACTCTTGGAGTACAAAAAATATGTGCAAACTATTACATTAGGTGGCTGCAGACTGCAACATACCCAATCCTGACTCTATAAATCACTTTGGCAATCCTAGGACAATACATTTGAATACCACATCAACAGGCTAATTCATTGATTCCAAGAAGCTCTTATATCTGCATCTGTCAAAAATTATTCCCTCAGGAAGTTGCCAATTACAGCTGGCACTCAGACTGGTGTTGTTTTTCTTACAAATGTGCTGCTAATCGGCTACTTCCTGTGTTAGAACATTTGACTCCTTAAGCCTTCATCTGCCTACTGTTGACTTAGTATTTCACTAATTAGTAATTCACTTACCAAACATACACTGGGAGAACTGGGAAACTGGGAGAGGCTCCTCAGTGGTACCGAACTGTATGCCTAGTAACTACCTATGAACCTATGAATGCATTAAATGTGGGTATTGAAACAGTTACTTAGCACTAACCAAGTTATCAGTGTACACAGGAGGACTCTGAACACAGGCAGGTCTAGCAAACACCTCAG
Organism: Protopterus annectens; assembly: GCF_019279795.1. Classification (NCBI taxonomy): domain Eukaryota; kingdom Metazoa; phylum Chordata; order Ceratodontiformes; family Protopteridae; genus Protopterus; species Protopterus annectens. The sequence continues at coordinate 1,237,172,063 of NC_056732.1, read as the reverse complement.
AAAGCTATATAGCTAGCAGCCAGCAATAAGAATTTGTTCAGCTAAAACATTTGAACGTTCCTCCAAACTATCTCAGAATATGTCTTGGGCACACTACAAAAATGACACCTCCAGAGCTATACTGCAGATGCTAAAAAAAAAAAAAAGATCCTATTGCAGAACACAGCAAACAAGGCAAGTATCTCAGACCATGCATAGATGTAATCAAAACAGGCACCACTCTCACTGGATCATCCAACACAGGTTACAACGCATCAGTATTAGTAGTTGGATTTATCTGTAAAAGCAGATCAGACTCCTTGGCAGTTGTGTGGTGTGTACAGTTAGTCCACTCCCAAGCAGCTGCAAGGTCCATGTCCATTCAAAAACATTTCTCATGAAGCTGTCAGCCATCTGTCTTCCAATAACAATTTTGGAATATTCAGTAATACTGCAGAACTACATAAAAATGTGAGAAACAAGAGACTGAAATAATTGAAATATACTTCTTACACACACCTTCAGTATTAGAACATTATCTTGTATGTTTATATTAGAAGTGTTACCGTTATATTCAGACAATCAGTAAACCTTTTTGTTAGAAAGAAGAAAGTACAGTTGTGAAAGTCCTACTTACCTGTAACAGAAGATGTTCGAATTCCTCACTGCCTCAGTGGCATTTTGGGTTGTCTCCAAGGTAAGACAATAATGGCCAGCTTTAAAAAGCACAAACTCCCACTCCCCTCCTTCTCTCTCTTCCTGTGACAGCTGATTGGCATATCTTGAGAATGATGCTTTCAGTTGTCACAGGAAGCAAGTGTTTGGGCTTTTTTGCTTCCACAAAGAAAGACAGGAAAGTACCTGAAGCCAGAATCATCTAGCAAGAGCAAATTCATAGCCAATAACAATACCATACAAAAAACAAATCCAACAGCAACAGAATTAAAGAGGTCGAAACCTTCTTCAGCTTTGCACAATCTGGAGGGATGGCAGGTGGGTGCTGCTACTGAGGTAGTCAGGAATTTGAACATCTACTGTTACAGATAAGCAGTAATGCAACTGTACTATGTTCATCATTCCCACTGCCTCAGAGACTTTTTTGGTACATTCCTAAAGCTTACTCTACCTGGGAGGTGGAAGGATAAAGATCCATGAGCTCCTGGAAAATGGTCCTACCACAACCTGCTGTTGACCTTGAAAAGGAATCCAGTTTGTAGTGCTTTTTGAAGGTATGAACAGAGCACTAGGTTGCTGTCTCTAGAATGCTTCTAGATCCCCCCCCCCATTTATAATATACCATCAAAGAGGATAAGGTTCTAGCTGAGTGAGCCTTAGCCTTGTCTGGAAGAGATTTATCATGGTGGGAGTAACAGAAAACAAAAACAAAGGACAACCATCATGCAAAAGTTTGCTAAGAGATAGGTTTATCTTTCTTAATCCCCCCCCATATAAAAACCAAACAGGAATTCAGCATTCCAAAAGGTCTTTGTTCTTTCAAGGTAGTACCCGAGCTGCCGGTGTGCATCCAAGGCATGTAAAATCTTTTCCCCTGTTTTTTTTGAATCAAGATATAACACTGGGAGTTTGATGGCATGGTGAAAAGTAAATTCTGAAACATTTAAGGCATGAATGATGGATTAGTGAGTAATATAACCATGTACTTGTGAAAAATCATATACGGGTGGTCCACTATGAGAGCTTGCAACTCAGATGCTCACCTTGCAGAAACTGAGCAATGAATAAAACAGTCTTCCAAGTAATGCACCATAAATCAGCCTGAGAAGCAGGTTCAAAATGAGGCAAGATCAATTTTTAAAGAAAAAAGCTGCAATACTAGGGAGGAGGAATTTGCTTTTGAGGGGGTCTTACATGTAATACTGCCTTAAAAAACTGTTTCACCACAAAAAGAGATGAAAGAGGGAGATCCATGGGCAGACAAACTGAGATGACCGCAACATGCGCTTTGACAGAAGTATATGACAAACTATCTCTAAGTAGCTCACAGAAATAAATCAAAATGAAAGGGATCAAAACCCTTTCAGGACCTCTGTTCTTGGCTAACACCACCCAAAAAACCTCTTCCACTTATAAATGCAAGATTTTCTGGTAGCAGGTTTTCTAGCCTTCTTAAATGTCTATTGCACATCCTTATGAAACAAGTGCCTAAAATATATCAAAACAGAATCCTCCAGGCTTGTCAGTTGCAACTGCTTTAATATGGGGTGTACCACACACCCCTGACATTGTGTGAGCAGATCCAGTCTGTGAAGAAGCTTGTGGTAATTGCCCTTGGCCAATTCTTTTAAAAGAGAGAGCCAAATTTGCCAGAGCAAAAAGGGGTTACCTTAGTGGTCTATGGAAGTTCTTTCTGAATCTTTAACAGTACCTTGAGAATCACTGGAAAGGGTGGGAATGCATACAGGAACATTCCTGACCATTGGAATGAGACAGCATTTGTCTTCCAAGCATAACTGCAAGGATCTGAAGAAGTCTGTTTATCTGTGCAGATGAAACGCGCTTAATACTACACCGGGTTTATTGTTTCATTTACTTGTTGTGGTTTGCAGCGGTCCTGCTGCATTGCCGTGTTTGCTGTTTATTCATCTTGGTTTTACATTGGTGCTGCTCCTTTGGCGTTTTTGTTTATTCAGCAGTTTACTTTTCGTTTTCAAATGACTGCAAGCATGTCTTGAATATAATTTCTTCAGTTGTCTTTACAATGGAGTCAAACAGATCTACTTGAGGTGTTTTCCAGATCTGGACCAAGTCCTGGAAGAACTCTACATGGAGCTTACATTTGTACGGGTCTGTCAAGGATCTGCTTAGCAGGTTTGTCACTGCATTTTTCTCTGATGGAGTTTATGAGGTGTGAAGAGTCAGCGAATGCTGTAGAGCCAGCACCTAGGCCATCATTGCCAAATGACAGAGGGTATAACCTTGTACCCCCTTGCTTGTACAGGTACCACATCACAGTGGTATCGTCTGCGACCACTAGAAGAGGATTTGGAGTCCATAAGTGGTAAAGACTTTTTAAGGTATGAACCACTACCAACATTTCTTTTACATGTATATGCTTTGGCGTGTCCTGAAGACTGAAACAACTAAAGTCCCACGCAAGTAAAGATGAGTGCAGAGGCCAAAAAGCAGAACAATACAGTAGTACAAAACAGCCAGCACTCAAAATCAGCTTCCGACTAGACTTTAATATAAAGTCAAAACAAAATGGTCCACATATATATAGGAATAACAAACAGCATACCGGTTTCGGCTATGCAGCCTTCATCAGTGCATAAAATCTTCCATCATTTACTGAGTTTAAATACCATTCAATAAGCCAATTATGGCCACAATCAACTCTTACAACTGCTCATTAAGCCCTTGTGTAAATAATGCCCCAATCTAATAATCCACATTTGTTCTTTTTGGTTTAATAGTGCATGTCATCCCGCTTTACTATTAGTTTTAAAATCAACCCTATCAATAATAGTAAACATAAAACGTGCAGAAACATCTTTTAAATATGTTTATACAAAGCATTAGTAGCTTTGGCACATCTTATATCACTCAAATGTTCAGACATTCTTAACTTCAAAGGGCGCAAAGTTTGTCCCACATAAAATGCTGAGCAGGAGTATGTCACTAAATACACTACTCAATCTGTACTGCAGTTCCCGTATACCAAAATATCAAAAACTTTAGAACTATTCCTAGAACTAAAGTGTTTATCTTTAATCACAAATTTGAAAAATGACAATGTCCACATGGAAAACAACCCACTAACTTGTGGCTATCCAACTTAATCTAATGTTTATTTCCGCTCCTAGAATAAATCTTTTTGTAATGATTAAATCAATGAAACTGTGAACGGATAAGTTACTGGGCAACAGAAGAAGTGGACTTAATAGTTATTTTTGTTTTAGGAGGCTGTATCAATGCTTTTTCCATTTGAATGGTCATGACACTTGAAATATCTGTTGGGACATGCTGCTTTTGAACCATGGACTATTTAAGATATACGGTATTGTTTTTTGGATAAGATGTACTTTTAATTGACAAATGTATAATATATTGCCTACATACTTTATGCAAACAACTGTCTATTGATGACAAATATCTGTTTTTTATTTTTGGTTGATAGTATGAAGCTCTGTCAATTATATTTTATGTACATTGGCATTTGATTTATAGGCTATGACTGAATGTGATTACATTTGGTAACGGGTGTGTGTGAAAGCACAAGTTACATTTTTTTATAGACCTTTATTTCAATTTTGGGTGAAATAATTGGGTCGGGTTGTTATAAATTGTAATGGTAAGGGGCAACAATCACTAAAATTCTTTTTGGAAGTAACAGGATATATCACGTTGTATTTGGTAACTACTGAATATATATAACATAGCTGAATGATTTTATAGACCTTTATTTCACTTTAAGGTGAAATAATTGGGTCAGATTGTTACCAAATACTTAAAACATGAGACCAAATATTATCGTGTGTGTATATTATTTTTTGGGGAAATTAACCACTTCTTAATAGTAGTCGATTTGTTGTATACTGGTGACAGATATTGTACTGTATTATTAACAGCCTTTTCCAGTCAACTTTTAAGTAATAGTTTTTTTTGATCCTGGCGATATTTTGGGATCAAACAATTAGGTCGGAAATCTATTTAATGGGCTAGGTCTACTGAATGTGTGGAGTAGAATCACCATAATATTATTACACATTTATATTTATCTGTTCACTATACATATTGGGCTGTCCATTTGAACCAGTGATTGCCTACTATTTTTGTGGGGTAAAACCAGTGGAATTTTGTTGCTATTACACAGACTGGCAAATATATAGATATTTGTTTGGAGGTATATATTAATAGATTGGTTTAATAATCCTCTGTATTAACATCTGTTCATAATTAGTGGAAAGTTGGCATATTAAAAGCGTGGGGAACTGTTTATTGATATATAGTGTACATTCAGTTATTCATTTATTACTATTTTTTTGGTGTTGTGGTCAGTGAACTGTGATTATTATGGATCTAATACAACTTCTGGAAGGCCTATCAGCCAACAAAGACAATTTCAATGTATTTGATCTAGCTAATAATAGGGCTGTTTAGTCTTCTCAAAAAGAGACAGATAAAGAGTCATGTGTGGATAGTTTCAATCATTTGTTAATGGCCATGAAAGTGCTTAGGGCACATGTATGGCATTTTAAACTTTTTAAGGCTTATTGTATCAAAAAGTTTACCCCTAGGGGTTTAAGAGTCAGAATACAACCATTTGTCAAGGGGATGGATGATTTGTTACTTCAAGAATGGACGGAAGCCCAACAAGTGGCTCCATTTTCATTTGTAAAAATGTTGATGTCCTTCTATGAAAGAAAAATGACCACTCTTTCTAAAAATACCATTGAGTTATATGATATGGCTAAACCATTTGTACATGAGGTGGTGTACACTTAAACTGCAATATTATCAAAACAATATTGCTTGAAAAAGATTTGAAATTGCGTATGATTAGAAAATTTGCTAGAGACGTCAAAGATTACTCTGGGGGGGAACCATCTGATTAAAAAAGAACTGTACAGTTTGTTGACAATAAAAATACTAATGTAGGTCCACACAAAAGTAAGAGAAAAAGGTCAATTTTAAAGAAAACCCATTATGTCTCGTCCGATACATCAATGGATGAATTGTCATCTACTACAGATATTGACATACCAACACCTTTACAATCTTCTGTGACTAAGACAGCTAGTACTAGTGCCTCTTTAAAAGAATTAGAAGGAATGGACATAAACATAAATACAGGGGTAACAAGTATGGATACAATATTACAGATGATGATGCAGAAATAAATGAGTATCAGAATGTCCATAATATTTCATCTTTTAAGTTATCAAGTGTAGAAAGTGAATTACTTAATAAAGAATTAGGTTTTATACCAAATTACTTGGTGCCTGCACATATTTTTGCCCATGATGTGTTATCTTTTTGTTGTACTTTGAATCTAAAATTGTTTTTTGACTAAAAATCTAGCTTTGATCCTGTTCCAGATGGTTTTAGATTTAGAACTTCTACCTTCATGCTGCCTATGGACAAGAATGTTGCTATCTTTCAAAGTTTAGTTTTGAAGGATCTACATTTTTTATATAATGAGAATAAGAACTCATATAATAACAATTTGTCTAAGTTACAACGACAGGCTTTGCTTAGGTTGAGTAAGAATAAAAATATTGTGATTAACAAAGCAGATAAAGGGGGTGCTGTTGTGGTTAGTAATTAGGATATGTATTATCAGGAGGCTATGAGACAGTTATCGGATCACTGATTTTACTCACAGATGCACCTAGACCCTACATTGAAGTTTAAGAATGATATTGATGAGTTCCTACAAACTGCATTAGAAGAAGGCATTATATCTAGAGATGTAGTATACCATCTTACGGTACCAGATCCAGGTAAACAAATATTTTACATGCTACCCAAGATTCATAAGAGTTTGGTTAACCCCCCCTGTGTAGATCCATTGTGTCTGGTAAAGGATATTTAACTGAACCACTTTCTGCGTTTTTGACCAAGTATCTTAAGCCACTATTAATATATGTACGATCTTGTATTCATGATACAACAGAATTTTTAAATATAGTGGAAGATATGCAAATTGAAGATGGTTGGTTATTATGTACCTTGGATGTTTCTGTGCTTCATACGAACATTTCTCATTGGGCTGGGCTTATGGCTCTAGAGTTTTGGTTGAACAGGGCAGGTATATACCCCCTGGTTGTGTTTAACGGAACATGTTCTCACAAAAATGTGTTTTATTTTGGGAATCAATGTTATTTACAGCTGAAGGGGACAGCTACGGGTGCCTCTTTTGCGCCAATATGTGCAGACCTTTTTATGGGGTATGTTGAGGAAGAACTAATTTATAATGATTCCCATAATTTATTTTTGGACTCCATGAATATTTGGCACATATACTTAGATGATTGCTGATTGGTTTGGAGGTCTGACCCAACTTATTTAAAAGAATTTGTGGAATACTTTAATGAAAATAAATGGGGGATTCATTTCATGGTTGACTTTCACACTAAATCTATTCAGTTTTTGGACGTGACAGTCACAGTAAGACAAGACGGTACTTTACAAAGTTCTGTTTATATGAAATACCCAAAATTTAATACATTATTACATGCCACCAGCTGTCACCCTAAACATATGATTAATAACATCCTGAAATCCCAGTTTTTGAGGCTCAAAATGATACATTCATCTACTTCTGATTTAAGGTTACATGAACAGGATTTGGTTTGGAGGTTTTCTGAGAAGGGCTATCCCATGAAGATTATTTATCAAGCTTGTAATTCTACTGAAGAATTTTCTAGGCCTTTGTTGTTACAATATTCAACTAAGAGACAGTTGGTCCAACAACCTGTACAATTTATTACTAGCTTTAGGGATAATACCACTTTCTTTAAAGACCTGATATTTAAATATTGGATATTTTGTTGATGGAAGATAAACTTAAAGGATATTGTATCTTGTAAATGTTTATTCTCTTACAGGAAAGGAAAGTCGATGGCAGGTTGGTTTAATTATTACAAAAATATTTATTCTAGCAGTGGAAATAAACATCAGCTTAAGTTGGATGGGCACAAGTTAGTGGGTTGTTTTCCATGTGGACATTGTCATTTTTGCAAATTTGTGAATAAAGTTGAACACTTAGTTCTAGGAATACTTACAAAGTCTTTGATATTTTGGTATATGGGAACTGCATTACAGACTGGGTAGTGTATAAAGCATCTATATTACAGCGTTGAATGCTTAGTTTGTCGAACGCCAAAATGTTGACACCTAAACTTCGAATGCTCAAAACCGCGACCGGCCAATTATGCAAATTTTTTTCCCCCATGAAAAATTTGCTTGGCCAACAAAAAAAAAAAAAAAACATACTCTAAAACCCTAATCAAGTGGGGGGCTTCGCCTTCCACACTCCCTGAAGTGGGGCACTGTGCCCCACACCCCCCCCCTAACTAGATATACCAATTCTGAGATCACTCTACATCGGGGAAAAGGACAAATCACTGATGACAGCCAAACAAATTTTTTCCCTGGGAGAAAATTTGCATAACTAGCTGGTCGCAGTTTTGAGCATTCAACATTTAGGTGTCGACGTTTAAGTGATCGACTCAGTAGTAGGAAAGTACAGTTTTGTACCTACCATAAATGTAGATGTCCGATAGGTATGCATCTGCAGTCATAACATATGGGTTGTCCTGCCTCAGGCAGCCCTTCGGTCGGCCGGATTCCAAAGTCTGGGTCTGGCCTCGGCTGATGTCGCACTTTCCCCGACGTCATCGCTTCTGGGGTATAAAGGCATCAGCCGACGCCATTTTCCTCAGTGTTTCTTGCCCCAGATGCCAGGTGCCTTCTAGGAAGGCTAAATTTGGATAAAAGTTGAATGTTCCAAACAGTAGCAAAAAATGATATATACATATATACATATATATACAAACAAATACACCATAACAAATTCCCCCAGCTAGCTGAAAAGGGGTAAGCACCCTAGGAATGTCACAGAGGGGAAGGAGGGTGGGTAATTCTGACTGCAGATGCATACCTATCGGACATCTACATTTATGGTAGGTACAAAACTGTCCTATGTCCTTCAAGGATGCATCTGCAGTCATAACATATGGGTAGAATACCATAGCCAAACTGGGGGAGGAGGTACTAAGATAAGGATGGTGTAGTTAAGATCCCCTGTAAAACTGCAGTTGCAAAGCCTGCTCGGGATCTGGAGTATAAAGGTAGATTATAATGCTTGGAAAATGTATGCACGGAGCTCCAAGTAGCAGCCTCTAAAATGTCCTTGGTAGCCACCCCTCGTAGGAAAGCTGTAGTGGTGGCTGTGGCCCTTGTGGAATGAGGCCTGATATGTTCAGGAGCTGTCTTCCCATGAAAAGAGTAGCAAAAGCGAATGCAATTTCCTATCCATTTTGAAATTGTCTGTTTGGAAATTGCTTTTCCTTGCACCCCAGTTGCATAGGCTACAAAAAGTTGGTCAGTTTTTCTGCTGGCTTTAGTTCTGTCCAGATAGTAGCGTAGTTGTCTGTGTATATCCAAGGTGTGCAAGAGTTTCTCTCCTTTGTTCTGTGGGATAGGGAAGAACGTAGGCAGATGAATGGCTTGGTTCAAGGATACCCTGGATACCACCTTTGGCATGAAAGTTGGATTGGTTCTCAGAGACACTCTATCCTGGTGAAAAATAAGGAAAGGCTGCACTGCCATTAATGCCTGTAGCTCGGATACTCTTCTTGCTGAAGTGATTGCCAGAAGGAAAGCAGTTTTCCAAGATAAAAACTGTAAGTCTGCTGATGCTGCTGGTTCAAAAGGAGGTAGTGTCAATTTTTCCAGCACAAAATTGAGATCCCATGCAGGTAGAGGGGGTCTCCTTGGAGGTTTAACATTTTTGATCCCTCTCAGAAATTGTCTGAGTAGAGGGTGAGAGAAGATAGGAGGATCCATGTTGTATTCTGCTGAAATTGCTGAAGCATGAATCTTAATGGAAGAGTAAGACAGGCCATTGTGGAACAATTCTGCTAAGTATTCTAGGATGTGTGCTAGGTTTGCCACTGTAACATCTGTGGCCTTTGATGTGCTCCAAATGAGGAATCTTTTCCATTTAGCTGAGTACGCCTTCCTTGTGGAGGGTCTGCGAGCCTCCAGGATAATGTCCTTGACCCTCTGAGATAAGACCGTTTGGTTTTAAGCAATTTTCCAGGCAGTTAGTTGCAGAGTTTTCAAGTTTGGATGCAGGGTCTTGAAATTGTTCTGCGTTAGAAGAAGAGGCCATAGGGGTAGAGGCCATGAGTTCGCCTGAGACATGTTTTTCAGTAGCGGATACCAGTGTTGTCTTGGCCAGTCCGGAGCTATTAGTATTACCTTTGGCTGTTCCTCCCTGATCTTCAGAAGAACCTTGTACATCAGTGGGAGTGGTGGGAATGCATACACTATCAGGGCATTCCAGCTGAAAGAGAGAGAGTCCACCCTCCAGGCTTGTGGGTGGTATGTCCTTGAGCAGAATTTCTTCAGTTGATGGTTGAGAGGGGAGGCGAACAGATCTATCTCTGGCAATCCCCATTTCTTTGTTATGAGTTTGAAGATGTCTGGATGCAGCATCCATTCGTGAGCATCCGTGGTAGTCCTGCTTAAGCTGTCTGCTAGTGAATTCTCTTTTCCTGGTAGAAATATGGCCTGCAGCTGGATATTGAGATTCAGGGCTAGGTTCCACAGATCCATTGTCATCCGGCATAGAGGGTAGGAGTGCGTGCCTCCCTGTTTGTTTATGTACCACATGACCATGGTGTTGTCTGTCCTTATCAGCAGATGTCCTTGCTGGAGGAATGGTTTGAATGCCTCGAGTGCAAGCTTCACTGCCAGCATCTCCTTTTGGTTTATGTGCAAGCTTAGCTGTCCTTGAGACCATAAACCTTGGATACATTTGTCCTCCATGTGTGCTCCCCATCCTAGGTCTGAGGCGTCCGTGGTGATGGTCTGCTTTGGGTTTGTTTTTTTGAAAGGCAACCCTCTGTTGGACTGGCAGGCCTGAGCCCACCACAGAAATTCCTTCTGAAGGCATGGAATGATTGGTATCATGGTTTCTAGACTGTGTCTGTGTTGAGACCATACATTCCTTAGGTACCATTGTAATTTTCTCATATGCAGCCTGGCATGTGGGATCAAGATTATGCAGGATGCCATGAATCCCAGGGCCTGCAGGACTTTCCTTGCAGTAAGCTGAGTTTGTCTTGTCAAAGTCATGAAATAATCTGGAAGTTGTTTTTGTTTTTCTTCTGTGAGAAAAGCCATTTGAGTTATTGTGTCCAGATCTGCACCCAAAAAGGTTATCCTTTGGGATGGCACTAGTCTTGACTTTTGGATGTTGACTGTGTATCCCAAGGCCTGTAGCAGGTGTATGACATAGGCCAAATCCTTTATCAATTTTGTCTTGCTGTCCGCTTGTATTAGGCAGTCGTCCAGGCATGGGTAGATTTGAATTCCCTGTAGTCTGCAATGTGCAATTACTGATGCCAGGCATTTCGTGAATACTCTGGGCGCAGTAGATAAGCCAAAGGGCAATGCTGAGAATTGATAATGCTCTGATCCTGCAAGAAATCTGAGGTGTCTTCTGCAATCTGGTCGGATAGGGACGTGCAGGTATGCCTCCTTGAGATCTAGAGTCACCAGCCAAGACTCCTTGCCCAACATGGAAAGAAGTTGCTGTATGGTCAGCATTTTGAATTTTGGTACAATGAGATATGTGTTCAGTGCGGACAAGTTGAGAATAGGTCTCCATTGGTTTTCTTTTCATGGTACAAGGAATAGTCTGGAGTAAAATCCTTGGCCTTGTTCCATAGATGGTACCCTTTCTATTGCTTTCATCTGAAGTAAATTTTTGATTTGTCTTAAAGCCTCTGGCTTCTGATTTGGTGGTAGGTTTGGCAATCCGCTCCTCTTTGGTAGAGTGTGGAAGTGAAACCTGTATCCTTTGTCTATTGTTTGCAATGTCCATGTGTCCTTTGTAATGCAATGCCAGTTTTTTGAAAATAAAGTCAGCTTTTCGCCCAAGGGAGCTTCCAGTTGTTCCCTGGTAGGCGGAATCAGAGTCAGGTCATTGTGTCTGTCCTGTGCTAGTGGTTGTAGTTGCAGCTGTGGCAGTACTCCTCTGGTTGGCAGGCTGCCACTGACGGCCCCTATAGGCACCTTTTGATTGACCTCTGCCTCAAGGGCGTCTATTCCTGCCTCTCTGTGCTCTGGAGGTGTCTGGAAAGGACCAATTCTTGGAAGGCCAGTTTCTACTAAACCTCGGAGGTTGGACCTGTAGAAATTCCTTTACTGTTTGCACAGATTTTGCTTTTTCTTCCACCTTCTTTAGAATCTCCTGTGCAGGGGAGCCAAATAAACTTTGTTTCTCCATTGGAGCATCTAGGAGCTTAGCCTTGACATGGTCTGGCAGGGATTGCTCTTTTAGCCAGGCATGTCTACGAATTACTGCCCCAGTCATAGCTGATCTAAATGAAGCCTCCAGTGCATCATAGCCACATTTTAAAAAATGATTACTGACCTGCTGAGAGTTGTGTACCAAATCCTGAAGGGATTTACGGTCTAAAGGTTCAGGAGAAAAAAGCTTCTTATTCAGCTGATCTAACAAATATTCCTGGTACTGTAGCATGTGGAATTGACAGTTTAAAGCCCTGGCTGAATGAGTAGCAGATGTATAAACCTTTTTACCCCATCTCTCTAATGCTCTAGATTCTCTGTCAGAGGGTAGGGGATTTTTGGCAGTGGTAGCTGCAACACCTTTTGGGCCCTGTGAAATAGTTTCTGGATCTGCAGCATGGGCTTTATATAGGTGGAAGTGAGAATCCGGGACCCTGTAATATCTGTCAGGTTTGGCAGGGGCCGGAGGAAGAGAATCAGGTGCAGAACTAACATCATTATACACATCATCAATTACAGTTAGTACTGGTGGTACGGCTAAGGGCCTATGCTGGGGCAAATGTAAAAAAGTCCTTAGCCTTTTTCTAGAATCAGAAAAATCCTGACCCTGCCATTGAAAATGCTCCCTCATAGAGTGCAAGGTTTCCCCAAAGGAAAATTCTTCAGGAGGGGAGGCAGAAGGGATAGAATCTTCAGCATCTGAATCCTCGTAAGGAGAATAGGCACCTTCCTGATGGTCTGACAAATCAGATCCATCCGTGGAGTAATCAGAGGAGACAGGTTCAGAGGGTTCAGTCCTAGGCCTTTTGTCTGGTGGAGGTTGGGAGGCCCTGTCTGGGTGAGGTTGAGAACCCCTAATCAAGGAAATCAGGTCCTCAGCAAGACTGAGAATCTGAGAACTTGATGAAGGCCTCTGGGAAGTAATTTTGGCAGGTAAAGCCTTAAAAATTTTGGCAGCTTTAGCCCTGGAGAAGGCCTTAATACTCATAGAAGCAGGGGGCCTAGCTGCCCCACGTGCAGGAGTAGAAATGTCCAATAGAATGGTGTCGGACAATTCTTGTGCGCTAGCTTCGGTAGGGATTTCTGAAGCTGACTCAGCCGGGGCCTCTCTGGCCTCGGTTGTCGGAGGTATGTTTTCGGTAGAAGGAAGAACCGAAGACTCGGTTTCAGCCGAAACCGAGACACTTGCGGTGTGCCTAACCGTGGTTTCAGCCGAAACCGCGGGCCGCGAGTGTCAGTCCTTTTCCCTGCGTATTTTGGCCAAATGCATAGTCGGAGTTTCCGACGGCATTTTATATGCAAAGGCGGATCCGAAAAACTCTTCTGCAAACTCCGACCGACGTCTAAGAGTCCGACGGTCGAAGGAGGCACAGGCTAAACAAGCTGATACGTCGTGGTCTGGGCCTAAGCAAGGAAGGCAGTAAGAGTGGAAATCCTTATGAGGTATTTGTTTCCCACAAGTTAAACAATTATTTACTTTGTCTGACATCGGCTGAGGCAAGAAAGAGTCCCCAACGGGGTACTTAGCTTTTTTCGAAGTATTCGGTAGCTGAATCTCTGGATCTGACCGACCAGCACTTGCGAACAGCTTCTGCTTCGGGCACCGCGCGGCAAGAAAGACTGGGGAAAATGGCGTCGGCTGATGCCTTTATACCCCAGAAGCGATGACGTCGGGGAAAGTGCAACATCAGCCGAGGCCAGACCCAGACTTTGGAATCCGGCCGACCGAAGGGCTGCCTGAGGCAGGACAACCCATATGTTATGACTGCAGATGCATCCTTGAAGGACATCTCTATTTAGTGACGTGCTCCTGCTCAGCATTTTATGTGGGGCAAACTTCATGCCCTTTGAAGTTAAGAATGCCTGAACATTTGAGTGATATAAGATGTGCCAAAGCTACTAATGCTTTATATAAACATACTTTAAAAGATGTTTCTGCACGTTTTATGTTTACTATTATTGATAGGGTTGATTTTAAAACTAATAGTAAAGTGGGATGGCATGCACTATTAAACCAAAAAGAACAACTGTGGATTATTAGATTAGGGGTATTACTTACACCAGGGCTTAATGAGCAGTTGCAAGAGTTGACTGTGGCCATAACTGGCTTACTGAATGGTATTTACACTCAGTAAATGATGGAAGATTTTAAGTACTGATGAAGGCTGCATAGCCGAAACCGGTATGCTATTTGTTATTCCTATATATATATCTATATACATATATATATATATATATATATATATACATGTGTGTGTGTGTGTGTGTGGACCATTTTGTTTTGACTTTATATTCTAGTTGGAAGCTGATTTTGAGTGCTGGCTGTTTTGTACTACTGGAATGTCTTGAAGACCCTACAAGCCTTGCACTTGAGCGCCAATGGACACTGCTCCCTTGGACTGGAATCTGAAGAGAAAAGGAGTCCTGGATTCAGAGACAGTTGATCTTTCCACCATTGCAGTTCCTGTTTCACAAATCCCAGTAGCAGTACCTGGGAATCCAAGGGATGAAGGTGCTGAGCCCTACAATTCTTCAAGTACCACTGAATATTTCTCACTTGTGGTCTGGCTAGTAGTATCATGAGGATTACTGATGACATGAGGTCTAGAATTTTGAGGAACTCTCTTGCTGAGGCCAAATTTAGAAGACAGAAATCCAGGAAAATTTTCTGATAAGTCAGAACTTTGTCTTCTGGCTGCAAGGCCATCCTTTTTTCCTGTGTATATCAAACACCCCAGGAAAACAATTGACTGAGAGGGTGCGATGAAGGATTTTTGTAATTTCAATTTGAAACCCAGATAGGAAAGGAGGGTTGCCACCTTATCTAAGGACTCCAAGCACCTGGATACAAAATTTGCACAAATTAGCAATTTGCCTAAATAGAGAAAACGTGTATACCTAGGGTTTTGCTACAGGCAACCACTGCGGCAATATGCTTAATAAACAAATGAGATGCAGTAGATAGCCCAAAGTGTAATGTATAGAAATGACAATATAAGTCAGAAACAGCAAATCTCAACGATTTCCTGAAATCAGCAACAATAGACATATGACAATAAGCATTAGTGAGAGCTAGAGTCACCACAGAACAGTGGTCTAGAGGCAATGCTACGACTGACTGTAAGATGAGCATTTTGAATTTTGAAAGGTGTTTAAAAAGGACAAATCTAGGATGGATCTACAGAAGTGCTCCTTTTTTGTTACCAAAAAGATGCTGGAGTAAAATCCTTTGCCTTTGTGTACTGCAGGCAGTGGTTCTATGACCCTGGTTCTATCATGTGATGGAACACTGAAGGAAACAGCTCTGTTTGGTCTGGTGGGTCTGAGGAATTTCCCCTGAAAGGGGGATGATTTCATATTAACTGCCAAGTATATATTCTCTGAATTATTCTTAGAATACATTTGTCTAAAACTACTTGTGGCCAGGCTGCAAGGTTGAGAGACAGCCTGGGGGAAGAAGGAAGACAGGAAGGGCAGGAGGGGGGCTGGGGTGCTCTGTAACTCAGCTTAGTCATTCCTTTGCAGTGGGTTGATGCTTTTTTGGAAAGGAACTCCTCTTGCTTGGTTTTGAAGAATTATCCTCCTGCCATTTCCTTTTAGATCCCTGACTTTTGTTTCAGATGGGATTTTTGTTTGTTATGCCCCTTAAAGGAAGATACCTTGTTTCGGGAAAAACTTGAGTATGTGAAACATCCTAGATACTCCATTAATTAATTTGCCTCTGTCATCCCACTATTTGAGAATCTGTTTAACATAGGGTCCAAACACCAATTCAGAACTTAAGGGTGCATAAGGGATCCACACTGAAGGTTCATTACCTTTATGAGTCCTGATCAAAGCAGTTTTACATTCTAAATAACTCAATGGTGGAATTGTCCATCTGGTGAGATGTGATGTTTTTTCAACCACCATATAAAACACCTATGTACACTTACCATAAATGTAGATGTTCGAGTGTATTCACTGTTGCAGTCATCACCTGCAGGTTATCCCTGCTGTGGTAGCCCTTGGTCAGCCCGAATACCAGAGTCATTGTTTTTGTGCGCCAGCTGCCATCGCCTGTAGTCTGACATCAGGTCGTCAGTGCTATAAAGTAAGGCAGACAAACATCATTACATCAGTTTTTCTTGCCCTAACCCATCAGAAGCACAAGGGAAACGAGAAGTGTTCCTGGTGGCTAAATGCCACCTTGGGAAGCTTGTGTCCCCTAGGGGAAGATGTTAGTTGGGGGATGGAGGGAGGGAAACCAAGACTGCAACAGTGAATATACTAAAACATCTAAATTTATGGTAAGTGTACACAACTGTACTATGTTCTTCGTGTTTCACTGTTGCAGTTATCACCAGTGGGAGGATTCCGAAAGCTGAGGAAAAGGGTGGAAGGATAGGATGAGTCCTAAGTATGGGACAGGAGGCCCGGCAGAACTGCAGAGGCAAACTCTGCACTACACTTAGAAAAAAGAGGTAGGTGGTACTGTTTTGTTTAAAGGTATGGACAGAGGTCCAGGTGGCCGCTTCCAAGATGTCCCATGTAGGTACTCCTCTGAGGAAGGCAGTGGAAGTGGAGGTTGCTTAGTGGAGTGGGTACAAATAGACTTAAGGATGGGTTTCCCATGTAGTCTGTAATAAAAATGAATACAGTGTGAAATCCATTTGGGAATGATTTGTTTGGAGATGGGCTTCCTCTCTGCCCCTGGGGCAAAGCTTACAAAAAGCTGGTCTGTTTTTCTGAGTGGCTTAGTACGGGCCAGATAGTATCTGAGTTGTCTGTGAACATCTAGTGAGTGTAGAATTCTTTCCCCCTTGTTTTGAGGGTTGAGAAAGAAGGTGGGAAGGTGTATGGCCTGGTTAAGGGTCACATCAGATACCACCTTGGGCATAAAGGAGGGGTTAGTCCTCAGGGAGACTCTGTCTGCATGGAAAATTATGAAGGGCTTGACAGCCATGTGAGCTTGAAATTCTGAGACCCTTCTGGCTGAGGTGATAGCTAGTACGAAGGCAGTTTTCCAAGAGAGGAATTTCAATTCTGTTGACGTGGCAGGTTCGAAAGGAGGCAAGGTTAGTTTTTCTAAAACATAATTCAGGTCTCAGGGTGACGTTGGGGGGCTTCTCGGAGGCCTGATATTAGAAGTCCCTCTGAGGAATTTCTTAATCAAAGGATGAGATAAGAGGGGTGGGTCTGAATCGTAATGGGTAGAGATGGCAGAGGCATGGATTTTTAACAGAGGAGAAAGAGAGGCCACTATTGAGCAACTCTGCTAGGTAATCCAGGATGAAAGGGATGGAAGGTTGGGTGGTACTACCCTCTTTTGATTGTTTCCAGGAGCAGAATCTTTTCCATTTTCCTGCATATGATTTTCTTGTGCTGGGCCTCCTGGCCTCTGTGATGATGTCCAGGACCTGTTTGCGTAACAGGGACTCCTTGTTAGTTTTTAGTGTATAAGCCATGCTGAAAGTTTGAGAGTCTGTAGGTCTGGGTGCAGTACCTTCCCCCTCTCCTGGGTCAAGAGGTCTGACATCAGGGGAAGCAGCTTTAGGGGCCGTAAGGTCAAACTGCATAATAAGGGGTACCAATGCTGTCTGGGCCAATCTGGAGCAATGAGGATGGCCTTTGGTCTCTCCTCTCTTATTTTGATCAAAACTTTAGGAATAAGGGGCAGAGGAGGGTATGCGTACACAAATAGGGATTTCCAGGGGAAGGTCAAGGCATCCACCTTCCATGCTAGGAGGTGATACTCCATGGTACAGAACTTGTGCAGCTGGTGGTTGAGGTGCAAGGCAAAGAGGTCTACTTTTGGGGTCCCCCTCTCCTGGATGATTTGCAGAAAGATTTCTCTGTGGAGCTGCCATTCATGGGGGTCTAGTAAGTTTCTACTTAGGTGGTCTGCCACTGTGTTGCTGATCCCTGGTAAGTATTGGGCAATTAGGTGAAACCCCATGGAGGTGGCTGTAAGCCACGAACTCATGGCTAACCTGCACACGGGGTAAGATTGGGTGCCCCCCTGCTTGTTGATGTACCACATTACTGTGTTGTTGTCTGTTTTTATAAGGAGGACCCCTGGCCTGAGATGGTGTTGGAAGGAAGTCAGAGCCTTTTGCACTGCCATCATTTCTTTCTAGTTGATGTGCAAGTGAAGTTGCTGGGCATTCCAAAGGCCTTAGGTACACCTGCCTGCTAGGTGAGCACCCCATGCAATGTCTGAGGCGTCGGTGGTGATGGTCTGGCCAGAAGGGCGGAGGATGAAGGGAAGACCCTTGTTCATGGCACAGGCCTCTCCCCACCAGAGAAATTTGGCCCTTATACAAGGGATCGGAGAGAGAATGGTCTCTAGGGACTGAGAGTGCTGACATCAGAGGTTCTTTAAGTACCTAGAAACACACAAGTGTTATCAGGCAAGGTGCTTCTCAAGAAAAAATGGCAATAACTTGTAGTAGACTAAAGAAGCACTCCACGGCTGGCACACCACGAACAGTTTATTGTACAGATAACTGGTTAGCGCTTTCACGTTCAAATACAACGTTTCTTCAGACCTCAAAAAATAAAATCCCATCATGCCTTTATATACTTTTCTTAAAATTCTCATTAATCAATTAACAATGATGATAATTAATTACAGTTAAGTACAAAATGTAATGTATATAGATTTGTATATAGATTTGTAATAAGTTTAAATCTCAGCAGAATTAAGTAGAAACACAACTGTAAATATAGATATATATTTAAATATTAACTTTATGCATCAAAACACTTATATAAATAGATAAAAATGAAGATATATAAAAAAGAAGATATATAAAATCCCTATAAAAACTGTGTATCATGATTTAATAATAAATAATTAATTACATTTCAAAGACATTAGATATAGAATATGCATGATGTATTATGTGTTGTGTATTATAAAAAATATATATTATAAAAAAAATATATATATATATATATATATATATATATATATATATGGAATGAAATTATCCATTCACTGCCTAGTACATATAGAGGGACTAAAACACATGAACAATATTGTTTCCTTAGGAAATAAAATGTATATCTTATACATATATCAGCCTATTCCAAACTCTAATTATTAAATTGAATGATTATTATGATATATACTTTCATGCTATCAATATCACAGGTGTATTTGCACATAAAATAAAACTCAGACTTAAGATAAATCAAATTAATGTTTGTATGACTTGGCCATGAGGAATGGTTTCAATGAAATTTTTTCATTGAGGCCATGTCCCTTGTGTGCTTGGAGTCTGATGATCCATTTATTCTCCTTTTCTTCGGTGTAATTTTTAATGTTGCCTAACCTGTCAGTTCTCATAATTATTTCCAGCGCCATAAACTTAAATCTATGTGTTGTTCCTTTCATAATAACATGTTTGGCTAGGGCATTATTTTCATTTATTTTATTAATGGCGTAAATATGCTCTCTAACTCTTTCACGTAGGGTTCTGTTTGTTTTCCTATGTATGTAAAATGAGGAACAACTTTGACATATTGCTATGTATATGAGGTCTCTACTTCTGCAGTCTGCATATTTGTCAAAACTAATTTTCCTTCCATTATTGGGATGTATAAATTCATTCCCATTCAGCATGAAATTGCATTGATTGCAGTTTCTGCAGGCAAAGGTCCCCTTCCTTATTGACTGTGGAAAATTCTCATTGTTATGATCATTGTGCTCATAAAGTATATTTTTGTAGTCTCATTTGTCCATCATTTGATGACTTTTTCATTATAAAGTTCTCCTTTAATGTATTTTGTTGTTCCTTGTACCTCATTTGTGTAGTAGATTGTTCCTCTATTCAAAGTTCAGAAAGGGATGTAACATCTAGTGTTACCAGGATGTCTTTCTCAATGTTGGTGTTATTTTCAATGTATTCTGCATATTCAACTACAATATCAATCAGCATATTTGGATGGAATAAAGGATAAGCCTTTATTCAATAGAGAGCTTCTGTGTCGGACGGAGTACCTTCTTTTGAAACTCGTATATTTCTTCCGAGCTGTTCCTGTTGTTTCCACTGAATGAGTGCTGTAGAGTTCCGTTTGTTGTGCACACTATCGCTTGGCGGTCTTATAATAGAAAGGAAATGTCCATTCACAATACTTATGCAGAAGTCTCTGCACGCAATACTGCGCATGCCAATTCCAATCCGGAAGCTCTGATGAAAACCACAACGACAGGCCCAGATGCCTTGACATCACAGGATCACGCTACCACCAACAACAAACGGCCGAGTTCGAGAACAAGGCAGGAGACAGCCATCATCCACGCGACTCATGGAGAGGTGAATACTGACCAGGGGAAGCGTTTAGATGAGAGGGAGGAGCAGAATCAAGCTCCAACAAATGAAGACCGCCAAGCGATAGTGTGCACAACAAACGGAACTCTACAGCACTCATTCAGTGGAAACAACAGGAACAGAACCGTCACCAATGGATGCATATCTTTACAGGATGATGCTTTGTTTGAGATAGAGGGGGAACATTCTTTTCCTTACCCTATAAAGAACACCGAACAGAGAATTTGGCAGAAACCCATGAATACCAAAAAACGGAAAGGCTCGGAAGAAATATACGAGTTTCAAAAGAAGGTACTCCGTCCGACACAGAAGGACTGATAATTAATATCTCAAGGTATGCTTTAAATAAGACTGAGAGCTCTCTATTGAATAAAGGCTTATCCTTTATTCCATCCAAATATGCTGATGTGGCTGATATTGTAGTAGACATAAAAATGTTTACTAGGAATTTGAATCTTAAATTGCTCTATGGCAATGATGATAGAAATGTACATTTACATAATAATGTTTACAAGAAACCTTCTACACTTATGCCTCCATCTAACTACATTGTAGAAGCTTTTGAAAAGTCATGTGAGAATGATTTAATGAATAGCTATGCTAAACATGACAGGTTAGAATACTACAATTTAAGCAAAGATGAAAATGAAGCAATGAAGAAATTACAATTGAATAATGACATTATTATTAGACAAGCAGACAAGGGTGGCTCAATAGTAATAATGGACAAGGATATGTATGTTGAAAAAATGAATGAGTTGCTAGATGAAAAGGATACATATGAAACATTAAATGGTGTGTCCCTAAACAAAGTAATAAGAAATATACAAGAAATGTTATATGATATGTTATTATGTGGTATAATTGACAATGATTTATATGTGTATTTCTTGGTCAAAGAACCTGTGATACCCACCTATAGAGGGTTACCAAAAGTGCATAAAAACTTATATAATCCACCCATGAGACCTATTGTGTCAGGGAGGGGATGGGCCACAGAGCCTCTCTCTATTTATTTAGAAAAACAGCTTAAACCTACGCTAAATGGAATTACATCTATATTAAAGGATACTGAGGAATTCTTATATGAATATGCAGAATACATTGAAAATAACACCAACATTGAGAAAGACATCCTGGTAACACTAGATGTTACATCCCTTTTCACATGCATTCCCAATAGCACAGGGATAGACTATGTTAGATTACTCCTCATTCAAAAGGATACCCCAAGTAATCTAGTGATAAGGTACATGATGTTACTAGAAATAATCTTAGAAAATAATGTTTTCACATACAATGGGAGATATTATTTACAGAATAAAGGAACAGCAATGGGAACCCCAGTAGCCAACTCATATGCCAATTTAGTGATGGCTTACTGGGAGGAGACATACATACAGAGAAACAATCCATATTCAGAGCACATAAAATTTTACAAACGTTTCGTAGATGACGTTTTCCTTATCTGGGATGACACTATGGACATGTTAAGTGAATTTGTCATTTACATCAATGGAACAACAGATTTTCTGAACTTTGAATATACTTCATCGACTAATAGTATTGATTTTTAGATGTACGGATTACTAAAACTGGAATGAGAATAGACACAGATTTGTACAGAAAGGAGTGTTGGAGGAACAATCTACTACACAAAGAAAGCATGCATCCTACACACATCTTTCCCAATATAGTCAAGAACCAGTCATTACAAATTTCCAGACTGGTGACTGATGAAATGAGGTACAAGGAACAACAAAATACATTAAAGGAGAACTTTATAATGAGGGGATATGACAAAACCAAGGTTGAAAAAGTCATCACCGAAAATGATGGACTTAGACAAGGGAAAGGAAAACCTTACCTACATAGGCATAAGAACAGAACAAAGGGGAGTTCAAATGAGACTACAAAAAATATGCATACACGGTTGGTGATACCATATACTAACAAAAACAATCAAATAAAGGAAATAATAAATAAGAATTGGCCATTACTTATGATAGATGATCGAATCAAGGAAATAGCTGGTGACAGGCCTAACATTACCTACAAAAACATGAAATCCTTAAAAAGAATACTTTGCTATGAGCACAATCATCATAACAATGAGAATTTTCCACAGTCAATAAGGAAGGGGACCTTTGCCTGCAGAAACTGCAATCAATGCAATTTCATGCTGAATGGGAATGAATTTATACATCCCAATAATGGAAGGAAAATTAGTTTTGACAAATATGCAGACTGCAGAAGTAGAGACCTCATATACATAGCAATATGTCAAAGTTGTTCCTCATTTTACATAGGGAAAACAAACAGAACCCTACGTGAAAGAGTTAGAGAGCATATTTACGCCATTAATAAAGAAAATGAAAATAATGCCCTAGCCAAACATGTTATTATGAAAGGAACAACACATAGATTTAAGTTTATGGCGCTGGAAATAATTATGAGAACTGACAGGTTAGGCAACATTAAAAATTACACGAAGAAAAGGAGAATAAATGGATCATCAGACTCCAAGCACACAAGGGACATGGCCTCAATGAAAAAATTTCATTGAAACCATTCCTCATGGCCAAGTCATACAAACATTAATTTGATTTATCTTAAGTCTGAGTTTTATTTTATGTGCAAATACACCTGTGATATTGATAGCATGAAAGTATATATCATAATAATCATTCAATTTAATAATTAGAGTTTGGAATAGGCTGATATATGTATAAGATATACATTTTATTTCCTAAGGAAACAATATTGTTCATGTGTTTTAGTCCCTCTATATGTACTAGGCAGTGAATGAATAATTTCATTCCATATATATATATATATATATATATATATATATATATATATATATATATTTTTATAATATATATTTTTTATAATACACAACACATAATACATCATGCATATTCTATATCTAATGTCTTTGAAATGTAATTAATTATTTATTATTAAATCATGATACACAGTTTTTATAGGGATTTTATATATCTTCTTTTTTTATATATCTTCTTTTTTATATATCTTCATTTTTATCTATTTATATAAGTGTTTTGATGCATAAAGTTAATATTTAAATATATATCTATATTTACAGTTGTGTTTCTACTTAATTCTGCTGAGATTTAAACTTATTACAAATCTATATACAAATCTATATACATTACATTTTGTACTTAACTGTAATTAATTATCATCATCGTTAATTGATTAATGAGAATTTTAAGAATAGTATATAAAGGCATGATGGGATTTTATTTTTTGAGGTCTGAAGAAACGTTGTATTTGAACGTGAAAGCGCTAACCAGTTATCTGTACAATAAACTGTTCGTGGTGTGCCAGCCGTGGAGTGCTTCTTTAGTCTACTACAAGTTCTTTAAGTACCACTGAAGTTTTCTCATGTGAAGCCTGGAGAGAGGGATGAGAAGGATGCAAGATGCCATGTATCCCAGGGCTTGCAGGAACTTCCTCGCAGTGAGGTGACTTCTGGAAGCCAGCTGGGTGAAGTAGAAAGGCAGGAAGCTTTGCTTTTCTGGGGATAGGAAGGCCATTTGGGTTGCTGTGTCTAGCACACCTCCCAGGAAAACAATTTTTCTCATGGGGTTTTGTTTTAATTTTTTCTCGTTGATGTTGACCCTAGGGAAGTTAGGAGTGATTTGACAAAGAGAAGGTCCTGCAGCAACTTTTCTATGCACTCTGCCTGAATGAGTCAGTCGTCCACGTAAGGATAAATCTGTATATTTCTCTGTCTGCAGAATGCTATAGCCGGGGCAAAGCATTTGGTGAATACTCTGGGAGCACTAGAGAAGCCAAAGAGCAGTGCACAGAACTGAAAGTGTTGATAGCCTGCTCTGAAGCACAGGAATTTTCTGCATGATTCCCTGCTGGGGATGTGGAGGTAAGCATCTTTTAGGTCTAGTGTCACAAGCCAGGGATTTTGTGTGAGCATAGGCAGGAGCTGCTGCAAGGTTAGCATTTTGAATCTGGGGACCGCCAAGGAGGTATTCAGTTTGGATAGATCCAGGATGGGGTGCTAAGTGCCCTCTTTTCTTGGAACAAGGAATAGTCTGGAGTAAAAACCTTTTCCGTTTGATCTGGAGGGACAGGTTCTACTGCCCCCTGGGATATTAGAGTTTGGACCTGATTCAGTGCCTCTGCCCACTGGTTTGGGGGGAGGTCTGGGTACCCTCTTGGAATAGAGAGTTCGCTAAAGGGGAATATGTATCCCTGAGAAATTATTTTTAAGACCCACTGGCCCTTGGTTATAGAGACCCGAATGTCCTTGAAGAGGGTAAGCCTTCCTCTTAGTTTTTGATGAGTGAAAGGAGGGTAGAGGGGGAGAGGGAGAGTCATTGTAAGTGCTTGCCATAAAAGCTTGGCTTAGAACTCCCTGCCTTAGAGACAGAAGTGATCCATTGTTTGCGTCTTTGCTGGCCCTGGGATAGGGGCCTGGATGGCCTGTTCCTGCGGGGCTTACCTTGGCCCTGTCTGCTAGGAGCAGGGAAGGCCCAGTGCTTAGAGGGAAAGTTCCTGCTGAATCTGGGAGGCTGAACTTGAAAGAAATCTTTTACTGTTTGCATATATTTTGCTTGGTCTTCTATCTTTTTAAGCACCTCTTCTGCTTTTTCCCCAAACAGGAGTTCCTTATCTAGGGGTGCATCAATAAGTTTAGACTTGACATGATCAGGGAGAGGTTGTTCGTTCAGCCATGCATGTCTTCTGATAACAGATCCTGTCACTGCTGCCCTGATAGAGGCTTCTAGGGCATCATATCCACATTGTAATGAGTATTTGGCCACTTGACAAGCAGAGTGTAGTAATTTTGCCAGTTCTTTTGAGTTGGTACCATCAGGAGAGGTAGCAATCTTCTGTTTTAATTGTTCCAAAGTATGTTGTTGAAATTTTAACATATGGAACTGACAACTGAGTGCTCTGATAGCTAAAGTTGCAGAGGTGTATACTTTCTTACCCTATCTGTCCAGAGCTCTGGAGTCTTTGTCAGAAGGAAGAGGATTCTTGGCAGAACTAGTCTTAGCTCCTTTGGGTCCCTGTGTAATGACCTCTGGGTCTGCAGCAGGATTCCTGTACAGGTATTTGTGAGAATCTGGTACTCTGCAGTACCTGTCAGGTTTAGTTGGAGCAGGAGGCAGGGCATCAGGGGCTAAGCTGGATTCATGGAAAACATCATCCACCACTTCCAAAATAGGTGGGATGGCTAGGGGTCTGTGCTGGGACAGGTCCAGAAACTCTCTAAGTCATTTCTTTGACTGTGGAAGTCTTGAGATTCCCATTGAAAATGTTCCCTGAGGGAATGAAGGGTTTTCCCCAAGGGAGAGGTCCTCTAGAGGGGAGGCAGAAGGGATGGATTCCTCTGCATCTGAATCCTCAGAAACAGTTAAGGGATGTTGTTCCTCTTCCAAAGCAGAATAATCAGATTCCTCAGACTCTTGGTCTATCATAATTTCAGGAGAAGGATGCCTTTTCCTTTTTGGAGTGGGGACCTGAGTACCTCGGATAAGGGAGATGAGATCCCCCGCCATTTTAAGCATTTGAGCTTGGAGTGGGGGAGCAGTAGCAAGATGGTGCCTAGAAGCAGATTTCCTAGGAGTGGCCTGGCTTCTAGGCCTGACAGAATCCATCGGTCTCTGAGAAGCGGTAGTCAGATACAAAGACGTAGTTTTTTGTCTAGAAACATTAGTGCAAAAGGCCTCCTCGGAAGCCGGTGCCTGCGTCATGGCTCTAGACCCAACTGAGGCAGAGACAGCAAAGGGTCGGAAGACGAAGTGGATTTCTGCAGCATACCGGACTCTGAAAGGGTCTCGGCAGAGGACTTTGTAGAAAGTGAATCGGGCACCAGGGGCTGCGAAAGCGCCTCACTGAATTCCGGAGAACTGATGACTTGCTTAGTGGCACAGTCATATGAAGGCTTGGCCTTGTGTGGCCTGTCTCTACCTTTATCTCTACGTTTTTTCAGAATGTCGACAGATTGTTGGTTGATGGACGCCATATCAGAATGGGAAGATGGAACACAAAAATTAATTGTCTAGAAAAAGAGCTCTATGGCAAATGGTTCTTGCATTAAAGAGGGC
The DNA here is from genome assembly GCF_019279795.1 of Protopterus annectens. NCBI lineage: Eukaryota > Metazoa > Chordata > Ceratodontiformes > Protopteridae > Protopterus > Protopterus annectens. Next base: position 1,237,145,656 of record NC_056732.1, on the reverse strand, counting down.
ACAGAACCAGCAATGAGGGATGTTGTGGGTCTGGGCCTAAACAAGTGATGCAGTAAGAATGAAAGACTCGGTGTGGGATCTGCTTTCCACAGGCGAGAAAATTGCTAACTTTTTCGGACATCGGTTAGAACAAGAAAAAAAGAGTCCCCAATGGGGTGCTTAGCTTTAGACATTTTCTGCTGAAATTCAACTTCTTGTATTCTGCTACGGGCTCCACGGCAAGAAAGACTGATAAAATTATGTTGGCTGCCTTGCTTTATAGCACTCATGACCTGACATCACACTACAGGTGACAGCAGCTGACGTAGAAAAACACTGACTCTGGTATTCGGGCCGACTGAGGGCTACCACAGCAGGGATAACCCACAGGTGATGACTGCAACAGTGAAACATGAAGAACATCGACAATTCCTTGTCTTTCAATCTACTGACAACCTGCAAATACTAGTACATACACAGAATCAAGCAAACCCTACCTTAGGAAATCTAAATTTTAGATCCATATAAACAAAATGCTACACCTTTTGTATGACATTCTCTTAATTCCACCTGAAAAATAGTACCTTTTAGGTCAATGACATATATGAAAGCAATGCATATAGGTTCAAAGTAACAAGCACTGGTTTGGGCTATAAAGCCATGACAAACATTACTGTCTGCTGAAGTTAATACTAATGTTAGTCACAACAGATAACAATCTGACACCTATGACAGTGAACAACTACATCTGCTGACTTATTCTCCAACATATCATGTAGCAAGCAATCTGTACTGAGTGAAAAAGGGATACCACTAAGTGGAACTAAGCTGACAGCAGTTCAGAGAAGCGCACTGGGAAATCTGAGTGTGTACAACCATCAGAATTCTGAAATCACAAAGACACAGGAACACAGGCATTATGCAATACCTTTTACTGGATCATCACAGGATTTGCAACTACTTGAGCATTTTTTGAGATGGTGTGAGCTGTTTGATAAGAGTTTTTAAATTAATGATATTAAATAAAGTGCTTAAATATCTATTTGTATCTAGAAAGGAAAAGTAATTCATTTATTTCCAATTAGTTTAAAAAATAAATCTTGAAAAATACTAGTGTGGAAAAAAGCAGCTTAAACTACATCTGTACTACTGAATCTGAAGAAGTCTTTTAACAAGACAAAAGCGCTTATACATAAAGTTTTTTTGCCTTCATTTGTGGCCTGGATTTTTTATTATCTAGTATTCAGTGTATTTTGCTTCATTTTATTGGTGAGCTTAAACTACACCCCAGAGACAGACTGTGTGTTGTGTGTGTGTGTGTGTGTGTGTGTGTGTGTGTGTGTGTGTGTGTGTGCGTGTGTGTGTGTGTGTGTGTGTGTGTGTGTGTGTGTGTGTGTGTGTGTGTGTGTATGTGTGTGTGTGTGAGAGACACAGAGAGAGAGAGAGAGAGAGAGACTGAAACAGAAAAAGACAGGGTCATGCCATGCTATAAAAATCAGAGTGTGGTATGTTACATTAGAGTTAGCGTTCACTTAGCTGAGAAGATAATCCTCATAGAGACTGGTCTGAAATTTAATGAAACAATAAATATGTAGGGAAATTCATTAAATCAAGAGGAGGAAAAAAATAAGTTATGTACTTACCATAATGTTCCATGTGAGTTGCTCATCTCACCTTCACTTTTTACTGATGGGTTTGGAGCTGATCCCTCGGCTCCAATACGGCCAATTGCAAAGCTCGAGGTCTTCAAATAGCTCGAGGCCAAGTCCCTATCCCATGATGCACCTGGAATTACCACAGATCTTGTTTGCTGCGTATAATAATACCATATATCATTCTTTCACTCCTAAGAGAAAGGTATAGAAGGATTGAGTAACCAGGATGGATCCAACATCTCGGTCATCTATCAGCCCAGGAGGGGGTAGGAGGGAGGGACGTAAGAATGAAGGCAAGATGAATAACTCACATGGAATAATATAAGTACATAACTTCTTTATGTGAAGTTGTTCAATCTTGCCGTTCATTCTTTACTGATGAGTAGCATCCCAAGCACCATCAACCTCGGGTGGTTCACAGGAGTATATTTCTCAGAACCATGGATCCAAAGGGGGCCCTGTCCCTGGAGGCCTTGTCAATTTTGTAATGAGTGATAAAGGTATGAGGTTTTGACCAAATGGCTGCTGCACAAATGTTATCAATGGGAAGCCTGGCAGAAAAAGCAGATGATATAGAAATTGCTCTGGTTGAGTGAGCTTTAATTCTGTGTTGCAAAGGCATATTAGCAGCTGAATAGGCAAAGGTGATACAATCAGATAACCATTTAGACAGAGTTGTTTTAGCCACTGGTCTACCCTTCCTGGAGTCGGAGAATAAAATAAAAAGTTGGCCTGATTTCCTGAAATCTTTTAGTTATGTACTCACCATAACTTCAGATGTTTGGGATCCATCTCGCCTACATTCTGACTGATGGGCTCTGAGCCGATCCCTCGGCTCCGACTCGGCACGCTTATGCTATAGAGCGAGGCCTCTAATTGGCTGAGCTATCTTTATCCCAGGATGCACCACCACTAATCCCCCAGATCTTGTTTGTCCGCATTCATGCACACATGCACAGCTTGTTTATATAACATTGTTAGATGTTTCAAGATGAAACAACAGGATTCGGACCTTCTGATATCCTCTGATCTCCAAGGAAGGGGGAAGGAGGGTGGGTTATTAGGAATGTAGTGAGATGGATCCCAAACATCTGAAGTTATGGTGAGTACATAACTAAAAGATGTTATGTGATCTATCTCGCCTACATTCTGACTGATGGGACAGCGTCCCTAGTGCCTAAATCCGGTGGCTCATTGGAAAACACTCCTGAGCACTGTGGAACCAAATGAAGCTCGTCCTCTAGATGCCACATCTAATTTGTAGTGAGAAATGAAGGTGTGCGGGAAGACCATGTAGCCGCAGCACAAATGTCACCAATAGCAAGCTTAGAATGAAATGCTACGAAGTAGCCATAGCCCTTGTAGAATGAGCCTTAACAGAGGTGGAAAGCTCTTTGTTAGAATAAATATAAGCTTGAGTAATACAGTCCCTGATCCATTTGGCAATAGTGACCTTCGTGACTGGGTTGCCCAATTTGTTTTCTGCAAAGGACACAAACAACTGATCTGTCTTCCTTGATTGTTTGGTCCTATCCAAACAAAACGTAACTGCCTGTGGACATCTAGTGTGTGGAAAATAAACTCCGCTTTATTGGAGTATTTTGGGAAAAAACTGGGAGCTCTAACGACTGTTGCAAGCATAAAGTAGAACAGACTTTAGGAACAAAAGAAGGATTTGGTCTGAGGGATACCCTGTCTGTATGAAAAACCAAGTACGGGGGTTTCACTGACAAAGCTTGAAGTTCTGAAACCCTTCTGGCTGAAGTAATTGCCACTAGAAAGGCTGTCTTCCATGATAGAAACTTCAGATCACAGGTAGCTGCCGGTTCAAAGGGGAAGAAGTCAAGGCATGTAATACTATATCGAGATCCCATGGAGGTGCAGGATGAGAAATCGGAGGTCTTAATAGAGCAGCACCTTTCAAGAAGGTCTTACACAACCTGTTGCTCATTAAAGGTGGGTCTATGGATTCATGAAAATTAGAAATCGCTGCCAATTGTACTTTGATGGTAGAAACAGAAGAGCCTTGGTTGAAAAGAGGTCAGGAATTTGAGTACTTCTGCCATGGGAGTAGAAATGGGGTCCAGGCCCCGGAGTTGAGCCCAGATAGCAAACCTTTTCCATTTGCTAGAATACAGTTTCTTTGTAGTAGACTTGTGGGCTGAAGACAATATGTGCACCACATCTGGGTCCAGTGCATGTCTCCTGACTATGGTCGGAAGAGGAGGAGCCAGGCCGTCAATTTTAATGTGTGTAGGGACTGGTGTAGTAGTCCCGACTGATGAATCAGTAGGTCTGGGACTTGGTCCAGGAACCATGGACCTTCCAGAGCATGTTTCCGAAGATAGGGAAACCAGACTTGGCGAGGCCAATAAGGAGCAATTAAGATCATCTTGCTCCCTAAGAGATGCCTTTTGAATTACCCTGGGTAGGAGAGGAACTGGAGGAAGGCATAAAGCAGGCCGGTGGGCCAGGGATGGACTAAGCGTCCATAGGGCTCTTCCCGGAGCTGGGGTTAGGGAGAAAACATTTTGCACTTAGCATTCAGAGGAGTCGCAAAGAGGGCGCAACGGAACTCCCATTCGCTGAAAATCTGCTCTGTCGTAGTCATATTCAGAGACCATTCGTGAGGAGAGAGGATGGTTCTGCTCAACCTGTCGGCTATGACAGTGGACTTGCCCGGTATGTGAGTAGCCACTAGGAAGCGTTTGGTCGAGATTGCCCATTCCCAGACTCTCATCGCTTCCCTGCAAAGAGGATAGGATCTGGTCCCTCCCTGTTTGTTCAGGTACCAGACAACTGACATGTTGTCTGAGTGAATAGCAATTACGCCCTGAGGGAGGTAATTGTGAAGGGCTTGGAGGGACAGAAGCACTGCCCTCATTTCTAGAATGTTGATGTGGAGAGGAGTCTCCTCCGGATGCCATTTGCCTTGGACTGACCTGCCCAGGGAATGCCCCCCCCCCCGTCTGGGAGGCGTCCGTGGTCAAAGTGGCCGCCGGAGGGGGAAGAACAAAGGGTCGTCCCTGATCCAAATTGGAGGACTCTAGCCACCAGCGAAGGTCCGTCTGCAAGATTCTGTGATCCATATTAGATGATTGAGAGGGAGTTCCTGAAAGGACCACTGAGTTGAAAGAAGCCACTGGAGGATTCTCATGTGTAACATTGCCAAGGGAACTAGCAGAACTGTGGCAGACATCGAACCCAATAGCTGCATGACCATTCTGGCTGGGACTTTGGACCTGGGGAGTAAGGCTCGAACCTGATTTTGTATAATCTGAATTCTGTCTGCAGGTAGATAGACCCGCATCTGGTTTGAATCTATCTCTGCCCCTATGAATCTTATTCTTTGAGATGGCCGTAACACAGACTTTGGCCAATTGAAGGTGATTCGAGGAATTGCCCAGTGATGTTGTGGCTTGCAGGCTCCGTAGAAGTAGATGCTTGGAGGTGGCAGTTAGAAGCCAGTCGTCTAGGTACGGAAACACCTGGAATCCTAGACTCCTCAAGTGAGCAGTCACTACTGCCAAGCATTTGGTGAACACCCTGGAGGCTGTGGTGTGACCAAAGGGCAGCACACGGAACTGAAAATGACTGCCTCCTAGGCTGAAGCGCAAGTGTCTCCTGGACGTTTGATGTATTTTGATATGGTAATGGCGTCCTTGAGGTCTATGGAGCACATCCAAACACCTTTCTCCAACAATGGGAGAATGGTTTGTAAAGTGACCATTCGGAACTTGGACTTCTTGACTGAACGGTTTAGGTTGCTTAGGTCCAAAATGGGCCTCAAGTCCCCGGTCTTTTTTGGCACCAAAAAGAATCTTGAGTAAGTCCCTAATCCGATCTGGTCTGCGGGGACCGGTTGGATGGCTCCTTTTTGCAGCAGTTTTGAAATTTCTATGGCTGCGGTATCCCGTTGACTGGGTGGCGGGTCCGGGATTCTTTTGGACTGGGGGGGGGGAACAACAGAATGGAATGGAGTAATCTCCGGCGATAATTCGAAGCACCCATCGGTCCTGAGTGATCCCTTCCCAGGCCTTTAGGTGCTTCGAAAAACGACCCCAGACTGGCTCCGGAGCAGCACAGTCGGGCAATCCCTCAGGGACTATGAAAAGCTGAAGAGCCACGAAAGGACTCGCGGTCTCCAGTGTTGCGGGGGCCTCTGCCGCCTCTGGGACGGCGTCTTCCTGATGAATTTCCCCCTCCTCTGCCTCTGGAGGGGGAACCTTCCTGCTGAGAGGGGTAAGACTTCTGCGATCTCCAGAACCACATCTTCCCTCCTCTTTTAGCCTTGGGATAAGGCCGAAAGGGAGTGGAAAATCGTGCCCCTACGGCAGTCAGAGTCTTACCCTCCTGTTCACAGCGGGTAAGTGTGTCTTTCACCTTGGGCACAAACAGGGAGGACCCATCAAAGGGGGCGTCGGCGAATGAAGACTTGAAGGCCTCCGCGAAATGACACAGGTGGAGCCAGGCTTGTCTCCGTAGAGCAATGCCTGTACCCGCCGCTCTACTTGCCCCTTCGGCCGCATATGAAATGAGCCTCATGGACGAGTTCGAAATGGATGACATTGTAGCCAGCTGAGATCCAACCGTCTGGGCCAGCTCCTCAGGCAGGTTACCTAAGAGGGTATCGGATAGCTCCTTAATCAGATCCCTCTGGAATCTTGTAAAGTGCGTCAGGTAGTTCAAAGACCTCAGAGTAAAGGCCGCTGAACTTAGGGTGCGCTTGCCGTACCGATCCATGCTCCTAGACTCCTTATTAGGAGGATGGACGGACGTAGAAGCCTCTGCTACATCCTGCTGCGTAGCAGATGCCACCACCATAGCATCCACAGCCACACCTTTTGTGAGGAACTCTCTATCTGGGGGCGCCGAAAGAAATTTGTTTGGACGAGCGGGCACCGGTTCCACAGAGTCCGGGTGTTCCCACGCCCTTCGACAGATCAAATCCAAGAGCTCGTCGAAGGGTGGAGACACCCAGGAGGCGGAGGGCTGAGCCCTGAAGGCCTTCAGGAACACCGACTCATCAGCAGAGGGAGGTTTGGACTGCCAGCCACCTCGTTGTTTTAGGGCTTCCAGGATGTCTGCAAAGGAGACATCATCCGAGGATGACTTGGGGGACCCCTCTGCATCATCGAGATCGGTGTCAGATGTCAAAGACTCGTCAGGGGAGTCAACGTGCCTCCTCTTGCACGTTTTCTTCCTGGGAGGTTCTTCTGAAGAGGCTTCAGAAGAACCTCCAGGAGGGGGAGAAACCCCAGCGGGGGTAACCTGAGGCCCAGGGGCTCCGCTGTCTGCGGACAGGGGAACTACCAACGACCCAGTCTCCAAATGTAGGGAAGGAGCTGGGGAAACTGTGGAGGTAGCCAATGAAGATTTGGCTAGAGCACTCCTCATAGCCCTGAAGGCGGGACCACCAGAATCCTGGGAAGGTTCCCCCCTCCGTGGCCACGACAGTGGACGGTACTCCCGCCGCCGACACACCAAGAGGGAGACTTGGGACCGAAGGTATCAATCCCGAAGCCTCCCCCCCAGGGCCGAAGGAAGAAGTCCGTGCACTGAACTCCGACCCAGGAGCCGGAGTCGGAGCAAGGGTCAGGCCTGACCCCAACACCTCCACTGGTTCCACCAACACCTGCTCCAACGGTGCCGAAGCTGTTGGAGGAGGAAGTACAGTAAGGGAGTGGACCATCGGCTCCGAAGCCAAATGGGCTGGAGCCGAAACCATTTTTTCGAACACCGGAGACTGGAAGAGTCGAAGGAGCACCCTGTCGATGTCCGAATCAGACATCCTAGAAGACCTCGAGGATACCGATCGGGCCCGAACCGATTTCTCCATCGGCTCCGAAGGGCTCGGGGACCGGCTCCAAAAGGATTCAACAATTATCGGCTCCGAGGAAAGCTTCAAAGAAATTTCCCTCGGTGCCGATAAAGACTTCGGCTCCGAGGGGGAAGTGTCTGAGCCGATGACCCTTATCGGCTCCAATATCAGTGGAGCCGATGAGGGTGACCCGCCTCTCGATGCCCCAGACCTCGGCTCCGAAACCCGAGGGGTCGAGGCTGGAGGCATCGAGGCAGACCGTTCCGACCTCGGCTCCGAAGTCCGTGGAGCCGATGGAGAAGTCTGCCTAGTCTTTTTAGCCGTCGGATCCGACTGACTGGTCGGAGCCGGCGCTTTCCTCTTTTTGGAAGGAGAAGGAGAGGAAGACAAAGCCTCCTCGAAGGAAGGCTTAATTAATCCTTTGAGGATTAATTTGTTCTTCCTCTCCTGGAGGACTCTGGAGGAAAACACATGGCATACACTGCACGATTCCTGTAAATGCTTGGCGCCAAGGCAATAGACGCACGAGGAGTGGTCGTCCGTAATGGACATTTTGAACCCACACCTCGTGCACTTCTTAAACTCAGAGGGTTTATGTTCTTTAGAAAGGGAAAACAAGGAGGGTCAAGACCCTCTAACTCAAACGGGTACTTGACCCACACACAACCACTGAAGTAGCTAGTACAGGGGAAGGCCCCTCTAACTTAAACGGAACCTTCTCTGACAGGAAATTTTAATGAAAACTCAATGAAAAAACAAGAAACACACTCGTACACAAAAAATAGCCGTTAAAACAGCTTTTGGTTGAAAAAGAGTGAACTACTGACAAGAAAAGAGACTATAAATATAGTACTTAGCCCAGCCAATGTTGAGACCACGTCCAAGCTCTGTAAGCGGCAAACGAGATCTGGGGAATTAGTGGTGGTGCATCCTGGGATAAAGATAGCTCAGCCAATTAGAGGCCTCGCTCTATAGCATAAGCGTGCCGAGTCGGAGCCGAGGGATCGGCTCCGAGCCCATCAGTCAGAATGTAGGCGAGATAGGATCACATAACATCTTTTGTTCTATTCAAATAAAATCTGAGCTGTCTGTGAACAACAAGTTTGTGCAGCATATACTCTAAATTGTTTGAATGGTTGGGGAAGAAGACTGGAAAATCAATAATCTGGTTGAGATTGGTTTCAGTGCAAACTTTGAGCAAAAATGAGGGTTTTGTTCTAAGTGAAACTGTCAGCATGGAATATCAAATATGGAGGCTTGATGGATAAAGCCTGAAGCTCTGACACTTTGTGGGCAGAAGTAATAGCTACCAGAAAGATGGTATTCCATGAATAAAAATTTGAGGTCACAAGAGAAAGCTGGTTCAAATGGCAGAAGAATTATGCGGGAAAGCATAAAATTTAGATTCCAGGGAGAATAGGGAGATTTCACAGGTGGTCTAATAGAAAAAGTCCCTTTGAAAAAGGCTTTGGATAACTTGTGAGAAATGACAGTCAACCCTTCAAATCCAAGATGAAAATTAGAAATAGCAGCCAATTGAACACGAACTGTTGCTGCTGCAGTTCCTTTGTTAAAAATCATAGTTAAGAACTCTAAGATAGAGGCCATAGGGGCTTGGTAAGGGTCAATATTATTTTTAGAGGCCCATATAGAAATTTTTTTCCATTTGCTAAGATATAGCTTCCTAGTAGAAGATTTATGAGATGATAAAAGGATCTGCTTTGTCTCACTGGAGAGTTTATGAAACCTGGCTCAGATGGGAACTGGAGCAGCCTACTGCAGAGAGGGATGAAGATCCCCCGACGAATGCGTCAGAAGGTCTGGAACTGGGTCCAGAATCCAAGGATCCTCCAAAAGATGAAGCCGAAGGAAGGGGAACCAAATCTGATGAGGCCAATGAGGGGCTGTTAGAATGATGGTCCTTCCCAGGGTTTTTGCTTTCTGTAGAACCTTGGGTATCAACGGGATTGGTGGAAATGCATAAAGGAGACCCGGAGGCCAATCATGTACGAGTGCGTCCCTTGGGGCTTCCCCCAGAGGGGGAATCAGGGCAAAGTATCTTCTGCATTTCGTGTTCATGTGACTGGCAAAAAGGTCGCAGCAAGGCTGGCCCCACCTGCGGAAAATCCTATCCACTATTTCTTTCTTGAGGGACCACTCATGGGGCAACAAGACAGCCCTGCTGAGCTTGTCTGCTATCACGTTGGATTTCCCTGGGATGTGCGTTGCCAACAGAAAGCGCTGGGTGGAAACAGCCCACTGCCATACTCTGAGAGCCTCGCAACAAAGAGGGTAAGACCTGGTTCCTCCTTGCTTGTTTAAATACCAGACCACCGACATGTTGTCTGTCTGAATAGCAATTGTACCCAGAGGAAGAGAGTCCTGAAAGTACTGCAATGCCAGAAGTACTGCTCTCATCTCCAGGACATTGATATGCAGATGTGTCTCTTGATTGGTCCATGTGCCTTGGGTTGTTTTTCCCTGAAAATGCCCCACCCCCACCCTATCAGGGAAGCGTCCATGGTCACTGTGGCTGCTGGAGGGGGTAGCCCAAATGGGCGTTCTATTGTGACATGAAGTGAGGTCAACCACCACTGAAGGTCCTTTTTGCAGGAATTGGTTATCATTATAGTGTGAGACACGGGAAGCTCTTGGTAAGACCATTGCGTGAACAACAGCCATTAAATTACCCCCATGTGCATACGAGCTAGTGGTATGGCTAGAAATGCTGCTGCCATAGTGCCTAATAATTTCGGAACTTCTGATGCTGCTGCTCTGTCTTTTGATATCAGAACGCTGACATGCTGACCTAGAAGAAAGACTCTTTCTATTGGGAGCCTTAGTGTGATGGTAATGGTGTCCAACTCTGCTCCGATGGCGACAGGCAGATTTTTCTGAGCTGACTGTAATATCCTGATTATTGCAGAGTGACAGAGTGGACTCCCTGGCCTGAATGAGTTGATGCCTGGTCGTGGCGGTAAGGAGCCAATTGTCTAGGTATGGAAACATCTGGAATCCTAGACGCCTCAGGTGAGCCGTGACAACTGCCATGCATTTGGTGAACACTCTGAGGGCTGTAGTGAGACCAAAGGGCAGGGCTCGAAACTGGTAATGATTGGCTCCCATCCGGAAGCGCACATGATCCCTGGATGGTCTGGCCATCTTTATGTGGTAGTACACATCATTGAGATCTATCGAGCACATCCAATTGTCTTTCCCTAAGAAGGGAAGTATACACTGAAGCGTGACCATCTGGAACTTCTCTTTCTTCACGTATTGGCTCAGTCTGCTGAGGTCCAATATGGGTCTCCAGTCCCCTGTCTTCTTTGGAACCAAAAAGAATCTTGAGTAAGTTCCGGATCCTGTCTCCTCTGCAGGGACTGGTTGGATGACTTTTTTTGTTAGCAACGTTTGGACCTCTATTCTTGCTTGTTCCCTGTAACTGGGTGGAATGTCCGGGATTTTTCTTATGAGTGGAGGGGGTGTGACGAATGAGATGAAGTATTATCCTCTGGAAATTATACTTTGTACCCAGCTGTTTTTTGTTATTTTGAGCCAGGCGATTGGATACAAAGATAAGCGACCCCCGACTGCCTCCAGAGCAGGACAGTCGGGCCTTCTCTCAGGAGCACTGGTAGAGCTTCCCAGAGAAGTGATCTCTGTTGCCCTGGTGTTGCGGACCCCCTCTGCTTCAAGGGCGGCATCTTCCCATTATTGCCCCCTCCTCTGCCTCCGGAGGGGGGTTCACCACGTTTGTCCTGAAAGGCTCCTTGGGCTTTTTGGAACCAATTTTTCCTCCCCTTTGACCTTTACGGTAGAGTCGGGTAGGGGTGGAAAAACCGACCCTGACGGCAGACAGAGTCTTCCCGTCCTGTTCACTCCTGGTTAAGGTTTCCTTCACTTTAGGCCCAAAAAGGGATGAGCCATCAAGGGGAGTGTTCACGAAGGATGACCTGAAGGGCTCCGCGAAGGAATACAAGCACATCCAGGAATCTCTCCTAAGAGCAACTCCTGCACCTGCTGCCCGACTCGTTCCATCAGCTGCATAAGAGATGAGGCGCATGGATGAGTTGACACTAGAATTGAGGGTAGCAAGCTGGGTGGCAACTTTGTTGGAAGCTCCTGCAGCTACTGTACCCTGAAGAGCATCTCCAAGCTCCTTAAGGAGATCTCTTTGTAACCTGGTAAAATGGGTCAAATAGTTAAGCGAACGAAGAGCAAAGGTCGCTGAACTAAACATGCGCTTCCCATATCAATCTATAATCCTGGAATCTCTGTTAGGAGGATGGATAGATGAGGAAGTCTCAGGCATTTCCTTTTTGGTGGCTGCTGCCAACACCATGACATCAACAAGAACACCTTTTGTTAAAAATGATTTGACAAGGGGGGCAGAAATTAATTTAATAGGACTGCTAAGGACAGGCTCCACAGTATCCGGAAACTCCCACGCCCTTCGTGAGACCAGCTGCATCAGCTCATTGAAGGGTGGAGACACCAAAGAGGTGGAGGGCTGAGACCCAAAAGCTTTCAGGAGAACTGACTCATCCTCAGTAGGGCTTTTGGACTGCCAGTTACCCCTCTGCCTAAGGATTTCAAGTATCTCAGCTAATGGGATATCCTCAGAGGGGGACCGCGGGGACCCTTCTGACTCATCTAAGTCAGTATGTGATGTTAGATACTCCTGTGGGGAGTCCAGATGTTTCCTCTTATGCAGTCTCTTCCTGGGAACCTCATCAGTGGGAGCTTCTGGTGAGGTCTCAGAAGAGCAGAGGCCACCCAATGGGGCTTCCTGAGGCTCTGGGTCGCTACGCTTGGTCAAGATGTGCGAGGCAGAAGAAGACACAGGCACTTTAGGGGAGGAGGAAGGCAGATCTGAGGTTGAGGATGTCTTAGGAGACATGACTCTCCTCATGGCATCAAAAGAACCTCTGCTCCGATCCAAGGGAGCCGACGGATCCGAAGAAACCATCAACATCCCCGGCACCATGACAGTGGGCTCCGAGCTAGAGGTAGGAGCTGAGCTCATCTGAGCCAAAGCCCCGAGAGGCAGAGTCAGAACCAACAAGTCGGTCCGACTGTCCTCCCTGGACCTGACCAGAGAGTGTCGACTCCTAGAGTCCTCGATCAGCACAGAGGATGTCAGAGTGCACAGAGCTGAAGACACTGGAGCAGGCGTTGGCTACGAGGGCTCCACTAACATCAGGTCCGACTCCTCAGACTCTGAAGGACCAGCATGGCTCAGAGGAGGAATAGTTTGAGCTGGTGCAAGGGTCTTCGGCTCCAAAGTCATTTGGGTCGAAGCTGATAACATTTCTGCCAAGGCCGGTGCCAATAACAGCTTCTGCACCACACGATCCACATCCAGATCTGACAAACTGATAGAGGATCGAGAGAAGCGTACCGAAGGCGGCACCGATTGAAGTAGTGGACTCTTAGGTGCTTTGGACACTGGTTCCAAGACTGGGGACCTGCTCCGAAAGGTAAAGACTGTCAGCTCCAATGGCAGTGGAGCTGAAGTCGAAGCCTTTTTATATTTTTTGAGTCCGAAGTCTTGGAAGACTTTCAGGACTTGCTGGATCCATCTTGGTCACTCAAAGCTTCCTGAAACAAAGGTTTCAATAACCCTCTGTCAATAAATTTTCTCTTCCTTTCCTGTAAGACCCTAGAGGAGAAGGAATGGCATATAGCACAGCTGTCTTGTAAATGTAGAGCTCCAAGACAGTATACGTAATTAACGTGGCTGTCTGTTACAGATATCTTTTGGCCACACTTTGGGGATTTTTTAAACCCAGACTTGGGGTGCTTGTCTTGGTCAGCCATTTGAGAAAAATTACTGTCACACAATACAAATTTGGCAGTAATTAACTACAAGAAGCCTTAAAAAAAAATCAGGCTAAGTCACACACACACAGCAGAATTGCAAAGGTCAAAATATATATATATGTATATATGTGTATATATATATATATATATATATATATATATATATATATATATATATATATATATATATGTGTGTGTGTGTGTGTGTGACAGTAAAAGCCATTACTGTCACCACACCTGTCTTACACACAATATAAGCAGACTATGCAAAAAAGGAAAGATCGCTGATAAGAAAACACACTGCCTAAATATCCTATGAAATATCCAAGTCAGACAAATTACTGTTGATACAAAAAACTGTAATAGTAATTATAACTTTAAGCCTTTCCTAAAACAACTGAGGGCTAAGCACACTAAAGAGAAAAAACTCTACACACTAAATAATTTTTATATAAAAAAATATAACAACAGTTACTGACTAAGCACACTCTAATAACTAGCAAAAACTTAAAAACTACGCCTAAAACAAGAGGCCACTAAAAGACTTTATAACACACTAAGGGAAGGGACTAAAATTCAGAAATACACACTACAAAGCTGTAAGACCTTTGTAAACTAAGTATACCAACGATCTAAATATTACAATAAAGAAATAGAAAAAAAAAACAGTTTACTGGCCCGAGCTAATTCAGAACCTCCAATCTATTGCAGCAGCAAACTAGATCTGAGGTAATTCCAGGTGCATCATGGGATAGGGACTTGGCCTTGAGCTATTTGAAGACCTTGAGCTTGGCAATTGGCTGTATTGGAGCCGAGGGATCGGCTCTGAACCCATCAGTAAAGAATGAAAGGCGAGATTGAACAACTTCACATCAAAAACTTATAATTTGTAAATTGTTAGTCTGTCTAAACTAGCAATTTTTGTGAGATAGATGTTTTGGTTAACAGAAAATATAAATGTTAAAAAAGGAATAATTAGTAAAGCATATAAAATATTGCACGATAATTATGAGACTCAATCAGAGGAGCTTAGAAAGGATTGGAAAGAGAGATTGAATAAGCAACTCACAAATAGACAGTGGGGGGATATATGTATATCTCCCAAATGTGCAACAAAATCTAGAAGATTTAGGATCTTTGCCTGGAAGTGTCTACATAGGTATTTTTATACTCCAAATGGACTCCAAAGAATTTTTCTCAGGTGGATAGCAAATGTTGGATGTTTGACAGGCAAGAAAGAGGTAGCTGAGAACATATTTTTGGGGAGTGTAATGAGCTGGCAAACTTTAGGAATTCCCTGCAGGCCGCACTGTCTGACATGCTGACTGAGCTGATTGGACTGACTGGGGAGATGATTTTTTTTGAGTTATGATACAGAATCAGAACCACCTTGACACAGTAAAGCCTTGCTGAGTTAAATTATTGTGGCTGCCAAAAAAGCAATTACTAGAAACTGGAAATCAAAGTCTAGACCAACTTTATTTATCTATTTATTTATCTATTTTTTTATTTATTTATTTTACAGTTTGTTTAACACACACACACACACACACACACACACACACACACACACACACACATTTAAAAGAATGTGAAATAACACAGGATTCAGAGAAGGTCAGTGTGATGAAGAGAAGAGAGAAGTAAAGGAGTGTGAGAAATGGGGAAAAAGAGGTGAGTTATGTGGGATGAGAGCAGGAACATTCCCAGAGGGTTTGAGATGGGAATGAGGCAGGGTCTTAAAGGTAGAGTGGTTGTCTGTAGTATGAATAAGAGATGGCAGTGAGTTCCAGAGGCGAGCTAGGGAAAAGGATAGTAGGTGTTTGCCCGGAGGACGAGCAGGCTTGTGCAGTTCAAGCAAATTCTGGTTACTGGATCTTAGAAGACTGTTGGGTAGGAGCATTTTGAAGGAGGAGACAAGGGAGGGGCAGATGGAGGGATTAAAAATGAGTTTATGGACATGATTAGGTTGAATAAAGGTAAGATGGTTGGGAAGTTTGGGCCACTTTAGTTTGTGAAAGGCATCTCAGTGGTGGGAGGAGGATTTATAGCTGGTAGCAAGCTTAAAAATGTTGTTATAAGAGGAGGATAGCTTTGTTTTTAGAGAAGATTGAAGGTTGGTAAAAAAATGGGGCACCATATAGGAGAGAAGGAATGAGGAAGGTGTTGGAGAGTACAAGTTGTAGTGGGAGTGATACAGCTGTTATGGTGGTAGAGCATGCCTAGTTTCTGGTGGGTTTTCTTTATATTAGTTAGCAGGTGGGTATCGAATTTTAACTGTTCATCAATAAGGACTCCTAAAAGCTTTGCATGGGAGATTACCTTGAGAGAGGTATTGTTTTGGCTAGTAATGGAGAATGAGTTCTTGTCTATAATGGTACTTTTTGAAGGGGAAAATAACATAATTTCAGTTTCTGATGCATTGAGTGATAGGTGGTTGTCTATCATCCAAAGTTCGGTATAAGAGAAACCATCCTGAGTTAGTTTTAAGAGAGTGGAGGTGGAAGTGGCGGAGCAGATGATCATACAGTCATCTGCATACTGAATCAGTTTAGCACTAGGAATGTTCTGGTGGAAGTCATTTATGAAAATGTTGAACAGTAGGGGACCCAATATGGAATCCTGGGGTACGCCTGTAGGTGTATTAAGGAAGGAGGAGGTGGCTTTTTTCCATTTGATAGCTTGTTGTCTGTCAGACAGGTGACTAGAAAACCAGTTGACAGAAGAGTGGGATAGGTTTAGATTAGAGAGTTTAGATAGGAGAAGGTTATGGGAGACAGTGTCAAAGGCCTTGGATAAGTCCAGGAGCAGGGTGGACACTAGACAGCCGAAATCCTGGGCTTTGTTGACGGTTTCAAGGAAGGAGAGGAGAGCGGTTGTGGTACTGTGGCCAGGTCAAAAACCCATGTTGTGTGGGAGTAAGTAAGTGCTTGTCTGTGAGGTAAGGTAGAAGCTGAAGCTGGATACACTTTTCTAAAACTTTTGAGATGGGGATAAGATAGCAAACTTTACCAGAAGTAGTGAATATAGCAACTGAGATAAAACAACTGGAATTGGGATCTTTAGAAAAGAGAAGGAGCAGACCTCATAGGAAACAATGAGAACTGTGGGAACAATATAGGCAGAGCAGGAATGAGGTTTAAGAGGCAGTATTTGAATGCGCCATATAATGTTTACTGACAATGACTGGAAGGTTTATAAGTGATGTATAATGTTTGCCACTACAGCTGTTTCAAAGGTGCCTGTGATGTAATCTGTTTGCAACTAAAGTAGTATCATTTAAATGTGTTTAATTTATATAAATGTAAGATTGCCTTTGTCACATGTGAAAATTTAATAAAGATGTTTGGGGAAAGAAAAACCCAGAAAATATAAATTAGCAATAATGTCCAGTTCACGATGACGAGAAAGGCAGGGACTACCAAGAGAATAAGATACAGTGTTAGAATGTATGGATTTTGAATGTGGTTAATACACTTCCCTGGTTTTGGTTTAGCTAACTGAGTGAAAGAGTGAGAGAAAGAGACAGAGTGAAAAGAAAATGGTGTTATTCTGCCAGCCTAAGGTTTTGAAGAAAGGTAGGATTGAATAAAGTTTTGTTACGCTGTTAAAAGTTCTGAACACCAAGGCTTTACTGACTGTCAAGTTTATGGTTACTACTGTCCTGAACTGAACGTTACCTTGTACAAAAGTTAACTGTCATATATAAAACACACCCAATAATCTTAGCTGTTACTGTTAAAATCCCAAAATAGTCAGCAGTTTAAATTCAAAGTAAATTAATCATAAATCATGCATTTTCAAAAAAAAATATTGCTCTTTAGTATACCTCCACTGTTAGTTGTTCCAAAGGAAAAGTTAGGAACTATACTATAGTGTCTCAAACAACCAACATCAAACCACTAGCTGTCAGACAATTTAAATAACTTAATATCCATTGTTTTTCTTTCCAAAGGTGTACGGAAATGTCCTTTAAGAACCACAACTAACATATCTGACACAGAATGATCAGATTAAGAAAAGTGTGCTGACACTGGCTAGTCAGTCATTTTATCTGTAACTATGTATGTATGTATGGGCATTCAGCCTAGTGCTGAGTAGCTGGCTTGTCTCTCTATGTAAACCGCCTCTGGACAGTTCCTGCATTAGATAAATTGCTTTTCTGAAAGTGCATATAAAAAGACCCTGTACTTTGAAATTTCTGTTCTGTGAAACTGTTGTGTTGGAAGAGGTACAAATCATGTGACATGTTTTGCACCTTGGATGGTTGCAGGGTTTTGTGTCATTCTGGACTATGTTCTCTTCTAGTTTAAGTGTGCTTCTGACAAAAAGATTCTTTAGATTTGCTTATTGTTTAAATGACACCAGTGTGAATACTTGAAAACTGTCTCTCAACTTGTCATCCTCTATGAATATTGGTTAGAGGTTCCTTATAATTTTGCACATTTTTTTTGTATTTCTAGATGATATGTTGTCAGTAGTGGAACTCCTTCACAGGGTTTCATCTCTTTATATTGAAGCAGTTGTTCCTTTGGTTCTTAGGTTCATAGGTAAGTACTAAGCTAGGTGCCGCTGGATGCCATTTTAAGCCTAGCCAATTTCTCATTTCTCTTTTTCTGCTCAAAATAACCTATCCCATTTGGTTATAGATTAGCCTTACCCGTCCCATGGTTGATAATTATATATTACCCTTAATGAAAATAAAGTACGGTTTTGTATCTACCATAAATGTAGATGTCCGATAGGAATGCATCTGCAGTCCTTACAAATGGGTTGTCCTGTCGTCAGGCAGCCCTTCGGTCGGCCGGATTCCAAAGTCTGGGTCTGGCTTCGGCTGGTGTCGCACTTCACCCGACGTCATTGCTGCAGTTACTCGGGTATAAAGGCATCAGCCGACGCAATTTTCCTCAGTGTTTCTTGCCCCAGATGCCAGGTGCCCTCTAGGAAGGCTAAATTTTGATAAATGCCAATGGTTCAAAATATTAGAAAGCAAACAAAAAATAAGCATGTATGTACATATATACAAACAAATACACCATAATAGATTCCCCCAGCTAGCTATAAGAGGGCAAATACCCTAGGAGTACCACAGAGGGTAGGAGGGTGGGTAATCCTGACTGCAGATGCATTCCTATCGGACATCTACATTTATGGTAGGTACAAAACTGTACTATGTCCTTCAAGGATGCATCTGCAGTCCTTACAAATGGGTAGAATACCATAGCCAAACTGGGGGAGGAGGAAAGATAGAATTATGGTGTAGTTAAGATCCCTTGCAAAACAGCAGTGGCAAAACCTGCTCGGGATCTAGAGTATAAAGGTAAATTATAATGCTTGGCAAATGTATGCACGGAGCTCCAAGTAGCAGCCTCTAAAATGTCTTTGGTAGCCACTCCTCGTAGAAAAGCTGTGGTAGTGGCTGTAGCTCTTGTAGAGTGAGGCCTGATGTTTTCTGGAGTTTTCTTTCCATGGTATGAGTAACAAAATCTAATGCAATTTCCTATCCACTTAGATATTGTCTGTTTTGTAATTGCTTTCCCTTCCATTCCTGCTGCATATGCTACCAGTAGCTGGTCAGTTTTTCTATGGCTCTTGGTCCTGTCCAGGTAGTAGCATAATTGTCTGTGTACATCCAAGGTATGCAACAGTCTTTCTCCCCTGTTCTGTGGATTGGGGAAGAATGTAGGTAGGTGGATAGCCTGATTTAAAGATACTCTGGAGACCACCATAGGCATAAAAGTAGGATTTGTTCTCATGGACACTCTATCTTGATGGAAGATCAGAAAGGGTTGTACTGCCATTAATGCCTGTAGTTCAGAAACCCTTCTTGCTGAAGTGATTGCCAGCAGGAAAGCAGTTTTCCATGATAAGTATTGCAATTCTGCTGTTGCTGCTGGTTTGAAAGGAGGTAGTGTCAATTTTTTTTTTTTTTAGCACAAAGTTCAAGTCCCATGCAGGTAATGGTGGCTTCCTAGGAGGTTTTACATTTTTAATTCCTCACAGAAACTGCCTGAGCAGAGGATGTGAGAAGACTGGAGGATCCAAGTCGTATTCTGCTGAAATAGCTGAGGCATGAATCTTAATGGAAGAGTAGGACAGGCCTTTGTGGAATAGCTCTGCCAAGTATTCCAGGATGTTGGCTATGTTTACCAGTGACACATCTTCCCCTTTAGCAGTACTCCAAAGGAGATATCTTTTCCATTTTGCTGAATAGGTTTTCCTTGTTGAAGGTCTGCGAGCTTCTAAGATAATGTCCTTAACCCTTTGGGATAAATTTGGGTTAATTTGTCTTATGCAATGTTCCAGGCAGTCAGCTGCAGAGTTTTCAGGTTTGGATGCAGGGTGTTGTAATTGTTCTGAGTTAACAACAAGGGAACTAGGGGTAAGGGCCATATCTGTTCCCGAGACATGCTCCTCAGTAATGGGTACCAATGTTGCCTTGGCCAATCCAGAGCTATCAGAATGATCCTTGGACGGTCCTCTTTGATCTTCAATAGCACCTTGTGCATCAAAGGAAGTGGTGGGAATGCATATGCTGACAGATTTTTCCAACTGAAGGATAGGGAGTCCACCTTCCATGCCAGTGGGTGGTATGTCCTGGTGCAGAATTTCTTTAACTGGTGATTGAGTGGGGATGCAAATAAGTCTATTTCTGGGAGACCCCATTTTCTTGTAATGGTTTTGAAGATGTCCGGATGCAGCATCCATTCGTGGGCATCCGTGGTAGTCCTGCTTAATATGTCTGCTAGAGTGTTTTCTTTCCCTAGTACAAAGATTGCTTGTAACTGAATGTTGTAACTCAGGGCCACATTCCAGAGGTCCAGGGCCATCTGGCATAGAGGGTACGAATGTGTGCCTCCCTGCTTGTTGATGTACCACATAACTGTGGTGTTGTCTGTCCTTATCATCAATTGGCCTTGTCGAAGAAATGGTTTGAAAGTCTGAATTGCCAGTTTTACTGCCAGCATTTCCTTTAGGTTTATGTGTAGGTGCAGCTGCTCTTGAGTCCATAAACCCTGTATGCATTTGTTCATCATGTGGGCCCCCCAACCGAGGTCTGAGGCGTCCGTTGTGATGGTTTGGCTTGGTTGAGTGCTGTGGAAGGGCAATCCTTTGTTTGATTGACAGGCCTGAGCCCACCATTGGAATTCTTGCTTCAGGCATGGAATTATTGGAATTTGAGTTTCCAGGCTGTGCTTGTGCTGAGACCATAAATTCCTTAGGTACCACTGTAGTTTTCTCATATGCAGTCTGGCATGTGGTACCAATATTATGCAGGATGCCATGAAGCCCAATGCTTGTAGGACTTTTCTTGCTGTTAGATGGTTTTGTTTTGTTAATGCCAAGAAGTAGAGAGGAGTTGCTCCTGTTTTTCTACTGTTAGGAATGCCATTTGTTTGGATGTGTCCAGCTCCGCACCCAAAAGGTTATCTTTGGGATGGTATCAGCCTTGACTTTTTATAGTGACTGTGTATCCCAGGGCTTGTAGAAGGTAAATGACTCTTTTCAAGTCTTCTGCTAGCTTGTTTTGTTGTCCGCTTGTATTAGGCAGTCGTCCAGGTAAGGGTAGATTTGGATCCCCTGAAGCCTGCAATGAGCGATTACTGATGCCAGGCATTTCGTGAACACTCTAGGCGCAGTAGATAAGCCAAAGGGCAATGCTGAGAATTGATAATGCTCTGATCCTGCAAGAAATCTGAGGTATCTTCTGCAATTTGGTTGTATGGGGACGTGCAGGTATGCCTCCTTGAGATCTAGAGTTACCAGCCAAGACTCCTTGCCCAGCATGGGAAGAAGCTGCTGTAGGGTCAGCATTTTGAATTTTGGAACAATGAGGAATGTGTCTAAAGTGGACAGATCGAGAATAGGTCTCCATTTGCCTTCTTTCCTTGGTACTAGGAAGAGTCTGGAGTAAAAGCCCTTTCCTTGCTCCATATGTGGTACCTTTTCCACAGTTCTCATCTTTAATAATTGATTTACTTGTTGTAGAGCTTCTGCCTTTTGATTTGGAGGTAGGTTTGGCATTCCTCTCTTTCCTGGTAGAGTATGGAAGTGAAACCTGTAACCTTGGTCTATTGTCTGCAAAATCCACTTGTCTCTTGTGATGTAATGCCAGTTCTTTGTAAATAAAGCTAGCTTTCCGCCTAAGGGTGCTTCTAGTTGTTCCCTGGTAGGCGGTGCCAGAGCCAAGTCACTGTGATTGTCCTGTATTAGTGGTGGTGGCTGCGTCTGTGCCTCGCTGGTTGTTACCCTGCCACTGGCGTCCCCTGTAGGCACCTCTGGATTGGCTTCTGCCTCTTGAACGCCTATTCCTGCCTCTCTGTGCTTTGGAGGAGTCTGGAAAGGACCAATTCTTGGAGGGCCAATTCCTGCTAAACCTTGGCGGTTGGACCTGTAAGAAATCTTTCACTGTTTGGACAGATTTTGCCTTCTCTTCCATCTTCTTCAGCACCTGTTGTGCAGGAGAGCCAAACAAATTGATCTTATCCATGGGAGCATCTAATAGTTTTGATTTGACATGGTCCGGTAAGGCCTGCTCTTTTAACCATGCATGCCTTCTGATAACTGTGCCAGTCATGGCTGATCTAAAGGAAGCCTCCAGTGCATCATAGCCGCATTTTAAAGAATGGTTACTAACTTGCTGAATGTTATGTACCATTCCCTGAACATATTTCTTGTCTAAAGGTTCATCAGAGGACAGTTTTTTGGTTAACTGGTCTAGCATAAATTATTGATACTGGATCATATGAAATTGACAGTTCAAAGTAATGAATCATCTACAACAGACAGAACTGGAGGTATAGCTAAAGGCCTATGTTGTGGTAAATGCAAAAAGGTTCTAAGCCTTTTTCTGGAGTCTGAAAAATCTTGGCCCTGCCACTGAAATTGTTCCCTCATAGCATGCAAGGTTTCCCCAAAGGAAAATTCCTCAGGTGGAGAGGCAGAAGGGATGGACTCTTCAGCATCAGAGTCTTCATAAGGGGAAAAAGGAGCCTCTGGAGGGTCTGTATTATCTGAATCATCAGAGGAATCATCTGTGGAAACTGGCTCAGGGGGCTCTGCTCTAGGCCTCTTCTCTGGAGGTGGGCGAGAGGCCCTGTCTGGGAAAGGTTGGGATCCCCGGATTAAAGAAATGAGATCCTCTGCTAAACTAAGCATTTGGGAACTGGAGCTAGGCCTGTGAGAGGGGGGTCTTAACAGGCACAGATTTAGTAGCTTTAGTTGCTTTAGCCCTGGCAAAGGCCTTAATGGACATGGCTGCAGGAGGCCTAGCAGCTCCACGTGCAGGGGTTGAAATATCCAAGGGAATAATGTCAGATAATTCCTGAGAAACCACAACTGCAGGTTGGATTTCAGAAGCCGATTCCACCAGGTTGGAAGAGGCCTCGGTAGAAGGTAAGCTTTCGGCTGAAGGAAGAACCGCTTGCTCGGTTTCAGTGTCGGTCCTTTTCCTTGCGTTTTTTGGATATTTGTGAAGTCGGAGGATCCGACGGCATAATATAAGCAAAATCAGAGCCAAAAAACTGCTCAGCAAATTCCGACCGACGTCTAAGCGTCCGTCGGTTAAAAGAAGCACAGGCTAGACAAGCTGCTACGTCATGGTCTGGGCCTAAACAAGGTAAGCAGTAAGAGTGGAAATCTTTATGAGGTATTTGTTTCCCACAAGTTAAACAATTATTCACTTTTTCTGACATCGGCTGAGGCAAGAAAGAGTCCCCAACGGGGTACTTAGCTTTTTAGAAGTCTTCGGTAGTAGTAGA
The DNA here is from genome assembly GCF_019279795.1 of Protopterus annectens. Classification (NCBI taxonomy): domain Eukaryota; kingdom Metazoa; phylum Chordata; order Ceratodontiformes; family Protopteridae; genus Protopterus; species Protopterus annectens. The sequence goes on along the minus strand of NC_056732.1, from coordinate 1,237,122,617 downwards.
AGTATTCGGTAGTAGTAATCTCTGGTTCTGACCGACCGGCACTTGCGAACAGCTTCTGCTTCGGGCGCCACGCGGCAAGAAAGACTGAGGAAAATGGTGTCGGCTGATGCCTTTATACCCGAGTAACTGCAGCAATGACTTCGGGTGAAGTGCGACACCAGCCGAAGCCAGACCCAGACTTTGGAATCCGGCCGACCGAAGGGCTGCCTGACGACAGGACAACCCATTTGTAAGGACTGCAGATGCATCCTTGAAGGACATCTGGGATCATTCCATAAATAATATGATGGAACTCATACATCGGATAAAGCATTTACGAGCGGTTTCTGTCCATCAGTAGTACAGGGGGCAGTCCTGGGTAAATTTTCTGTTTCCCATCCATAGATCTAAGTTGCACTTGAAAACGAACCATGATGAACTTTATTACATGTGGATGGGGAGTCTTTTCCACAGCAGCAGAATCCTCTGTGAGATGTATCTGTCCCTCCAAACCATTCTGTTGGTGTTGCAGAAGAGTTTTCGATCCCTAGACTGAGAATTTCTGATGCCATTTGACTTGCTGATATGTAGTCCACCAGTAATGGGTTGGAGGATGCCTTGTATGCCAGACACAGGTCACCACTTAGCAGATTGTAGGATACTGAGATAGAAACAGGACTTTGAGTTGGCCCATGTAGGATATATTGTTTAGGCCTTGTATCCTTTTAGTAAGGTATCTCTGTGCGTATTCAAGTTGTTGTATGTGTTTGGACAGATACATGCCAAAGGGGGCATTATAATCAATGACTGGCCTAATGACAACTTAGTAAAGGGTGACAGTGGCATCCTTAAATCTAGACCTAATACCTCTTTTTATAAGCTATGCGATATAGAAGGCCTTTCTTATAACAATAGTTGGTCAAAAGTTATGTCAGTGTCCACATAAGTTTCCAACTCCCAAACAACTGGGTCAGCTCTTAGGAGTGTATTGTCAATGTAGTAGTTCGCCTGGGTGGATGACTTCCCAAAGAATAAAATAATGCATTTTTTGGCATTTAGTTCATTCCATGATTTTGACAACAGTTATACATTTAAGATAAATCTTCCTGCAAGATGGCTAAGTTATTTGGGGATTCAATGACTGCTCCTAGATTGCAGCCAACTGCAAACGTAGTCAGCTGGAGCCCTTTGATATAGGCGTTTACTCCAAAAAAGTAGATGCCAGACAGGAGAGGTCCAAGCACAGAACCCTGGGGGACTCCACTGAAGACTAGTCTTTCTGGAGGTAAATTCCCTTATTTTGATTTTCTGAGTCCAATCTGTGAACCAGGTGGCAATCTGGTGGGTAACATAGGGGTTCATTCTCAGTTTATTTAGCTTTCCTACTATATAGAGAGGGGAACTGTGTCAAATGTTTTGGTCATGTCAAGGTATGTGGTGTGTACTGTTTTGTCTTCATCCATTGCTCTGGTGACCTTTTCAAAAAAATCCACCAGGTTGAGTAAACATGACCTACCCTTGACGAATCTAAAGTCAGACTGGTCTAGTGTTTGGAGGTTCCCAATTTCCTGACTGATTAATTCCATAAGTCTTTCCATAGCTTTGCATAAGAAGCTGGTCAAACCTATGGGTCTGTAATTGCCTGGGTATGTGTAAGATCATCCCTTACGCAGGGAATGACTGTAGCTGATCTCAATTCACTTAGCACAAAACTTGTTGGGAGGCTGAGATTTAATGGTATTGTTAGGGGTGTGGCTAAATCGTGCTTCATGCTATTTAATATGCATCCAGGGATATTGTCAGGACTCACTGATGCAGCACTTTTAGCTTTTGTTAGCACTTTTAGGACTTAGTCTTATGAGATAGCTGAGCCGAGCCAGTTTCAAGTACATCTTGGGGGACAGATGGTGGTGAGAAACAGGTAAAGTTAGCGCTTATTTTTTTGGCCAGTAGGTTTGTTATATCTTCAGCCTCGGTGTGCAGGTAATATCACTCACAATCAGTTCAGTGCATTTCTGAGTTATGCTTTTGAAATTACGATCATAACTAAAAATGACTTGTGATTATCTGTGGCTTGGGGAGCTATTTTAGAGTTAAATTTGGCTTTGGTGGATTTTATTAAGCTCCTGAGTGGTTTGTTTATTTTGGTGATAAGGGATCTAGCATTCTGGGAATTACTTTTCTTACCTTTGGTCAAAATTCTTTCCTTTAATTGTAAAGCTTATTGATATTATAAGTTCCACCAATGTGGGTTTGCCTTGCACTTGTTCCTCCGAGGTACATCTGCATCTATGAAGCAGTTTACATGAAGGTGCAGTGCTGCTTTACCAGCCTTGATGTGAGTCTCTTCTGGATGTAGACTGATACACCTCCACTTTTTTTCTCCTCCTACACAGTAGCTGTAAACATATGGAAGGTGTTATAGCCTTGCACAGCTAGATTACTCTCTGCTATTTTGAACCATACCTCAGTCACTATATAAAGACATCAATGTCTCCCAGGGTGAGAAGGGCTTGTAGGGAGTGCAGTTTTTTGTTTCCTCTGGGTGTTCCAGTTTCCTCCCACATTCCAAAGACATGCAATAAGTGGACTGGACATTCTAAACTGGCTACAGATGTGAGTATGCATGTCAGTATGTGGTGTAGAAGAACCACCGCAGCAGCGATGTAAACCTTGGATCTGGATGATTGTCACTGTTGAAGTGACACCCCGACTCCATGTGCAAAAATGGGAAAAAGCAGTTTTGGGTGGACTGATGGATTGCCTAAAAAAGGCACTGCGGGGGTGGACAATGTCTTTGCCAATAATCAAAACCCTAGAGGAGACAAAAGCAGACCATTTCTTTGTGAAGCCGCATGGTCTATTGACCATATCCTCCCAGGCTGCCAAATCCTAGATGTCCCTTGAATGACACCAAAAGCTAAGCCAATTATTGAAATCAATTATTTTTGGTCATATTGAGGTATCATACTTGGAGAAGAGAGAATGTTGCTCAATGCTAGGCTCATGTCTCTCTTGGAAACACAGGCTGAGAGCTCCATCATGTCTCTATTCATATAATGCACAGAGATACACCTCAAGTCATTGATACTGGCATGAACTATGACAGAGTCATAGTGGTACTTGTGCATGCATGAGCTGACGGATCCTGGCACCAGACAAGCAACTAACTGCCACTTCTTTGTGTGGCTGGGATTATTATTGCTTCTGTTCATATACATTCATGTGTCAGTTGGTTTCCTGTAGACATGTCTGGAATGTTCCCTTTTGTATAGTAACCTTAGTATCAAGGAAGGTTACACCTGAAGTCGAGTACTCTAATAAGAGTTTAACAGATGGGTGGTTACTGCTGAGTCCTTGGTGGAATTCCTTGAAAGAGTTGATGCTTTGTGTCCAGACTACAAATACATCATCAATAAAATGGAAATAAGTGAGTGGTCTGTGTGTGTGCAGTGCTGTAGAAATTCCTCCTCTAGGTTGGCCACAAAGACGTTTGCTTATTGTGGAGCCATTCTGGTGCCCATTGCAGTGCCCACAGTCTGAACACAGGTAAAAACTGTTGTGTGTCAGAATAAATTCTGTAAATTATCCCACGATATCTGGAGTAATGTGATGATTTGTTTTCTCTCATAAGTATTTGCAACAGGCAGCAATGCCATCTTAGTGTTGGATGTTTATGTAGAGTGATGTAACATCCACTGCGGGTAAAACTGCATTAAATGGCAGGTCAAGATTACCAGACAAAATGTGAAGGAAATGAGTGGTGTTTTGAATACACCTGTCCTTCTCATTGACTAGTGGTTTCAGACTTTTCTGCACAAACCCCTTCTGTCAGGGTTCCTTTGCCTGATACTATTGATCTTTCTGGATTTACAACTACAGCAAAAACAGTTGCAAAGCTGAAAGATGTAAAAATTAAAAGACAAATTTAATATGACACAATAAAATCAATCAGAACTCAGTAAATATTATCTTATCAATCACCAAACTGATATAAGTGAATACAACTATCTCAATGTACTCAATCCTAAAACTCCTACAATTTTTGGACTTCCTAAAATCCATAAAGACATTATAAACCCACTTTTTAGACCTATTGTGGATGGACGTGGATCCATCACATGTCTAATAGCCAAATTTTGGGACCAAAAATTGAAATATTTAGTGATGACAGAACATCATATATGTAGAGACTCGTGGGACTGTTTAGAAAAATAAATAATTTACCATTTCAAGAAAATTATATACTATTGACCATTGATGTGAAAGATCTCTATACCAGTATACCACATGATATAGGTATGGCTTGGTTCTTGGATTTTTTGAGAGCAAATGGTATTTCCCAGGACTATATTAATACTTTTGGAATACTTTAGAAATGGTTCTTAAAAACAACTTTATTTGGTTTGACGGAGAGTTGTTTCTACAGAAGCAAGGTGTAGAGATGGGTGCAGCCTGTGGTAGTCTTTATGCAAGCATTGTGATGTTACAGTGGTAGAAGGAAAGTACAGTTGTGTACCTACCATAAATGTAGATGTTCGAGTGTATTCACTGTTGCAGTCATTACACTTTATCCTGCTGGCAGGCTACCCGCAGTCGGCCTGAATTCCAAAGTCCTGGTCTGGCGTCGGTTGCTGTCGCCTTTTCCCTGACGTCAGTGCGCCAGGGGTATACAAGATGCAGCCAACGACATTTTCTTCAGTTTTTCTTGCCCCAGATGTTAGGTGCCCCCAAGAAGGTAGGCAATACACTAAAATAAAACAATACCTTCATCTACAAGCAAATACACCACATAGGTTGTATAGGATAGAGAAGTATAGATAAGTCCCAGCAAAGAAAGGGGGATGGAGTAAGGGAGGGTAACCTGGACTGCAACAGTGAATACACTCGAACGTCTACATTTATGGTAGGTACACAACTGTACTATGTTCATCGTGTTCCACTGTTGCAGTCATTACACTTGGGTTGAATCCCAAAGCTGAGGTAGGACGGCTAGGTCTAAATAGGATTCGGAGTGGCTATGAGGCCCTGCAGAAAGTACAGTTTTGTACCTACCATAAATGTAGATGTCCGAGAGGTATGCATCTGCAGTCCTAACATATGGGTTGTCCTGCCTCAGGCAGCCCTTCGGTCGGCCGGATTCCAAAGTCTGGATCTGGCCCCGGCTGATGTCGCACTTCACCCGACGTCATAGCTGCTGCGAATTGGGTATAAAGGCATCAGCCGACGCCATTTTCCTCAGTGTTTCTTGCCCCAGATGCCAGGTGCCCTCTAGGAAGGCTAAATTTGGATAAATGCAAATGGTTCCAAACAGTAGAGAGCAAACAATATAAGCATGTATATACATATATACAAACAAATACACCATAACAGATTCCCCCAGCTAGCTACAAGATGGGCAAATACCCTAGGAGTACCACAGAGGGGAAGGAGGGTGGGTAATCCTGACTGCAGATGCATACCTCTCGGACATCTACATTTATGGTAGGTACAAAACTGTACTATGTCCTTCAAGGATGCATCTGCAGTCCTAACATATGGGTAGAATACCATAGCCAAACTGGGGGTGGAGGCACTAAGAAGATTATGGTGTAGTTAAGATCCCTTGCAAAACAGCAGTTGCAAAACCTGCTCGGGATCTGGAGTATAAAGGTAGATTATAATGCTTGGCAAATGTATGCACGGAGCTCCAAGTAGCAGCTTCTAAAATGTCTTTGGTAGCCACTCCTCGTAGGAAAGCTGTAGTAGTGGCTGTAGCCCTTGTGGAGTGAGGTCTGATGTTTTCTGGAGTTGTCTTTCCATGAAAAGAGTAACAAAATCTAATGCAATTTCCTATCCATTTTGAGATTGTCTGTTTTGAAATTGCTTTTCCTTCCATTCCTGATGCATATGCTACCAGAAGCTGGTCAGTCTTTCTGTTGGTCTTGGTTCTGTCCAGATAATAGCGCAATTGCCTGTGTACATCCAATGTATGTAGTAGTCTTTCCCCCCTGTTCTGTGGGTTGAAGAATGTTGGCAGGTGAATTGCTTGGTTCAATGATACCCTGGAGACCATTTTTGGCATAAAAGTAGGATTAGTTCTCAAGGACACTCTATCCTGATGGAAGTTAAGGAAGGGCTGTACTGCCATTAATGCCTGTAATTCAGAAACCCTTCTTGCTGAAGTGATTGCAAGCAGGAAAGCAGTTTTCCAAGATAAGAACTGTAATTCTGCTGTTGCTGCTGGTTCGAAAGGGGGAAGTGTTAACTTTTCCAGCACAAAGTTAAGGTCCCATGTAGGCAAAGGTGGCTTCCTTGGAGGCTTTACATTTTTAATTCCTCTCAGAAACTGCCTGAGTAGAGGATGAGAGAAGACTGGAGGATCCGTGTTGTATTCTGCTGAAATTGCTGATGCATGAATCTTAATGGAGGAGTAAGACGGGCCATTGTGGAAAAGTTCTGCTAAGTATTCCAGGATGTTAGCTATGTTTGCTAATGATACATCTTCTCCTTTTGCTGCACTCCAAATGAGGTATCTTTTCCATTTGGCTGAATAAGTCTTCCTTGTGGAGGGTCTGCGAGCCTCCAGGATAATGTCTTTAACCCTCTGAGATAAGTCTGGGTTATTTTGCTTTATGTAATATTCCAAGCAGCTAGCTGCAGTGTTTTCAAGTTTGGATGAAGGATCTTGTAGTTGTTCTGTATTAGTAGTAAAGGAAGCAGAGGTAGAGGCCATGCGTGTGTCCGAGACATACTCCTCAGTAGCGGGTACCAATGCTGCCTCGGCCAGTCTGGAGCTATCAGGATGATCCTTGGGTGATCTTCTTTGATCTTCAGTAGCACTTTGTGCATCAAAGGAAGAGGAGGGAATGCATATGCTGCCAGGTTTTCCCAACTGAAGGATAGGGAGTCCACCTTCCAAGCCAGTGGATGGCATGTCCTTGTGCAGAATTTCCTCAATTGGTGGTTGTGTGGGGATGCGAACAGGTCTATTTTTGGTAGTGCCCATTTCTTTGTAATGGTTTTGAAGATGTCTGGATGCAGCATCCATTCGTGGGCATCCGTGGTAGTTCTGCTTAAGGTGTCTGCTAGTGAATTTTCTTTTCCTGGCACAAATTTGGCCTGGAGTTGAATGTTGTGGTTCTGGGCCACATTCCACAGGTCCATTGCCATCCGGCATAGAGGATATGAGTGTGTGCCTCCCTGTTTGTTGATATACCACATGACTGTGGTGTTGTCCGTCCTTATCAGCAAATGACCTTGTTGAAGAAAAGGTCTGAATGTCTGAAGTGCCTGTTTCACTGCCAGCATCTCTTTTTGATTTATATGTAGGTTCAGCTGGTCTTGTGTCCATAGGCCTTGTATACACTTGTCCACCATGTGTGCCCCCTAGCCTAGGTCTGAGGCGTCCGTGGTGATAGTCTGGCTTGGGTGAGGTTTGTGGAAGGGCACACAGGCCTGAGCCCACCACAGGAATTCTTGTTTCAGGCATGGAATTATTGGAATCTGGGCTTCTAGACTGTGCTTGTGTTGAGACCATACATTCCTTAGGTACCATTGCAACTTCCTCATATGTAGCCTGGCATGTGGAATCAATATTATGCAGGATGCCATGTATCCCAGGGCTTGCAGGACTTTCCTTGCTGTAAGCTGGTTCTGCGTTGTTAATGCCATGAAATAGAGTGGTAGTTGCTTTTGCTTTTCTGCTGTGAGAAATGCCATTTGATTTGATGTGTCCAGTTCTGCACCCAAGAATGTTATCCTTTGGGATGGTACCAGCCTTGACTTTTTCATGTTGACTGTGTATCCCAGGGCTTGCAGTAGTTGTATAACCTTTTCCAAATCTTTTGTTAATTTGGTCTTGTTGTCCGCTTGTATCAGGCAGTTGTCCAGGTATGGATAAATTTGAATTCCCTGAAGCCTGCAATGAGCAATTACTGATGCCAGGCATTTCGTGAATACTCTGGGCGCAGTAGATAAGCCAAAGGGCAATGCTGAGAATTGATAATGCTCTGATCCTGCAAGAAATCTGAGGTATCTTCTGCAATCTGGTCGTATAGGGACGTGCAGGTATGCCTCCTTGAGATCTAGAGTCACCAGCCAAGACTCCTTGCCCAGCATGGGAAGAAGTTGCTGTAGGGTCAGCATTTTGAATTTTGGAACAATGAGATATGTGTTCAGAGCGGACAGGTCGAGAATAGGTCTCCATTGGTTTTCTTTCCTTGGTACCAGGAAAAGTCTGGAGTAAAATCCTTGCCCTAGTTCCATAGGCGGTACCTTTTCTATAGCTCTCATCCTTAGTAGGTGGTTGATTTGTGCTAGAGCGTTTGTTTTTTGGTTTGGTGGTAGGTTTGGCATTCCTCTCTTTTTTGGTAGAGTGTGGAAGTGAAACCTGTAGCCTTTGTCTATTGTCTGTAAAATCCATTTGTCTCCTGTAATGTAATGCCAGTTTACGGAAATAAGGCAAGCTTTCCGCCTAAGGGTGCTTGCAGTTGTTCCCTGGTAGGCGGTATCAGAGTCAAGTCATTGTGTCTGTCCTGTGGGGTGGTCGTAGCTGAATCTGTGGCAGTACTTCTCTGGTTGTTAGGCTGCCACTGACGTCCCCTGTAGGCACCTCTGGATTGACCTCTGCCTCTTGGGCGCCTATTTCTGCCTCTCTGTGCTCTGGAGGTGTCTGGAAAGGACCAATTCTTCGAAGGCCAATTTCTACTAAACCTCGGAGGCTGGACCTGTAAGAAATCCTTGACTGTTTGGACAGATTTTGCTTTTTCTTCCACCTTCTTTAGCACTTGCTGTGCAGGGGAGCCAAACAAACTTTGTTTCTCCATGGGAGCATCTAGAAGCTTTGACTTTACATGGTCTGGTAAGGATTGTTCTTTTAACCATGCATGCCTTCTAATCACTGTTCCAGTCATAGCTGATCTAAAGGAAGCCTCCAGTGCATCATAGCCGCATTTTAAGGAATGATTACTGACCTGCTGAGTGTTATGTACCAAATCCTGAAGGACTTACGGTCTATAGGTTCAGGAGAGGACAGTTTTTATTTAGCTGGTCTAACAAAATTCCTGATATTGAATCATGTGGAATTGACAGTTTAAGGCCCTAGCCGAAAGAGTAGCAGAAGTATAAACTTTTTTACCCCATCTCTCTAATGCTCTAGATTCTCTTTCAGAGGGAGGGGTTTTGGCAGAGGCAGCTGCTACAGCTTTGGGGCCCTGTGAAATGGTTTCAGGATCTGCAATAGGAGCCTTATACAAGTGAAAGTGTGTGTCTGGGACCCTGTAATATCTGTCGGGCTTGGCAGGGGCCGGGGGAAGAGAGTCAGGGGCAGTACAGGCATCATTATAAGCATCATCAACAACTGAAAGTAATGGAGGAATGGCTAAAGGCCTATGCTGTGGTAAATGTAAAAAGGTCCTTAGCCTTTTCCTTGAATCTGAAAAATCCTGGCCCTGCCATTGAAAATGCTCTCTCATAGCATGTAAGGTTTCCCCAAAAGAAAATTCCTCGGGAGGAGAGGCAGAAGGAATGGAGTCTTCTGCATCAGAATCCTCATAAGGAGAATATGGGCCTTCTGGAGGACCTGAGTTTTCTGAATCATCCGAGGAGTAGTCTGTAGAAACAGGATCCGGGGCTCTGCTCTAGGCCTCTTCTCTGGAGGGTTGAGAGGCCCTGTCTGGGTGAGGTTGGGATCCCCTGATCAAAGAAATGAGATCCTCAGCCAAGCTGAGCATTTGGGAACTGGAGGTAGGCCTGTGTGAGGGGGTTTTAGCAGGCAAGGCCTTAGAAGATTTAGCTGCTTTAGCCCTAGAAAAAGCCTTGATAGACATAGATGCAGGGGGCCTAGCAGCTCCACGTGCAGGAGTAGATATGTCTAAAGGAATAGTATCTGATAAATCCTGGGAGCCTGCTACAGCAGGGGTAAGTTCAGTAGCGGATTCAGCCATGCTGTGTGAGGCCTCGGCTATCGGAGGCAAGCTTCCGGCCAAAACCGAGACACTCGCGGTTGGCTTAACCGTGGTTTCGGCCGAAACCGCGGACCGCGAGTGTCGGTCCTTTTCCTTACGCTTTTTAGCTAATTGTGAAGTCGGGGTCTCCGACGGCATTTTGTAAGCAAAAGCGGGACCAAAAAACTCCTCTGCAAACTCTGACCGACGTCTAAGTGTCCGTCGGTTGAAGGAAGCACAGGCTAGACAAGCTGATACGTCGTGGTCTGGGCCTAAGCAAGAAAGGCAGTAAGAGTGGAAATCCTTATGAGGTATTTGTTTCCCACAAGTTAAACAATTATTTACTTTTTCTGACATCAGCTGAGGCAAGAAAGAGTCCCCAACGGGGTACTTAGCTTTTTAGAAGTCTTCGGTAGTAGAAATCTCTGGATCTGACCGACCGGCACTTGCGAACAGCTTCTGCTTCGGGCACCGCGCGGCAAGAAAGACTGAGGAAAATGGCGTCGGCTGATGCCTTTATACCCAATTCGCAGCAGCTATGACGTCGGGTGAAGTGCGACATCAGCCGAGGCCAGACCCAGACTTTGGAATCCGGCCGACCGAAGGGCTGCCTGAGGCAGGACAACCCATATGTTAGGACTGCAGATGCATCCTTGAAGGACATCTGCAGTGGCAAAGCCTGCTCTGGATTTAGAGTAAAGAGGTAAGTGGTAATGCTTGGTAAGAGTGCGCACAGAACTCCAAGTTGCAGCCTCCAAAATTTCCTTGGTTGGTACTCCTCTGAGAAAGGCTGCTGAAGTGGCTACTGCCCTGGTGGAATGTGGCCTAATATTGTTAGACACTGATTTGCCATGCTGTGCATAGCAGAAATGAATGCAGCGTCCTATCCATTTTGAAATAGTCTGCTTTGAAATAGCTTTTCCTTGTGATCCTGCAGCATATGCTACAAACAGTTGCTCAGTTTTTCTGAAAGCTGTTGTTTTGTCCAAGTAGAAGCGTAGCTGCCTGTGTATGTCCAAAGAATGCAGAAGTCTCTCCCCTTTATTCTGGGGATTTGGATAAAATGTTGGCAAATGAATGATTTGGTTAAGAGCCACACTGGATACTACCTTTGGCATAAATGTTGGGTTTGTCCTTAGAGAAACCTTGTCCAGATGAAAAATGATAAAAGGTTCCACTGCCATTAATGCCTGTAACTCTGAGACTCTTCTTGCTGAAGTTATTGCTAGAAGCAGAGCAGTTTTCCATGATAAGAATTTTATATCAGCTGTATTGGCTGGCTCAAAAGGAGGCAGTGTGAGCTTTTCCAAGACAAAGTTGAGGTCCCATGTAGGTATCGGTGCTCTCCTTGGGGGTCTTATGTTTATTGCCCCTCTGAGGTACTGTCTTAGCAGTGGATGTGAGAAAATAGGAGGTTCCATATTGTAATGAGCTGAAATGGCAGAGGCATGGATTTTAATTGATGAGAAGGATAGGCCTTGGTCCAGCATCTCAGTTAGGTATTGTAAAATCTGAGGAATATTTGGAACAAGTGGTTCAAGTCCTTGTGCCTGGTTCCAAGCACAGAATCTCTTCCATTTTCTGCATAAGATTTCCTGGTGCTGGGCCTCCTGGCTTCCAAAGCATCCATAACAGCTTTAGAGAGAGGTGTGTTCTGAGTGGCTATATTATTTGCCATGCAGCCAGATTTAAGGTTCTGAGTTGGCTGTGCAGGATCTGATTGTTTTGTTGAGTCAGAAGATGAGGAATTTGAGGTAAAGTCCAGGCTGGGCCTTGAGACAAGCTCTTTAGGATTGGGTACCAGTGCTGGCGTGGCCAGTCTGGGGCAATCAGAATCATTTTTGGCTTCTCTTGTCTAACTTTTAGGAGTACCTTGGGGAGGAGAGGCAGTGGTGGAAAGGCAGAAACTGTTAGGGTTTTCCAGCTGAATGATAGAGCATCCACTTCCCATGCTTGTGAATAAGTCCTTGTGCAGAATCTCTGTAGTTGGCAGTTGTGAGGGGAGGCAAAGAGATCTATGTCTGGGCATCCCCATTTCCTTGTTATCATGCTGAAGACCTGTGGATCTAGTTTCCACTTGTGAGGGTCCATGAGGTTTCTGCTTAGTTCATCTGCCAGAGTATTTTTCTTTCCTGGCAGGAATTGTGCCTGCAGATGTACTTGATAGGTCAGTGCTGTGTTCCACAAAGTCATGGCTTGCCTGCAGAGGGGGTAGGAATGTGTGCCCCCTTGCTTGTTTATGTACCACATAACTGTAGTATTGTCCGTCTTTAGCAATAGTTGTCCTGGATGTAGTAGGTCCTTGAAGGCTGTCAGGACATTCTGTACAGCTAGCATCTCTTTTTGATTGATATGAAGAATCATTTGGTCCGTGGGCCACGTGCCCTGAATACATTTTCCTGCCATGTGTGCCCCCCAAGCATAATCCAATGCATCTGTTGTTAGTGTCTGCCTGGCTGTGGGTAAAGTGAAAGGCTGTCCCTTGTTGTGGTGACAGGATAGTGCCCACCATCGAAACTCCTGTTGCAGGCAGGGGATAAGAGTTATTATTGTTTCCAGGCTGTGGCAATGTTGAGTCCAAACACTTTTTAGATACCATTGTAGCTTCCTCATATGCAGTCTTGCATATGGAATTAGCAGGATGCCATGAAGCCCAAAGCCTGCAGAATTTTTCTTGCAGGTAACTGGGTCTTTGTTGCCATCATTTGAAAGTAATGAGTCAGTTGCCTTTGCTTGTCTGGCGTGAGATAAGTCATCTGGGCAGTTGTATTTAAGCTTGTACCCAGGAATATTATCTCTTGAGAGGGCACTAGTGTTGATTTCTTTTTGTTTACTGTGTACCCCAGGCAAATTAGTAATCTTTTTACAAACGCCAGATGATTTAGTAGAATGTCCTTGCTCTCTGCTTGAATAAGGCAGTCGTCCAAGTAGGGATATATTTTAATTCCTTTTTGTCTGCAAAATGCAATTACTGGTGCCAGGCATTTTGTGAAGACCCTGGGTGCAGTAGAAAAGCCAAAGGGCAGTGTAGAGAATTGGTAATGCATTGAGCCAGCTATGAATCTGAGGTATCTTCTGCAAGATTGTCTGATTGGGACATGCAGGTATGCCTCTTTGAGGTCCAAAGTAACTAGCCAAGCCTTCTTGCCCAGCATGGGTAGAAGTTGCTTCAGTGTCAACATTTTGAATTTTGGAACTTCCAGGAAAGTATTTAGAATAGACAGGTCCAGTATTGGTCTCCAGGCTTTGTCCTTTCTGGGTACCAAGAAAAGTCTTGAGTAAAATCCTTGCCCTTGCTCTTGCTGTGGTACTTTTTGAATAGCCCTTATGTCCATGAGAGCAGACATTTGTTTTTGTGCCTCTGCCCATTGATTGTGTGGCAGGTCTGGCATACCTTTTGACCTTGGTAGGGTGTAAAAGTGGAACCTGTAACCTTGAGAAACAATATTCAGAACCCATTTGTCCTGGGTGATCATGTGCCATTTTTGTGAGAAAAGTGCTAGTTTTCCCCCCAAGAGTGCTGCCAAAAGGTAAGTGCTTGGTATTTGTAGAGGAAAGTCTTTTCCTATAAGGTTGTGATTTTTCTTCTCCGCCTTTGGGGGCTGAAGCACCCCATTGTTTAGGTCTGTATGAGCCTTGGGGCTGAGATCTGCCTCTTGGGCGTCTGTATCTGCCTCTTTGTGGCCTGTCTGACACTGGAAAGGACCAATTTTTAGAAGGCCAGTTCCTGATAAATCTAGGTGGCTGAACCTGTAAGAAATCCTTTACTGTCTGCATTGATTTTGCTTTATCCTCCATTTTCTTTAACACCTCTTCTGCCTTAACACCAAACAAAGTATCATGCTGTAATGGAGCATCCAATAATTTTGCTTTAACATGATCAGGTAAACTCTGTCCTTTTAACCAAGCATATCTTCGAATGACAGAACCTGTAACTGCGGCTCTGCAAGATGCCTCTAATGAATCAAAACCACATTGCAACGTATGCTTTCCCACTTGTTCAGCTGCATGCAATAAATCCTGCATTTCCTTGTTCTCAGGACATTCAGAGCTTGTAAGCATTTTCTGTTTTAGCAAAGACATTAAGTATTGTTGATATTTAAGCATGTGAAACTGGCAGTTTAAAGCCCTTACAGCTAAAGTGGCAGAGGTGTAAACTTTCTTACCCCATCTGTCCAGTGCTCTAGAATCCCTATCAGAGGGAACAGGGTTTTTTGCAGTGGAAGCCTTGTCCCATTCGGGATCCTGAGAAATAGTTTCTGGATCAGCAGCAGGGTTTTTATAAAGAAATTTAAGAGAATCTGGAACCCTGTAGTACCAATCTGGCTTAACTGGTGCAGGGAGTAAAGAATCAGGAGTCAAACTGGATTCAGGAAAAACATCATCAACAATGTCTAGTACAGGGGGGATAGCAAGAGGCCTGTGCTGAGGCAATAAAAGAAAATCTCTGAGCCTTTTCTTGGATTCTGAATAATCTTGGCTCTCCCAATGGAAACGTTCCCTCACGGTGTGCAGGGTTTCCCCAAAAGAGTAGTCCTCAGGAGGAGAGGCTGAAGGGATAGATTCTTCAGCATCAGAGTCCTCATAGGGAGGAAGGGAATATCCCTGTTCTGAAGAGGAATCAGAAGAAATAAAAACCTGGTCAGAGGAGTCATAATCAGTGTCTTGCCTAAGCCTTTTATCAGGAGGGGGATGGGAACCCCTGATCAAAGTAATTAGGTCCTCGGCCATTTTGAGCATCTGTTTCTTTGGCATGGATGACTGTCCAGGAGAATGCTGTACTTGTTTCTTTGTCTTTAAAGGTGTTTTAGACTTTGCCTTGGCTGCTGTAATGGTCTTGATAGTAAGCTGTGCAGGTCTGAAAACACCCTCAGAAGCCGATGCCTGCTCAGCTGCCCCTGACCCATCTGAGGGAATTGTTTCCATAGGCCCAATACCTTGAGTTTCCAGAGGCCTAGCTGTCTCCACATGGGAGTCGGAGGCAGCCTGTGGCTCTGAGGTAGCGGGTGTCAGGTGCTGTGAAAGCACCTCACTGAAAACCGGCGACTGGCCTAGAAGAGGCTTCATCGTCGGTTTTGGACCTCGGATGTCTGTCTTTTTCTTTGTCCTTGCGCTTTTTATGGACTCCGGTCGTTGGTTGTTCCGATGGCATTATATAGTTAAACTTTCAGCCAAAGTAATGGAGAGCAAAACCAACGCTTAATAGTGCATTGGTTGAATCTAGCACAAAACCGACAACTAGCAACTTCGTGGTCAGGGCCTAGGCAAGGAATACAGTAAGAATGAAAATCCTTATGAGGTATTTGCTTCCCACAAGAAATACAATTGTTAACTTTTACTGACATCGGTCTGGAGCAAGAAAAAGTTTCCCCAACGGGGTACTTAGCTTTATTGAAGACTTCGGATATGAAATTCAATTTCGAAAATCTCAGGAGTCGGCCGACCGGCACTTGCGAACTGCTTTTGCTTCGGGCACCGCGCGGCAAGAAAGACTGAAGAAAATGGCGTTGGCTGCATCTTATATACCCCTGGCGCACTGACGTCAGGGAAGAGGAGACAGCAACCAACGCCGGACCAGGACTTTGGAATTCAGGCTGACTGCGGGTAGCCTACCAGCAGGATAACCCAAGTGTAATGATTGCAACAGTGAAACACGATGAACATGTGCTCTTTGTTGTCGAATTTTTAAAGGGTGCAAATTTTACACCTGACTTTTGGACATCTTTATTATATGGCAGGATGACATCTGTAGAATTCCTTATTTTTGGAATACATTAACCAGAACACTGAATTTCTTAGCTTTACCAGTGAAATGAACCAAGAACAAACTGCTCATTTGGATATACTATTAAAAAAGGACATTATAAATAAGAGATTCACTTCAAGGATTCAAAGGAAAGCAACATATTCAAAGAGTTTCTTGCACTTCACAAGGGGCATCCCTTGCCACAGAAAGAAATCAGTGGGTAAAGGCCAGTTTGTACATGCAGTCAGAATGGCAACAGATGAGGAAGCCTTCTGGGATGAATGTGCCATTTTAAAAGAAATGTTTAGAAACAGAGGCTATCCTGTATCATTTATTGACAACATTATGATGGAAGTCATAAACAAAAGAGAAAGGAATTATTTCACACCAATCTTGAAGGATAATCATATTGGTGGAATTGAAAATGTTATACAGGTTGAAACCGCTGCAAATGGTGGATGTAATAATTTGAATATTCTTTGCAAATTAACTTTAGTAATTTTCCTATTTTTTAAAAAACATTTAATATTCACCATATCATTCAAACCAGGGACTAAATAAGATGCAAGCTTAATCTGCCATTCGGCTTCTCTCTGTACCACATAGTTCCTGTAGTCCCCTCCCCATAAATCTTGTTTAACAAAACCTCCAGTATTGCCCAGGTAAACTTCTTCCAGTTGGAACAAGTCAGGGAATGTTTATAAAGGGCATTGTTACTGTTTTTTGACTTTATAGGATACAGATGGTCCAATACCCTGTTCCTTAAATTTCTGGTAGACATACCAACATAAAAGGCTGGACATGTTGAACACACCGCAAGATACAATATACCCATGATGCCATAATGCAATTTTCCAGGAACTCGGACAGTGTAATTCAAGTGTTGCAAAAATACAAAGGGACCCTCAAAAATAAATCTGCATGCCCTACACCCTGAACATTTAAACATGTCACCGGTTTCACCACAAGTGTGGGGGGGGGGGCTGATTTGTTATTTTCTAACATATACTTAATAATAAAATGGGGGCCATTACCAAGGGCTTTTGCTAAGTCCGCATTTCCAGAAACAACTTTCCAACTGTCACTGATGATCTGATGAATAAACTTGCTATCCATGTTCATGTCCAAACAAAATCTAGGACCTTCTGCCCCCTTGATATTAATGTCTGTACCCCTTTCTAATTCATTCTGTTCTTTTTTAACAAACCCCCTTAATAAAATAGGAGGAAAATCAGAATCTCTCCTGGAAATGACCTCCTGAGCCATAATGTCAAGTAAGTCACCAGGATAGCCCATCTCTAAAAACAACTTTTTGATGAAATTAACTTCCTCTAAGAAAACAGAGTCTTCCACATGTTATTTAAACATAGGTCCATTAAAAAACTACTGGGTCTTTTTCATCATTCAGCAAGTTAGTCACCCAATTCCAAACTCAGTAGACCCTAGCTACATAATTCAACAGTCAATAACCGGTAAAACTATTCTTACAAATTTAAATTAAAATAGTTTTGTGTAAATGTTTAACATTAATTAAGGGAAATACTGAAAACATGATGAAATTTTATTGGACCTACATTTAAATAACATCCATGCAAGGGTTAATCATTCCAATTGTTTCATGACGTAAATGAACTTAACAAATGATATAAAAGGGCAGAAATGTGTTGACTTAAATTATTCTGAAGAAGTCCAATATAATGGACAAAAGTGCTTTATCGGAAAGATATTTTATGTTGTAGCAACATGCTTTTTATATTAGTGTTAATATTTTAACTAAATAAAAGAGTAGAATTTCAAAGGAGAATCTGAGCTGCTGGCATTACTTTTTCCTTGGTTTTGGTAATTACAGTTTGTTGTCACAACCACATAATGACAAAAACTCTGGAGAGAGAGGTTGGTCTGTCACTGATCTTTCAGCTTTTTATATTGGTTTTAGCATTTTATGTTTTAACTAAATAATTTCGAAGGACCATCTGAGCTGCTGGCATTACTTTTTCCTTGGTTTTGGTGTTGTTGTGGAGTGACGCTACCACAAACTGGAATTATTATGACCAGCAGGAAGAAAATTACCTGCAGACAAATTAACTGTCAGCATTTTGTAAAAATTTGCCTCATACTATGCATCTCTTAGCCAGAACTTTGACAGACTTATAAAGTGGTAGTGTGATGCCCAGATGGGGGGGGGGCTATGAAACAACTACAAGAAGTGAAGGTAAGTGCCCGAAAGATGAAAGGTGCATATTTCAAAAGTTATGTGGATAGCTTGAAGGCTCAGTGGTTAAAGCTTATGTGTTACAGCTCCAGGGTATGGAATTCATTCCTGACGTCTGTTCATTGATGGAGTTGAATATGCAAGTTCTCCTTGTGTATGCACTGGTTTTCTCAGGGTACTCCATTCACCGCATAAAAACAATCTGGTAAACTAGGTACTCTAAAATGTCCATATATTTACACTGCATTTATCCCATGCCCTTGTGGCACAAGTTTATGACTGAAAAGGGTCAAGAAAGAACCAGTTCATTGTAACAGCAGACATTCACTTTTATAACAGCAGCAGATTTTTTAACAATGAATTGTCAATACTGGTGGCACAGATGGATAAAGGCATGACTACTGCCCAGGTGACTGAAGTTTATGCAGCGGCTTGGGCACTTGAAAGTGCTAGCAGAGGGCATGAGAGATCCTAGCCTAGGGGAGGATAGATTGGTAGAACAGGCTATGCACATTATTATCCCTTGGAGAAGGGATGGTGACACAGAGAGGTAGCCAGAGGGTGGGCATTAGGCTTAACCAGCTATCAATGGGTGGCCGACCTCATATCAAGTCTGCAAAAGTAGACATTCAGACGATAAAGGCATTATTGGCCACAGTCATGACGCAGATCACACATCCCCCTACCGGGGGGGGGAGCTATCTAAATGGTCTTAATGCAGGTATATTAACAGCAGCACAAAGCACCCTCATAGCTGCCTGGGAAATTGTCCCCCTTCAGAAGCTGTTGCTTCTGCACTGGGTGGAACCCCAGGGCACAGGAATAAATAGATGCTGTCTGCTCAAGGGTAGGCTTGATGGATAGCAGTTACCATGTCAACAATCACCTAGAAAACAAAACATGAAGCTTGGCCCTGCTTCCAAAGTTAGCACTGAAAAGCACACATAACAATGACTTCTTACATCAATTTATGATGTACACTTCCTGCTGGTAATCCATGTGGGTCTGTTTAAGAAGAAAAAAATAACTGATCTATGTCCTTCAGACCTCATAGTTATCACCTCAATCATTATAAGTGCTGCTGGAGCTTGACTTCAAGGAAGATTCAACATTTCTGTAAAAGACAATCAAGAAACAGAAGACCATACAAAAAAAAAAAAAAAAAAGATGAAAAAAGGAAAAACAAATAAACAAAAAAAAAAAAAAAACTAAAACACATTTCCAACCTGTAGTTGTTGCAAGAATAACATCAGCATCTTTCAAGATTTGTCTCATGGCAGCCTCCTCCCTCTCCTTTAACTCCTTTCTCAGCAACTTTATCTCATTTCGTAAATGGCTTTTTTCTGCTTTGCCCTGTACGTTTTTTACTTTTACCTGTATAAAAATATAATAATGAATAATTTAGGAATCTAGCATTTTGCTAGTTTTCAAAGCCAAGAATAGTCTCTTATAGCAGCAATGCACTCAGCCTATAATTATTAGTTCTACAAAAAATAAATAAACATATGTAAACAAAAATTCGCCTCCAATGTTTGTAACTGATGATTTTGCAGGATTACACATAAAACAGACATAAAGAAAAGATTCTGCCATATGGAAATTCAGAAATTACTAATATATAGGTAAATAAAGTACAGTTGTGTACACTTACCATAAATGTAGATATTCCAATGTATTCACTGTTGCAGTCATCATATTTGGGTTATCCCTGCCAGGGTAGCCCTCAGCCAGCCCGAACACCAGAGGCTTAGTATTTCTGCATCAGTTGCTGTCGCTTCAAGACTGATGTCAGGTCGTCAATAGCACAAAGTAAGGCAGCCGACACCATTACATCAGTTTTTCTTGCCCTAACTGTCAGGAGACCCCAAGTGGGAGCCAGGCCATGGTGTAAAAACCCCGCCAATAGAAAGTAAATATCAAAATGTCCCCTGTAAGGAGAGAAAGAGAGAGAGAAGGGGGATGGAGGGAGGGAAAGCAGGACTGCAGGACTGCAACAGTGAATACACTCGAACATCTACATTTATGGTAAGTGTACACAATGGTACTATGTTCTTCATGTTTCACTTTTGCAGTCATTACATTTGGGTAGAATTCCAAAGCTATGGTTGGGAGGCTGGAGCTAAACAGCATTAGGTGCGGCTATAAGGCCCTGCAGCACTGCAGTAGCAAAGCTTGCCCTGGACCTAAAGAGTAGAGAGGCAAATGGTAATGCTTTGTAAAGGTGTGAACAGAACTCCAACTAGCAGCCTCTAGAATGTTTTTGGTTGGTACTCCTCTGAGAAAGGCTGCCGAAGTAGCTGCAGCTCTCGTGGAATGAGACCTAATGCCCTTGGGCACAGGTTTACCATGGTGTAAGTAGCAGAAACAGATGCAGTGGCTTATCCACTTTGAAATTGTCTGCTTTGAGATAGCCTTTCCTTCTGATCCTGCAGCATAATTGCTCAGTTTTTCTTACAGTTTTTGTCCTGCTCAAGTAGAATCTTAGCTGTCTGTGTACGTCCAAGGAATGCAGAATTCTCTCCCCTTTGTTTTGCAGATTTGGATAAAAAGTTGACAGATGAATAGTTTGGTTAAGAGCCACACTGGAAACCACCTTAGGCATAAAAGTATGATTTGTCCTCAGAGACACCCTGTCTGGGTAAAATATGATAAAAGGCTCTACAGCCATGAGGGCCTGTAGCTCTGAAACTCTTCTTGCTGAGGTAATTGCTAATAGCAGAGATGTCTTCCATGACAAGAACTTTATATCAGCAGTAGTGGCTGGTTCAAATGGAGGCAGGGTGAACTTTTCCAACACATAATTGAGATCCCATGCAGGTAATGGTGATCTTCTAGGAGGCCTTAGGTTTTTGGCTCCTCTAAGATACTGCTTTAGTAAAGGATGAGAAAAGATAGGTGGCTCTGTATTGTAATGAGCTGAAATGGCAGAAGCATGGATTTTTATTGATGAGAAAGATAGGCCTTTGTCAGGCATCTCAGTTAAGTATTGTAATATCTGAGGAATATGTGGTTCTGCTGTATCAGTTCCTTGTGCTTGATTCCAAGTACAGAATCTTTTCCATTAGTCAGCATAAGATTTTCTAGTACTAGGCCTTCTGGCTTCCAAAATGACATCCATCACAGCTTTACTGAGAGGTGTCATTCGTATGATTACATGATTAGCCATGCTGCCAGGTTCAGAGTCTGTAGTTGATTGTGCAAGATCTGATTGTTTTGCTGGGACAGTAGTTGTGGTCTTTGAGGCAAGGTCCAAGCTGGGTATTGAGACAAGTTCCTTAGGATAGGGTACCAGCATTATTGGGGCCAGTCTGGGGCAATTAATATCATCTTTGGCTTCTCTTGTCTGACTTTTAGGAGGCCCTTGGGTAGAAGAGGCAGAGGAGGAAAGGCGTAAACGGACAGGTTTTTCCAACTGAAGGATAGGGCGTCCACTTTCCATGCTTGTCTGTGATAAATCCTTGTGCAGAATATTTTCAATTGATAATTTTGAGGAGAGGCAAATAGATCTATGTCTGGGCTCCCCCATTTCTCTGTTATCATGCTGAATACTTGTGGATTTAGTTTCCACTCGTGAGGGTCCATCAGGTTTCTGCTTAAATCGTCTGCCAGAGTGTTCTGTTTTCCTGGCAGGAATTGAGCTTGAAGATTTATTTGGTAGGTCAAAGCTGTGTCCCACAGTGCCATGGCTAATCTGCAAAGGGGGTATGAGTGTGTGTCCCCTTGCTTGTTTATATACCACATGACTGTGGTGTTGTCCGTCTTTATCAGTAGTTGTCCTAGATGAAGTAAATCCTTGAAGGCTGTTAGGGCATTTTGAACAGCTAGCATCTCTTTCTGGTTGATATGTAGATGCATTTGATTTGGTGCCCATATGCCCTGAATGCATCTTCCTGCCATGTGGGCCCCCCAGGCATAATCTGATGCGTCTGTTGTTAAGGTTTGGCTGGCAGGGGGTAGAGTGAAGGGCAGTCCCATGTTTTGGTGACAGGCCTTTGCCCACCATAGAAATTCCTGTTGCAGGCAGGGGATGAGAGGAATCATTGTTTCCAGACTGTGTGAATGTTGACTCCATAAACCTTTTAGGTACTATTGAAGTGTCCTCATATGCAGTCTTGCATATGGAATTAATGAGATGCAGGATGCCATGAAGCCCATAGCCTGCAGAATTTGTCTTGCAGAAGACTGGGTTTTTGTTGCCATCAGTTTGAAGTAAGTAGTCAGTTGCCTTTGTCTGGCGTGAGGTAAGCCATCTGGGCAGTTGTATGCAAGCTTGCACCCAAGAATGTTATCGTTTGAGAGGGTACCAGTTGTGACTTCTTTTCGTTTATTGTGTACCTTAGGCATGCTAGAAGCCTTTTCACAAATGCCAGGTGTCGTAGAAGAGTGTCCTTGTTCTCTGCTTGAATGAGACAGTCGCCCAAGTAAGGATACATTTGAATACTTCTTTGTCTGCAAAATGCAATTACTGGTGCCAGGCACTTTGTAAAGACCCTGGGCGCAGTAGATAAGCCAAAGGGCAGTGCAGAGAATTGGTAATGCATTAAGCCAGCCTTGAATCTGAGGTATCTTCTGCACAATTGTCTTAATGGGACATGCAGGTATGCCTCTTTTAAGTCTAAAGTCACCAGCCAAGCATTCTTGCCCAGCATGGGCAGAAGTTGTTGCAAAGTGAGCATTTTGAATTTTGGAATGTCCAGGTATGTGCTCAGAATCGATAAATCCAGTATTGGCTGCCAGGCCTTGTCCTTTCTGGGTACCAAGAACATTCTTGAGTAAAAACCTTGTCATTTTTCCTGTTCTGGTACTGTCTCAATGGCCCCCATATGCATGAGGGACGTAACCTGTTTCTGTGCCTCTGCCCATTGTTTTTTTGGCAGGTCTGGCCAACCATTTGTCATTGGCAGAGTGTGGAAATGGAATCTGTATACCTGTGATACGATGTTCAGTACCCACTTGTCCTGGGTTATTAACTGCCAATTTTGAGCAAAAAGTGCTAATTTTCCCCCTATGGGTGCTGCCAAAAGATAACTGCTTGGTGTAGGCAGAGGGAAGTCATTGGGATTGCTTTCTGTAGGTTTGCGCTTTATCTCCTCCAGATCTGGAGGTGGATGCACCCCATTTGCTTTGACCTGTATGAGTCTTGAGCTTGGTACCTGGAACCCTTAGGGCATCTGGATTTGCCCCTTTGAGCTCTGTCTGACACAGGAAAGGACTAATTTTTTGTAGGCCAGTGTCTACTGAATCTAGGTGGCTGCACTTGTAAGAAATCTTTAACAGTTTGCATAGACTTAGCTTTGTCTTCCATTTTCTTTAAAACCTCTTCTGCCTTAATACCAAACAGAAAATCATGCTGTAAAGGTGCATCTAGTAATTTAGCTTTAACGTGAACAGGCAAATTTTGTTCCTTTAACCAGGCATGCCTCCTAATCACAGATTCAGTAACTGCGGCCCTGCAGGAGGCCTCTAAAGAATCAAAACCACATTGCAAATTATGCTTTCCAACTTGTTCAGCTGCATGCAATAATCCCTGCAATTCCTTATTTTCTGCACATTCTGAAATCAACATCATTTTCTCTATTTCAGCAATCCCATAACGTGTTGTTGGTACTTAAGCATATGAAATTGACAGTTTAAGGCCCTAATCGCCAAGGTTGCCGTACAAATCTTTTTTCCCCATCTGTCCAGCGCCCTTGAATCTCTGTTGGAGGGTGTAGGGTTTTTTGCTGTTGAGGCCTTAACTCCCTTTGGACCCTGTGAAATATTTTCGGGATCAGCAGCAGGGTTTCTAAATAAAAATTTATGAGAGTCAGGGACCCTGTAATACCTGTCAGGCTTACTGGGAGGCGGAGGTAAAGAAAAAAAACATCACCCACAATGTCTAACACAGGGGGAATGGCTAAAGGCTTGTGCTGAGGGAGAAGGAGGAAATCCCTGAGCCTCTTTTTTGATTCTGAGAAGTCTTGACTCTCCCAGTGAAAATGCTCCATCAAAGTATGCAAGGTTTCTCCAAATTAATAATCCTCAGGAGGAGATGCAGATGGAATAGACTCCTCAGCATCAGAATCCTTATAGGGAGGAAAAGATAATTCCTGATCAGAAGAGGCATCAGAAGAAATAGAAACCTGATCTGAAGATTCAGTCAGTGTCTTGCCTAGGCCTCTTATCTGGAGGGGGATGGGTACCCCTGATCAAGGTAATAAGGTCTTCAGCCATTTTGATCATCTGTTTTTTAGGCATAGAGGCCTGTGCACGTGGCTCAGGCGTCTTTATTTTAGTTTTAGAAGGTGTCTTTGCCTTTGGTTTTGCAGCTTTCGTTGGTTTGATATAAAAATGTTGAGGTCTGAATACACCCTCAGAAGCCGGTGCCTGGTCAGCGGCTCCGGACCCATCAAAGGGAGATACATCCGTCGGTCCAATACCTTGAGTATCTTGCGGCATGCCGGACTCCACATGAGTGTCGGTAGAGGCCTGCGACTCAAAGGTAGCGGGTATCAGGGGCTGCAAAAGTGCCTCACTGAGTCCGGCGAACCAGTGACTGGCTTAGGAGAAGCTTAGTCTTCGGTTTTGGATCTCGACTGCCTTTCTCTATTCTTTTCTTTGCGTTTTTATGTACTCCAGTAGTCGGATTGCTATCCAACGACATCTCTGGGTAGTTAAATCTGTTTCCAAAAATACTTAGATGCAAAAATATACAGACGCTTAATAGTGCGTTGGTTAAATCTAGCACAAAACTGACAGCCAGGCATGTTGTGAACAGGGCCTAGGCAAGGAATACAGTATAAATGGAAATCATTATGAGGTATTTGCTTCCCACAAGTAATACAATTATTAACTTTTTCTGACATTGGTAAAAAGCAAGAAAAAAGTTTTCCCAACAGGGTACTTAGCTTTATTGAAGACTTCGGTTCTGAAACTCAAACGCGAATATTTCAGTAGTCGGCCGACCGGCACTTGCGAAATGCTTCTGCTTCGGGCACTGCGCGGCAAGAAGGATTAAAGAAAATGGCGTCGGCTGCTTGTTTTATACCCCTGACGACCTGACGTCATGGAAGAGGAGACAGCAACCGACGCAGGACCCAAGACTTTGGAATTCAGGCCGACTGAGGGCAACCTGCCAGCAGATTACCCAAATGTAATGACTGCAACAGTGAAACACGAAGAACATCATCTTGAAAGTTTTGCTTGTTTTCCTCCATTACCACAAATGCATCACAATCTTTCAACTTAGATTCTGATTTGCACTGCTAATGTTGTACTTGACCTGTCCCTGCCATACGTCTGTTTCCAAATCTGCTGAAAGCATATTCCAAAAGGATTTCAACATTTCCATGGTGAAAGACTGTACCACCATGGCTAACACTGCTCGCTGCTTAAACCCCTTCCCAGTCTCAAAAGGCCACCAGCATAATCAACTTACAACTGTGACACAGGGCAAGTTGTCAACAGATTTCTGAAAAATAATGACATTGTAGAACTTTATTTTAAGCTAGGTAATCGGAATCAATATTTTCCCAAAATCGAGATACCTTTTACATACTTTCCAACTGTTAATATATGCTATTTTTGATTAAAGTGTATCTTGTCTAGTAAAAATACACTTATGTGGTCAAATCCATTCAGGTATCTGTTTGTCAGATCAATGTCAGACTCCTGTTAATAAATATCTACCAGTCTCCTACCCCTTATTAGGAACTTACTGTATTATCTGACATATTTTTGAAATTACTGTAGTGCATGTTTTACCTAGAGATGTTTTCAAAGGAATTTTCAATACATTTAAGCATCATCTAAATGAAGGTTAACAAAAAAAATCTTCCCTCACAATGCTTGTGAACCATCACCACTCCTGAAACTGTGCTTTTTCTAATTAACCACCTCTGAAGGGGCACAGAAATGCTTAATGAATTTCTTCCATAGGAACAATGATGCATAGTCAAAGAAATGCTCATAAGACTTTACCTGCAACTGTTGTTAAGGAACAATAAATGCCAGAGTTGTGCATAATACACATGCACTGACAATGGTTCCAATAGTGGCAACATAACTTTACTTTATAAACATCATCCGCAGATTTTATGCAAATTTTTGTAGAATTGTGTGAACAATCTCAGTATCTCAGCAGCTTTACAAACTAAGGAATTACTAACTATAGCAGCTGTATTTTTCATTGTGACACAAGTTTCGAAATGACTAATTAGAGGTTAGTTTGCAACACTCACATTGTAAGATACTGACATAAATTTGAAAAACATCACAAGTCCAATAATTCTACTAATACTAGATACAAGAACCTAAATCTAAACTAACGGATAAATAAGACACGATGGAGAGACAGGTGTATCACCCAATGCCTCTCCCAATTTTAGAATAGTCTTCTCCTGCATATTAGGCAGTATGATAGACCATCAGCCTTTAAAAGGAACTTAGTGACTGGATGGGAACCCACACATTCACCCTGGGCTTGACTGGTCTGGTCCTCCTAGACAATTGGGCATAACCTAAGGGTGGGTACTGGCAAAGGATTAAATCATCATAACTCTCAGGTGCCTTTTATTTTCTATTATACCTATGAAATGCATAAGCATTCACCTGAAAATGGCACTTCTTTGCAGCTGTGCTAGACAGAAGCCACACACAACTGGCAGTTTTCTCTGCAATCTTGCCAATTTTAACCAGATACAATGCAATGTTGTGTGAGCAGCATAGTATTTACATTACTCACACTAATATACTAACATTAAGTACTTCATAAAATACATTTACAAATGCAATGTTTGCCCAAAGCAGTAGCTTCCTGACAACCCATTGTTTTCTCTAGATGTTTCTGACCACGACTAGCACATTCATTATTGGGATTATGGTAACTAAAAATTGTGAAAATAAACATTCATAGGAATGTGGTAATATCTTTTTTCCACAAGTCAAAAGGAAATAGCTGATGTCACTGTCTTCTATCATGCTGTAGTCTTAAGCAGGTCCCTAATATTCAAATCACTGTGCATCTACTACTAAAATATGATTAATATGCCACATTTCTTTTCATTTTGTACAGTACCATTAGAAACTAAATGTTACACATACAGTTCTATCTATGACTAACACCCTCCCCGGGATTCATGAACCTTGCGCCAGGCGCCCGCATAGCGTCGGCGTTATAAAGCCAAATATGGCCACCGAGCGATTCAGGTATGAATCAATCCCGTGCACTACCGGCGTCGCGGACCTCGCCGCCCGCGTAGGTATGCTAATCACACTGTGTGCGGTATTGCACCATGCAAATGAAGGCAAATAGCGATCCACGAAGTTGGGCAGGCGTAGCGTAAGAACGGCAATGTAAACCAAAAAGCGGTTTACATTTAGCCAAACATGACCAAGGAGTAATGGAAGGCTGTCAGCGTCAGGTATCATACAGGTGCAATATGCCAATGGCGAAAGGCACCGAGAATGTCCAAAGAAAACATGCCCAAACTGTATATAATGACATAAATGTTATATGCGCAGAAACCACAGCAGAACCCCGGATATGTGCACAGAAGGTGCAAAACAATTAAATAATATGAGAATGTCCTAAAAGAGCAGTATAATACACATCAGATGCACAGCCACCACACACCATAGTATGTATGGAAAGCCTCAACCCCAGCGCAAGGGTTGTCAAGGAGTGGCGGCAGTGTTCGGCCTCGTACCCATGCCTTAGCAGTCAATGCCATGCAAATGAGGCAGATAATAGTGAATCGCAAAACCGCGCCGGTGTAAGGATGGAGCAACGGCGCAGCGGTAGTACACCGAGGAGTGGCCTACGGGATACATGTCAATCGCAGAGGGTGTGCCACTGTAGGAGGAAGCACATTGGAGGCCAGCAAACATGGGCTGTACAATGCACATTACCACAGCAGGATTGGCGTGTGAGGAAATAGATGCGCTGAGAGTACATAATGCCGCATAGATGCATGTGCACGAGGATGACTCGTTCCCCAACCCAGTCATGTGGCGGCCTCCCGTCAACAACCACGGATATAGGAAGGTAGCGGAGAATATGAGGAAATGCGGAAGCAGTGTAATTGGAGCCGTAATGAGCAATCAACACCAATCAATCCAGGAAGGGCAAGCGGCGGCAGCTGACAACTCTGCATGCAGACTCCTGCAAAACGGGAAAAGGGAGGATAGGAATGCAAAGATAGTAGGGGATGTAGTAGAAATGCAAAGAGCAAAGAACCGAAATAGCACAGCCAAGTACAGAGGTAGCATAACGGCGGCAGACAAAATGCATCATATGCCATGTGCCTGCAGGATGCACTGCAGGCAATAGTAGGTACAGCAACGTGCAGAAACAGTAATGTAAGATGCAAAGCTAAGCCAATGCAGGCAACTGTAATGTAACACTAAAGGCAATACCGTTGCAGTTGCAGCGGTAAAACACCGAAGATAATCCACAGATACGGCTGCACAGACACACCCAATGACATCACCGGGTATACAGCACAACAGTATAAAGTGTGAATGCACACAACACACAGCGCGATTTCCCAAGCGCCGCACCGTAGGGTGTAAACACACGGGGAACTTTTAATATGTATATGTTGGGTGCCGCCGTGGCCGTGATGCATAGGTATGTGTCAGAGACAGGCGGAGTTGCGGAGGAGGGTGCCGACAACTACCGTAGGCCTCATAGGAGAAGGAGAGTGTTCAGACCAAGGGTGACCTACCAGGGGCTGCAAGACCTGGAGATAGTAGAGCGCTACAGGGTGGACAGGGACACGTTACAGCAAATAGTGGAGCTGTGCGGCCACGCCTGAGAACAAGAGACAACAGAGGGCCCATCCCAGTGGACACAAAGGTATGTGTGAGCTTGCGAATACTGGCTACAGGTACCTTTCAAAGGCCAACCGGGATATAATGGGTATCTCACAGGCATCAGCATCCAGGGTACTACACCAGTTCCTGGATGCCATGTTCTGACATGCCCATGAGTATATAAACTTCCCCAGATCTCAGGAGGAGTTGGCTAGCAATATCGCCACTTCCACCGTGTGGCACAATACCGGAGGTACTGGGTGCGATAGACTGTGCGCACATAGAAATCAAGTCACCGCCAGGAGCAGGGTAGGCGCTACATAAACCGCAAGGGATACCCCTCCATCAATTGCCAGGTCGTGTGCAATGCGCGGGGCATTATCATGGATGTGTGTGCTGGCAGCCCTGGAAGCTACCACGACTCCCATATCTGGCATGCCTCACAGCTGTATCAGGTATTCGCCAGGGGACATCACACAAGGTCACCTTGTGGGGATGCTGGCTATGCACTGGAGCCGTGGATGATGACACCCATCAGAAATGCACACACACACATGCAAGAATGCCATAATGAGGCACACGCACAAACCAGAATAATCATAGGCGTGTGTTTGGGATGTTGAAATCACGGTTCGGTGCTTGGATACATCCGGTGGAGCCTTGCAGTACTCTCCAGGCACATGTGCCCACATATTCATAGTATGTTGTATGCTACACAATATGATTCTGCGGAAACAGCTGCTGCAGGGACATAATGGTCTAGGGCCACCAAGCCCGCCACAACTGCCAAGGCAAGCACAGGCACAGGGCGTTCAGCGCCATGAACACACTGTGCCAGCCCCAGTAGGTAGGCGTGGCGTACCCAATATGCCTACGCCCTGGCAAAGAGGGCATAGCACATACTTTGACAGCGTAGGCCCCATGGACTGACACCTCCTTACCTGCACACACAGTGAAATGGGCGCCACACAAACATGTCCGCCCGTAATGTGTACCGTATGGGCGGACCTATGTGTGACTCCAACAAAGGCACCACCCAAACACTGCACACCCAATAGCCAGCAGAGCATGGTCCGCCAATACCTCAACCGCCGGGCCTACAGCAAGCGGCGTAGCCGTATGCTGCCACTGTCGCCGCAAGTCGACTACATATGTACTTATGTGCATACACAGATACGGAAATAGATATCAGTACACACGTAGAAATATATGTACACATACACAGATATAAAGTACAACAGGTTAATATGGAACCCAGGGATGCAAGTTTACAGATAAGTAAGGCGAAATCCCCACATAGTAAATATAGTGAGCGACAACCCGATCATCCGGAGGGTGGGCAGAGCAGGAACGCCAGCCATGGAAATGTCAACCTGCATCAATACATATCCGTGGGTCGGGATGATCGCCAGGCCACGGTACAGTAGCGGGATATGTGCGTGTCATATCCATAGGATATGAGTGCGGAGGTACACACCGCCCGGCGATGCGACCAGCGTAGGTACTGTGTGCAACCGTCGGTGCGGCGGCAATCATACCTGTCAAGTGTGCGTCATTATGAGGAACGTACCTCATTTGGGGTCTAAAACAGTTCATGTTCCTCGCAGTTCCTCAAAGTTCCACATTGAAATAGTCTGTCACACATTCATTGTTAGGAATGTATTTAAATGAAATCCTGGTAAATAGAAATTAATCATAGTAATTCATTAAAGGTTCTTCTTTGTAAGTAAATCAGCATATTTTAACCATCCTATGACCTTCGTAGCTGAAGTTGTTAGTAAGCCATTGGTATGTGTTCCACAGTTTGCCCATTTGTTCCACATTATGAATGTGTGTGTTCCTCATTTTGGAAATGGAAGGTTGAGAGCTATGGCGGCAATATGTGTATGTGTGAGGTGAGGTTGTCGTGTGTTCCGCTGTGTGTGTGTAATGTGTGTGCCACTGTAAAATGTGTATGTAGGTGACATGTCACAGGCGGAGTGTAATAACATGCGTAGGCATACAGTACAGGAACCATAGGCGTATGTACAGCAGTACCCACAAAGTAGTACTGACATCTCCTCAGTGGCTAGGCGGCGTGGCGGCGTAAAAGCGATGCAAAGCGGAAATGTCGCAGAATGTACCACGGGACCATAGTCAACAGGAGAAGCAAAGGGCGCATGAACAAACCATGACCGTATGTATGGCGGCCATATGGTAGACTCAACACGATAGGTCGACAGCGTTACACAGCATCAGGCATGTCTGGCGAAAATACGAATGTGCTATCCGGCACCGATCGTGGACACTTACGGTCCGTAAATACCGCTGTGTGTTCCACGACCGTTAAGTAAGCAAAGCGCCACACGAATAGGAGGCTACGGTAGCATACAGGCCGTCCCAAGTACAGGACCACAATCACCGTAACTATCAGTGACAAAATGCCAATGGATAGTAGGCGCGGACGAACATCCGCAGATATATAACCGATGTGAAGGAGGAATCGTGCAGGAAGCACACATGCAGGCGATACCGACACCACACGACATCAACAAAACAAACATTCCCAGAACAACAGACAGGTAACCTGCAGCTCCCCAAGCAGGGATGGAGCACACACACAAGCATATCTTGTATGTATAAATGCAAGACCCACACCCGTACCCGTCACCCACATCCGCAGATATACCCCATCGCACATATCAAAGGGATAACAGCCAAAACCGTAGCAGAATCATACAGGCAGTCAATGACAGCGGCATACCCGCAACAAGCAACGTGGGTAACACTAGCAGCAGCCGATGCATCCTTGCATCCGTTGTGTACAGGAATATAACAGCTATGTTACACATCTGAATGCACAACGCCATCGACAGGTGCCGCCAGGACACGGACACCCACATGTCGAACAGAATACCATACCCAACACACACAATCCACGGCTAACACCACAGCGTAATGTACCTGACACCACACATAGCGTATGCAGTCACACAAACATGATACAATACATACCATCCCCACGAAGGTAGCGCAAATAACCAGCGGCCACACGAGGAATGAACCATGGCCTAGTTTCGCGGGTAGCGTCACGAATGGAGGAGGATCACCAGTGATATGCGCATAACTACACACCGAGGAACAGCTATTGGCGTGATGAACCCACATGCCTCAGGTGACGGCGAATAAAGGAAGACTCCTGGATATTCAAACCGTATGTTCATACCGAACACAAACTGCATTGAAAGCAAGGAGTTAGAGGAGAATATTGGCGAATACAGAAGCAAAGGCGAAAGGTAAGTCGAACCCACGAGATGTACTGGTGTGTAACGCATGATACGTATGACTAATCTGCACTGTATGTGAGCGATGTGTGTAAGTAAAGATACCTGTCCATCAGGCAGAGAGTGGTGAAAGGTGGTTATGTAATGCTAAGCTGAGCATACCAGCGACTGTGGACAGCGTGTGCACAGCAGTGGGACAACATGTACACGCCGTGATAACCCAAGGTTCGCCATAGGGATTCCAAACACAGAACAATGCCACCACCCGCTGATGCTGTCAGTGGATGTCGAACAATGAAGTGCCACAGCAGGGGATAGGACATGTATGTATAGTGTCACAGCACACATGTGCATGGGCATATACCGTCGATGTCATACGGAATGTGCGCACGGCGTGCACGTATCCCTCGCAGTAGGGGTGACTATGTCAATTATGTGTAATGCAAAGCTGTCATGATGGATATGTTCAGAAATCATAGACAGTATCACAGGCATAGCATGCATGATGGAGGGATGGCCTAATGTTATGTACATAAACAGGATATGTATGGCCTGCACATATGGGACAGAGTAGTAGCAGAATAGGTACCGAAATGGAGGGAACAGCAAGTAACCATGTCCAAGCGTTCCGTAGCAGGTGCAATGTGTGCAACAATGATGTCCGGCAGGGCCGTGTGTAAACACATGTGCAATGTACACAGTAGTGTCACCCCATGGTAGTGTCCACTGAGCGGCAGAGGTGGATGTCAACTGTATGTCTATACAGTACTTCGCTGTGGTGGTACCATGGGTCTGTGTCACCCTACCAGCAAGGGAGCTATCACATGACTAGTGACACAGTGTGTCCCTGTGGGATGTGCACAGGACCTATGTCCCACAGCACGGTGTGTGTCCAGTCTGTGGAGGTCACACAGGCGCCCAGGCTGCGCAATGTGGCATGTGTGCACACATGCAGGAGTGCTCCTCCCACCCTGCCGACTGCAAACGCCATGTAGGAGTACTACATGCATCAGTAATGCGGAGAACATGGCCCATGGCAGAGTAGATGACACCCCTGTGTTAGTGGTATGCAGGTGAGTACAGATGTGTTTCATGACTGTCATTTGCATATGTAAACTGTCTGAGCCGGGTAGACATCACGGCATGACTATACTGAGACATGTAAAGTTGTATCCATTGTGTAAGGTACACCACCTATGTGTTATTGTAACACTGCCTGCGTGTACATGTGTGTATGGCATAGGTACAAGGGCACCCAATGTATCAGCTAGACATACGGTCCAGAAATGCGCGGCCCTGCACATGTGTACCCACGCCATAGTGGTATATGGCAACCACAGCACCATGTGGGGCATGTGTGTGTACAGCAACCATGTACAATGTGATATGCATGTATAGGGACAGTATCCATGTGATACACACTGCATGACTGTCACTATGCAAAGGTGATGTGTATGCACTATGTGTGATGTAACTGATGCAATGATATCTACATGATATATCTGCCACACTGACACCTGTATGGTTGTTAGCAATATGAGTAGGATGAGCTAGAATGCTGCCAGGTATGTAGATGTGGTATATGTAGGCATGGACAATACTCTGTGACAGCATGTAGTGTATGTAAGCAAATAGTGAGCATGAGGGGCCACATGACTGATGACTGTGCAATGTCACACGTACCTGACTCGTTGTAGTTAGCATGATATGCCTGCACCACTGTGTGACCTGTACAGGAGGCACATGGCGTAACATCCTGAGACATAGGTGCGATGTGATGCTGGATGTGTACATTGGCAATACCATAAAGTGGAATGGCGCTGAAGGGCAAAGAGCGGATAATGTCTGAGTTGATACCCTCTGTACCACACCAACCACCCATGCAATGGTATGACAGGTGGCCAGCATGTGGATGTGGTGTGCTGTGGCGCACAGAAGCCCAACAAGGGTGCCAGTAAAGGCATGGAGGTCGTCAATGAGTGTGTGAAGCATGTATGTGAGGATGTGGCCCAGTGCCATACTGAATGGCCCAGTCATGGGTGTACAAATGCAGCCCCATACGTGCAATGCAGTACCACCCATGTGTAGTGTGATAGATGTGGTAGTGTGGTGGTCAGGGTACACAACGTACATGAATGGGCTAGCAGTCAATGCAGTGTGCTGCTGCAGAGACATGTAACAGCCAGGTTGGCGGCATACAACAACTACGGAGACCGGAGGTGACATTGGGACCGTGTTCTCGGACATAACGTGTGCATGGCAGTACTATGTATGTGTCCACAGGGTTAATACAATGTCCAGCCATGGATTGGAACCCTGTAGTGAGTGAGAGTGTGTATTGTTGGTAGGTACCCCATTGGCAGGCATGATGCCAGCAACATCTGTGTCGGCAATGCCTGCATGAGTGTTGTATGCTGCATTGAATGTGGATGTAGCCAAACAGCAGAGACATACCAGCACACTGCGTGAGGGCCCACACTGCAATGTATGGCAGTCATGTGTAGGTAGCTAGCTGTGGAGTATGTGATGCACCATGAGGACACACCATGACTGTCAGGTGACACACCACACACATGTGAACATAACTACCGTGCAACAGCCTGCACATGTGCCCATACAGCACGTGTGCATGGAACAGGAATACCACTGTGGCGTCTGTGAAAAGGCCAGTACCACCATGTCTCTGTGTGGAATAGCATGGTCCCTACCAGTGCGTAAATGTAGCGGAAGTGCACTGTGATATGTGTCGGCATAGTCATGTAGACTGTCCATCGCACGGGTGCCATGCCATCAACTACCTCTGTCAGTGGATGTCGGTAGAACCGGCTGTAGGCGTATGTACCATGGATGCAGCGATGGTCGTGTGTCTAGGGTGTGGCTAGCAGGGCTGAGAAGCATGGATGTTCAGCAAACAGAGGGGGGATGTGTGTAGGCATAGCACACAGACACATGGAGGTTTGGTGCATGCCGAGGGTAGTGTAGGTATGGTATGCGTCGTGTAATGTGTCACCCAGCTATGCCTACTGCATGGCCAAGCATGTGTGGGTACATGGGAGTCCATACTAGGGAAGTGCGTGTTGCTGTCAATACATAGCAGTAGCAACTGTCCTAGGTGCAATGTACAGTATGCCAACACGGCCAGCATGTAACCTGTGGTGTACAGTGTATCCACCGTTGCGTGTCACAATGTGCGTTGCGGTCACGAACATGGGTATCTGGACATGGATTACCTATGATGCAATGTGTCTCGGAATATACAGTATGTGTGTAAATCACTGTGTGGTGTGGGAACCACCCACCCGTGTGTGTTGCAGTCAGGTATGTGCCTGGGAGGTATGATCTGTGTACAATCTGGACTGGCAGGTGTGCCGTGTAGGGCATGGAGGCAGGTCCCAGGCACTGCAGATAAATGACATGCGTGCCGTACTGTGTGTGCAGTGCTTGTGTACAGCACAGTGGAGGGTGTAAGCATTGTCACACATCACTGCATGCTGTGCCTACCTGTGACAGCCCTGCTGGAGACAGATATGTGACACTGCTGCACAGGCAGCATAGCATGTGAAGATGTACATGTGGGCTGCACACCTTAGGCAGATGTCCACAGGTCATGTGTGCCACGGTAGTGTGGATGAACACGACTATCAGACTGGACAAACACCACATGCCTGCATAAGTACAGTATGACCATAGTCAACAGTCCCAGTGACAGAGTAGGCCAATGTACAGTATCCCTGCGTGCAGACCACTGGCTACTGGACACCTGGCTAGACACACACCGGAGGGTTAATTCACCATTGAGCCATCACATGTCCCAGTCCATGTGGGCGTACAATGTCATCACAGGGTGGTCACAATAGCAGGTGGCAAGGCAGACACGGTGTACCAGGTGATGTGTCATGTGTGCATATGTCGAGTAGCACAGCCGTTCACATGTCTGCAATATACTGGTGCACGATGTATACTGTTACATGATGTATGGAACTGCACTGTCACCCACTACAGGGCCATCTGACACAGGTGTGTTGTGACAGGTGTAACCCATGTTTGCACAGGATACACACCGCTGTTGTAGGCAGCCATGCTGGTGGCTACCACTGATATATGCAGTGGTCATACAGACATACCGCACACAGTGTCCATGCAGGAATGTCCATTGTCGTGGACGATGTGCTGCTATGTGAATGTAGGTGTGTGTTGTGAATGTTACACATCCAGATGACACCATCTGGCGCAGTCATGGTTGTCAACACCATTACACACATCCACAGCAGTCAGAACCCAGTCCTGACAATGTGTGTCAGTCACCCTCGTACTGTGTGACATATGTGCACATGGCGGAACACCTCCCACTGTCATCTAAGATGGCTACATGATGGCGGAATGTGCTGTGGAAATGTACAATGCTGGTAGCCCAATTAAGTACCTGGAATCACACACAGTCCGCTATGGCAGCCATGTAAACCATGCACAACAATGACCGCCCAACAGACACAAATAATGCATTGACCGTGGAACATGTGCACATGACAACCCCAATGAGGTATGTTGCACATATTGATGTACAATTGTCATCTATGGCCATAGCATGGATGCAGGCGCACATACCCACAGGTAGTACCATGTGATGTAGGTAGGGGGCATTGCTCGTGTACATGTGACAGTAGCTGTACAGACACATGTCCTGCATAGCCGTCATGTAGGGGTAGCTGTGGCATGTGACCACTGGACATGCCCGTACAATTGACCATGTCCCACAGGAGATGTGTTATGTGTGTACCACATGTGATGTGCTGACAACAAGCTGTGGCGTGTACGGCTGCGGTGTACCTGTGTGACATTGTCTGTGATGGGTGCAAAGGCATATAGTATCGTATTGCATGCCCACAAGCCCCACATAGGTGCATAGCCTGAACATACAATACAAGGAGTGTGTGGGATGATAGCAACCCACAGGAGGAGATAGGTATGGTCGGCAGCCCACAACCACATGTGTGTGTACGGTGTTCACGTCCACGACACATGAGCATCTGAGAGGCTAGTGTTACAGCTGTACAGGGTTGCATGCATATATGTTCAGCAACATCCCTGTGTGTCCCACCACTGGCCCGTGGACGATGGACACCAACCAAATGTGCAGATATGAGATGTGCACAGCACATCACAGATGCCTACTGTAGAACAGGCTTACCGTGTAGACATGTGCACAGTAGGTCTCGCCAGCTGCAGTCAAACATGTTATGTGCTGAACCACACCAATAGTCCAGGCCATGCCACAGATGGATGTGCATGCATCTGTGTATGTATGGCTGTGAATGTCTCCGGCATAGCAATATAGCTGTGTCACCGTTGTGAACAACAATATGAATGGGTTGTATGTGTGAGGGTGCGTCATGCGTGTATGGTCAGATCGGCGATACCATCAGTGACCCTGCTATGTGAACATCCCTGTCCCCATACATGGATACCTATGCTGTGCCCAACACCACATTCACAGAGGGAGGGATGGCGGTGTGTAGTGCAGCAGCAGACATGGTGGCATCAGGCACTGGATGTACACATATGTGGTACCCACATCAGTGCAGGCAACCATCCATGTGCGGGATAGCGGTGTGTGTCCACATACAGCACTGTGTTGATCAATATCCCAGCACATAGCACCTGCCAGGGTTACAGTGTATGCATGGATGTCTGATACCTGCATGCACCAGACACACCCTCAGCAAGCAGCGTGCAGCATACCTCGCTTGAGGCCAGTGTCCACACCATGGTGATAGACATGTTGAATGTCCATATACACATAGCAATGACATATGGAATGGACAGCCACCCTGCCAATATCATCAACCCCAGGTGGATCACAACCCAGTGCCATGTATGTGGCATACCCTGCCATACCATGCAGACCTGCCCAGCAAGGCTGCATGAGCTATCCTGATCCTACATGGTGCAATGGACAAAAGGCACTCTCACTATCAACCATACACAGCAGTAATGTGGCGGTGATGCACCCTGTGGTGTTACAGGTGCTGTGTGATGCTCTGGACAATGTGTGTGTGTACATGCTATGCATGGCCTTTCCTGCTAATGTGTCATGGTTACACATTGCCCTATGTCTATCACATGTGCAACACAGGTGAGCTGTGGCAAGTTGTCCAACACCCGTACAGTGCTGTGTGGATGTACATGGCACAACACATGCATGTGCAGGTGTCCATGTGTATGTGTACAGTGCCACTGCTGGCGTTCACAATGGCTACAGTCGTGATGTGTACTGACATATACACAGCGTCCAGGTGAACAGTAGCACCGGCGTCACATGGGGACCTATGCCAAGTGATATGGACACAGGTGCAGCCAGGTACACATGTCCACAGCAGGCTAACATCTACATGGTGCGTGTACAGTGTGATGGGGTGGCACACAGATATGATGTGACACCCACTGCTCAATGGTGTGAAGCCAACACATCAGCTGTGTCACTGCCACGATGCCTTTCACAGATTACTGTGCAGATGTCGTACTTGTCATAGCAATGTATTTCCAACAGTATGCCAGCACAGCAGTGTAAATGTGACCTGCCACCATCATTATGTCTTACAGATAATGCCACGTTCCGGCTTCCGCTTTCAGTTGACAGGAGGAGGAGGTGAACATCCCATACCTCCATACTAATCATGACCTCTTATTCAGTCATGTGCCACAGCAGGCACAGGAGCGACAGGAGATGTGGGAGGAGATGTGCAGGAGGGTGAACAGCCTGGGCGGATACAACCGCACTTATCAGCAGATCCGCAGGCACTGCACAGACCTGATCCGGCATGCAAGACAGCGTGCGCTGCAATCGCCAGACAACAGCGTGGGACAGGTGGTGGGCCACCAACCCAGCCCCACTCACAGCCACGGAGGAGCTCCTGGCCAGTCTGGGGACACCCACGGAACAACACGCAGAAACCCATGCGTCCATCGTGGAGGTGGGTGTCTCCCGAACTATGAGCTTGGAGCTGCATGGTAAGTCAGTGTTGCATGTTTGTATGATGAGTGTCGTGGGGGTGGGTGTCATACTACAACACATAATATAGCAATACATGCCAGGTATATGGCCACACAAGATGCATACTACAGTATGCTATGTTGTGTTAGCAGACATGTGCATAGCACATGCTAACTCACAGATGCATGATGTGACATGCACAGTGCTGACCGTGGCGATAGTAATGGATAATGTGTATACCTTTGTGTCATCCCTTTACAGGTGCGTCTGGCGTGTCGCAAACACAAGGGTCTGTTGCAGGTAAGTCTGTTGCTAGTCAAAGGCATGATATGGTGTATTGATATTCCACATGTGTCCAGGCATGACATGCACACCTGTGTGTGCCCCAGTCACGGTATACAGGTTGCACCACCCGACACACACACCACCCATGTACAGTAGATACAACCGTTAGCGTAGAGTGGCATGACACCACACGACCTATTGGTGTGTTACGTGCATTCAGCTATGCATACAATGGTGTAGGTGTTCCACAATGGCTGCATGTGTAGTATGCATCGGTATGCCTCTGCAGTATGCACACAGTACCACATAGTGAGCTGTGATCTTGCCAGAGCACAGGTGTTACCAATGTGAGCTATGCCCTGCATTGGGTGCACATGTTGTGACATGGCACATGCCATGTCCCATGCTGCGTGGATGTCTGGCTGCAACATTTTCACACCATGACATGACCTATGCACGACATAGCAGACATCCACACTGTCTGCATATCTGTAGGGAATGTGACACCTTACACTAGTATGGTTGTATGTCACATGGGCCACCACAGGGCCGTGTGCACGTTGTCCACCACACACAATTGTCAATGACCCAGACAGACAAGGCCATGGTCGATACCTACAGGCATGTTGCCACACAGTACATCCACAGTGGGTAGTCACCGTTGCACCCTGTACACACATAGTGGGCTCATCACTGTAGTGGACCCCCTGGACATCCGATGTAGTACACCAGTGACATGGAATGCCTCTCCACAGCTACTACAGGTGCCTCCAATGTCCACCAGTGCTGCTGAGCAGCTGAACTCAGTTACAGTCTTCGCAATGTAGAAGGTCCAGGTCACGCATCGCACAGAAACATAACTGTGTCTTGCTACTGTGCAGTGGCACAGTGCCCGCACTCCACACTGTACAGCTATGTACACAGCTCACACCAACCGCACCTGCACAGACATCCCTGTTACCCATACATTGTATCTGTAGACTGTACACATAACACTGCACCGTGACAGCCGTTGTGATGTGGTGCATGCGGTGGGACACCATCGTCACATGTCCACATGATACCACACATGTTTGCGGTGTACATGACATAGTGTCGGCAGCCATGTGTACTGTCAACTCGCCCGTGGCCACACGGTGTATCCCGGTGATGCATGCAAACTACCATGAATGTGTGTACTGCATGTCTACTAAAAGACACCTGCCTGTTGTACTGTTCCCACCAGGGCAGTGTGCATACTGCCACTATGAATGTCTGGTCTACATTCACTGGTCTGTGGTGTGTGAATGCTGCATGCCACCTGCATTATCACATGCATGATGTGTGTGTGTGTGTGTGTGTGTGTGTGTGTGTGTGTGTGTGTGTGTGTGTGTGTCTGTATTGTAACCGATGGTATGTCTTTGTATTGACAGGTGCTGTAGGTGAGTTCCCCTCCTGCGGTCCATCTGATGCTAGTGTCCCCACAGATACTAGTGGTGATGACCATGTGCATGAGGCACAGGCAGGGTCGTCACAGGCAGAGACTGTGCCATTGGAGAACATCACACGTACGTCCCCTTCATCCCTGCACACAGTTCAGATGCCGACACATACCCCAACACCGTTGCCCATAGATGACGGTCAGTCAGCGTCTGTTGGCACCGAGCAGGAATGTGTGGTGGCTGCAGAAGGTGTGGGTACACACCATGTTGCCAGTGTAATGACTGGTGCAGTGCCACGCAGGCATGTGGCAGGTGCTGCTCGTCGGGGGAGCACCGCTATACATACACCTGGCGTACAGGGTGCAGCAGCTGGTATAACCAGGCGCATGTTCCAGACTGTAATGGCGGCGCAGGCGCGTGCGAGCGGCAGAACCAGGAAGGGCAGAGGCTGCAGAGGTCTGCAATCCGTTCCTTGAATGACAACATCCAGGCATTGGCGAATGCCCAACAGCATCTTGCCGATGTTCTGGATAGGAGATTGGGTGAGATGGCTGGTATCCTCGACCGAGGCATGGCCATCCTTGTGCGTGGGCTGTCCGTGCAGGAACACCAGGTAGGGGTGGGGCATAGGGCGCGTGGGCGTGGGCCAGCAACACCACCTGCTGCAGGTCGGCGTGTGCGTGCCACCTCCCATGCCCACCCACACAGTGCTGGTAGCAGCAGCAGTGCAGCTGCTACTACACCAACCACACCAGGACAGAGCAGGCCACGTGGACGTGGCCCTGGACGGCCCCGGCGTGGGCACGTTTCCAGCGGACATGTGACATCGGAGAGTGGACAGTCCGTACCTCCACCCGGTTGTGCCCGTGCGACCCCAGGCAGGCGCGGGTCACGTCGCCGCAGGCGGACACAGTGAGCCGTAACACCTGCACTGTACAGTCTGGGGCTGCCAAGCATACCCGTGTAGGCATCACAGATGACTGAACTGTGTACACACAAACCCACACACAGCAAACACGACTGTAGGGCTCCACCACACCCACATGCAATCTACACAGTCATGCCCAGTCAATGCACAGGCCCTTACACACACACATGATGTCATCCATTGGTACAGCCCATGCCTGTGGCTAGCTTATCACCCTGTGCATATGATGAAGTCTCTGCCGCATAACTGTGAGCTACACCATCAGTGCGGTTATGCAAACATATTCTGATGCACAGGGTGGACAAGATAGTGAGAGGTGTATGTGATACCTGTGTCCGCATAGTATGTGATGTGTATGTTGTGGTGTGTGTGTATGGCTGGTGACAGGTGTGTATGTGATGTGGGTTGTGCACTGACATCATGCAGCAGACATACCATGCAGGACAGGTGCAGCATTCATTGATCTGTGTACACAGTATGCGTGGTGGTTACATGTGTAGCACCATGTTGGTTCGGTTAACCCGTATGACAATGATGGTGTACTTGCATGTGCCTACTGGGAGCACTGTAATTAGTTCCCCACGTGTAGTCGTGGGGTACCCACAGGCATGTCTGGCAACATCAGCATAGCACAGGTACCCGCAACGGCATGGACCCCTACATAGGTACATAGGCGCACATGTACATAACAGGGTATGTGCCGTACGTCATGTGTGGACCTAGCATGACTGTGTGTGGCTGCTAACACCCCTCAGGATGGGGATGCCACATCCATCAGTCCCCAGTCCCTCGTCCAGCACTGACACACAGATGATGCCTGGCGCATAACTATATTCACACATCCACACGTCATTATCACTCCTGCGAAGGCAGTCAGGGCCGTTCCTTCACATGGGCTGGCACTCCTCTACGTGTTGTAGGGGGTCTCCGTCCGTTGACCCTGTTCCCCCAGCACGTCCCACTCATCTTTGTGGTGATGTGTCTGACAGTCGCTTCTGTGCCCGTGTTTGCCTGGAGCCTAGGATGTGGAATATGCCCATGTCACCCAGGTCAGACATGGCCGTGTATGCCAGGCACAGATCACCACAGAGCAGATGTGCTGGGAAGGTTCACAGGCGGAGTCCCCTTGGTCGTGCAGCTTGTGACACATGTCCTAGCACCGTCATCCCGCCTTGTGTAATGTTTGCGGTCCTTCCAAGTGCTGCAGGCGTCAGGTTAGCTACAGGCCAGATGTGCCATTGTACGCAGTCATTGCTCAGGTGTGTGATGTGTACAGGGGTACAATGAACACCCCTGATGTGGATGCGATCCCTTCCAGACCAGGAGGCCACAGTGGAATGTCTTCACACCCACATTGCCATTGTGTGTGTTGACAGAGGTTACCGACAGGTGTGGTAGCCATTTCCATGAACATGTCCACCATCTTGAATGGCTCACCACCTACATGTGACATTGGGCGAACATGTCCATCACACTGGGTAGGTCTGCACCTTCTCTGGCATGTAGTAGCAGGCCATGGCTCTGGCACCAGTTATCCATGTCTATGGCGCCCTAGGTGGATGTCCGTGTCACATGGGGTGTTGGGTATGGTGGCGGTGTGTAGTCATCTGCATACCTTGTCTGCCACAATCCCCTATGATTGCATGCACATTGGAAGGTCGAATGCCGTATGGCAGGGGCCCAGGACTGAGCCCTGTGGGCCTCCACTGGAGACCAGGTATGAGTGTGACAAGGCACCAGGAACACCAACCCTGTGTGGTGTGACCTCCAACCTTTCTGAGAAGCATCGGGTGACATATGTCCCCACATGTATGCTGGCGAGCCTTTCCATGAGTCCCATGTGGAGTGTGCTCTGTCCGCTCCCACCAGGTCATGGTACTGTGTGCAAACCCGCGTATCCCCATCAATGACCTGGGGGACCACTCCAGACAGGGCGAGCAGGTGCGGGGGGGAGGATCCGCCTTTGTTTATGTGGTTGTGGGTATGTTCGGTATTGGCTGTACACGCTGTCTGTATCCATGGGCACCTGTATGGACCTCCCACAGCTTTGCAGACAAGGCTTGTCAAGCTGATAGGGTGTGGCTGTCTACAGTCCATAAGAGCACTACCCTGGCATAGTGGGACCACAGATGCCATATGCCATCCATCGGGGACATAGCCCATAGTAAGGCTAACATGACACAGTGGCGCATGTGTGGGGCGAGGGCCTCAATGAGGATGGGTAGCACACAGCCAGGGACACCATCGGTGCCCATTGGTGCTGTGTCAACCGCCATAGAGATATGGGATCACTCCAGGCCATATGAGATGTTTGGAGGCTACACTCTGGTGGGATGGATATGTCCCCTCTTGGGGGTGGATGTATGCATGGAACATGTCCGCTGGTTTGCAGACAATGTCTGTGGGTGCAGTGACCGTTGT
This sequence comes from Protopterus annectens, assembly GCF_019279795.1. Classification (NCBI taxonomy): domain Eukaryota; kingdom Metazoa; phylum Chordata; order Ceratodontiformes; family Protopteridae; genus Protopterus; species Protopterus annectens. The sequence goes on along the minus strand of NC_056732.1, from coordinate 1,237,078,651 downwards.
ACCATTCTGGACCATTTCCAGCCAAGTCTGTGTGCCCCAACCATGTCCTTACCACAGTTAGGGGAGGCCCTATGGTTGTCTCATGTGCCCTCTGCAGTACCACTCCCTGGCGGCCGTGGATGATTGTATGTGTGGCCGTATGGTGGCCTTGGGATGAATGGGAGATGGTTTCCCTGGTACTGACATTGCTCTGTCATGTATTAGCTCCAACTGTTGATGTACAGCTTGTCAGTGGCTGGGGTCCACCACACCATGTGCCTACCTGTGGTGGACAAGGTCCTGATCTTATCATGTTTGCCTGTTGCAGACATGCATGTGGGTGCTCAGAGAAGGCATTCGTTAGGCGGTTGGCAGTCTGGCCTGTGTTCAACACTGGCATGGAGGACTTGTAGGGTACCACACGGTCGTATGATGTGTGTGGTTTGTTGTGGAGAGGTCATCACTTAGGTCCCCATGCGGTGTTGGGTGCAGGATGTGGATGACCAGTGGATCCACTATATGGTCTGGCATCACCATTGAGGGCTGTACATCCTGTGTGGGACATATCCTCACCATGTGTGATGGGCAGAACTGTCAGACATCCACTCCTAGTGTGTATGGTGCATGGCTGTTTAACAGTGGCCAGGTGTGAGAACACCTGGGACCGGTGGCGTAGTGTGTTGTGCCATGGGTAATGTTCCCAGTCTATGTATGGGTGGTTCATGTCACCCAATCCCGGTGCTGTTGTGAGAGCATGCACACTCACCAGTGTCCTCAGGACGTCTGTGCAGGTATCCTGTGTTTGGGAGGGTTGTCTGTAGCATGCAACAAACTGTAGGCCAGTTCTACACATGGTTAATTGCACCTAGATATTCCCTGCTGCAACGGCCATGTCTGTGGCATGGCCAGGTTGCTGTTGTGTGGCTGGACACACACGACGGTCCACATTCCGCCACCCATGCCGTCGCACCATGTGTATGCATGTCTGCTCTGTGCCGAGTGTAAGTGTCTGAGCATGCCCAGTAGGCAGCTGTGTAGATAGACACACAGCACAGTGCACACCGCCCGACTGCAGTTATACCCTGGGTGCATGCCTGTATCCCCTTCGCAACGGCCACGTCTGTGGCATGGCCAGGTTGCTGTTGTGTGGCTGGACACACACGGCGGTCCACATTCCGCCACCCATGCCGTCGCACCATGTGTATGCATGTCTGCTCTGTGCCGAGTCTAAGTGTCTGAGCATGCCCAGTAGGCAGTGATGTACTGATCAGTAGTTACTTGGTATTCCCGACTGCAGCACTAACGTGTTACTGTGCGCCGACCTTGGGATGGTAACAGGCTGCGTGACTGCGCACTCTGACATAATTCCTGATCGGGCGCATTGCCTCTGCAAATGATACCACCCACGTAGGGGTATGCCTCCTGACAGCGCTCTGCTCAGTAAACTTGGTAGCGTTCTGTAAATGCTTCATACTGTAGTGTGTTCATGTAGATAGGCGTAGGTTCGTCTCCCTTCCGTGTGTGTGTGTGTGTGTGTGTGTGTGTGTGTGTGTGTGTGTGTGTGTGTTTCCAGCTGTCTCTGCGAATGAACATGCTTTTAGGCGGCCGCAACACATACCTTGGCTATTGCCAACTATTGTCTTGCGGGTGATGTCACCAGCCTACAAGTATGCCTCTGACAGCGCTCTGCTCAGTAAACTTCGGTGGCGCGTTCTGTAAATGCTTCATACTGTAGTGAGTTCATGTAGATAGGCGTAGGTTCGTCTCCCGTCCCTTCCGTGTGTGTGTGTGTGTGTGTGTGTGTGTTTCCAGCTGCCTCTGTGAATGAACATGCTTTTATGCGCTCTGCAACACATACCTTGGCTATTGCCAACTATTGTCTTCGGGTGATGTTACCAGCCTACAAGTATGCCTCTGACAGCGCTCTGCTCAGTAAACTTCGGTGGCAGCGTTCTGTAAATGCTTCATACTGTAGTGAGTTCATGTAGATAGGCGTAGGTTCGTCTCCCGTCCCGTGTGTGTGTGTGTGTGTGTGTGTGTGTGTGTGTGTGTGTTTCCAGCTGCCTCTGCGAATGAACATGCTTTTAGGCGGCTTCAACACATACCTTGGCTATTGCCAACTATTGTCTTCTTGGTGATGTCACCAGCCTACAAGTATGCCTCTGACAGCGCTCTGCTCAGTAAACTTCGGTAGCGTTCTGTAAATGCTTCATACTGTAGTGAGTTCATGTAGATAGGCGTAGGTTCGTCTCCCGTCCCTTCCGTGTGTGTGTGTGTGTGTGTGTGTGTGTTTCCAGCTGCCTCTGCGAATGAACATGCTTTTAGACGCATCGCAACACATACCTTGGCTATTGCCAACTATTGTCTTGCGGGTGATGTCACCAGCCTACAAGTATGCCTCTGACAGCGCTCTGCTCAGTAAACTCGGTAGCGCGTTCTGTAAATGCTTCATACTGTAGTGAGTTCATGTAGATAGGCGTAGGTTCGTCTCCTGTCCCTTCCGTGTGTGTGTGTGTGTGTGTGTGTGTGTTTCCAGCTGCCTCTGCGAATGAACATGCTTTTAGGCGGCCAACACATACCTTGGCTATTGCCAACTATTGTCTTCGGGTGATGTCAAGAGCCTACAAGTATGCCTCTGACAGCGCTCTGCTCAGTAAACTTCGGTAGCGTTCTGTAAATGCTTCATACTGTAGTGAGTTCATGTAGATAGGCGTAGGTTCGTCTCCCGTCCCTTCCGTGTGTGTGTGTGTGTGTGTGTGTGTGTGTGTTTCCAGCTGCCTCTGCGAATGAACATGCTTTTAGGCGGCTTCAACACATACCTTGGCTATTGCCAACTATTGTCTTCGGGTGATGTCACCAGCCTACAAGTATGCCTCTGAGAGCGCTCTGCTGAGTAAACTCCGGTAGCGCGTTCTGTAAATGCTTCATACTGTAGTGAGTTCATGTAGATAGGCGTAGGTTCGTCTCCCGTCCCTTCCGTGTGTGTGTGTGTGTGTTTCCAGCTGCCTCTGCGAATGAACATGCTTTTAGACGGCCAACACATACCTTGGCTATTGCCAACTATTGTCTTGCGGGTGATGTCACCAGCCTACAAGTATGCCTCTGACAGCGCTCTGCTCAGTAAACTTGGCAGCGTTCTGTAAATGCTTCATACTGTAGTGAGTTCATGTAGATAGGCGTAGGTTCGTCTCCCGTCCCTTCCGTGTGTGTGTGTGTGTGTGTGTGTGTTTCCAGCTGCCTCTGCGAATGAACATGCTTTTAGGCGGCCATAACACATACCTTGGCTATTGCCAGCTATTGTCTTCGGGTGATGTCACCAGCCTACAAGTATGCCTCTGACAGCACTCTGCTCAGTAAACTCGGTAGCGTTCTGTAAATGCTTCATACTGTGGTGAGTTCAGGTAGATAGGCGTAGGTTCGTCTCCCGTCCCTTCCGTGTGTGTGTTTTCGTTGCTTTCACAACTCCTTCGGAAAAAGCAAATTCTTAAACTGTTCACAATCAACAATGTGAGATTTAAGAACTCGTTAAGACTCACAGTGTTGATTGTGAACATTTTAGAAATTGCTTTTTCTGCAGAAGTTGTGGAAAGAAAGCGTTGCATGTTTTAATAAACTGTTTAAATGTTAAGAAGACTTGTGTTGTGTCGAACTACGGGGACTATTCTTGCCGCAGGTTGCTGGTTTGTTTGTTTTCATAGTACAATATCATGTAATACGTGTGTTCATAGGATGCTTTCTGAGATGTTGACATGTGTGTGTTTCGTTAGCAGTGCGTCTGTGCTTTCTATGCTGTGGCTACATGTTCATTGTTCGCATAGAAAGTGACAAATGGAAGTGTAAGGGTGGATATTTAAAGCCTGGATGCTTCCATGTTATGTGTAAGTCTCCACGGGGCCTACGGGTGATAAGCGCATACATGTCTATGAAGAACCTTTGGATACCATATGCGACCTGTCGTGGACGAAATGTTTCAGTTGACTGTTCCATCTACCTATGTGTGACATGGTTTGTGGCCATAGGGTGCCAGCAAGTCTTTCCTGTTCATTGGGTGTTTGCCATGGTCAATTGACATCATTCCTATTAATTCACTGAAGGATGTCATTCATTGGTGGGAGCATACATAGTTTGACCATCGTATGTCTTTCCCAGCCGGCGTTGATATTGTGCCATTGGTATGTTTACACAGGTCACCCATCTGTTCCACTGTATGGGCGTGTGATCCCCATTTATGTGCTGGCAGATTGAGTGCTGTCTCGCGGTATCTGCCCAGCGGTCTGGCTTTGTATGGGGAGTGTCTACTGTAGTCCCTATCTGTATTTCCTGGGTTATGCCTTGCAACACCTGTGGGATTCCCCCAGGTTTGCAGCTATGGGTGCCATCTTGGCGTGCGTTTGTCCATCCATGGGAACTGCCTACTGGACACTAGTATAGGGCTGTACACATTTCACAGCTGCATTCTGCATTTCCGGTGGATGATCGGCATTATTAGTGCGAGTAGCGCATATGCCATGGCCACGTCCGCTGCAGGCGGGACAGCGAATCATCTGCCAATCCACACGAGACCCGTTTTTGCATACCCACGATCCCATGTCTGCAACCCTCGACGGTACCCATTGCACACCCTACATGTGTGCGGAAATGGGATGTGAGCATGCGTGTATGGGCGCAGCAACCTGGGGAGTCCTATTCATATGTCCTGCATTTCATGGACGGTTGTCATCACCCTTGAAGACGCTATTGGTGCATATATCTACCTGTGCCATAGTCACGGCTGTCACCTCTTCTGGATCACACGATCGCGGCCTGTTGCCAACACTTAAGGAGAAATTTTGGGTCCTGCAATGGACACCGATGTGCATATGTAAAGTGTAGAACATGTTGGACTGTGTCCATTCGGCCAGTGGGTTTGACTGCCGCCGTATGTTCCCCAGTCCCGGATGTCTGTTTGCCTACCCATATTATGTAGTGCTACGGAACCCGTGTCCTTCCACAATTAACCCATATGGTGTTACTGTAGTACTGCAGGTTGGCAACTGCTTTAAGTAATCCTCAGAGGTACCATTGTGAACTATCCGCCACTGTATTGTCATTATAACACAGCGGTACATGTAGAACCTATTTATTCATGAAAGGATGTTATTTATGTGTGGGAACGCCATAGCTTAACCATAGTATGACCTTCCTAGTTGACGTTGTTGGTGTGCCATTAATATGTGTTCCACAGGTCGCCCGTATGTTCTGCGGAGTGGAAGCGGGTGATCCCCACATACTTGCTAGCACCTTGGCTGCTGTATGCGCGGGATTCGCCGCGGCAGGATGGATGTCTATGGGGTGTGTCTACTGTTGTTTCCATCTGTATTTCCTGTGTTATGCCTTACTACGGCTGTGTGATTCCACCAGGTTTGCTATTATGGGTGCCATCTTGTCCGTACGTTTGTCCATCCTTGGGAAATGCCTACTGGACACTGGTGTAGGGCTGTACCCATTTCACAGCTGCATGTAGCATTCTCCGGTGGATGATTGTCAGTATTGGTGGGTGGTAAGGCATGTTCTGTACCCACATCCCTCCCAGGCGGGACAATGGATCATCTGCCAATCATCTCCAACACCCATTTCTGCATACCCACGATCCCATGGCTGCAACCCTCGACAGTACCCATAGCAAATCCTCCATGTGTGCTGGAATGGGATGTGGGCGCACATCTGTGGACTCGACATTCTGTGGATTTCTGTGCATATGTCCGCATTTCATGGACAGTTGTCATCAACCTTGAACACGCTGGCGGTGCATATATGTAGCTGTGCCGTAGTCACGGCTGTAGTTCATCTTGGTCTTCCGCTCGCACCTGGTTGGCGTTGCAATAGGACAAATTTTTGGGTCCTACAATGGACACAAATGTGCATATGTAAAATGTAGAACATGTTGGACTGTGTCCATCTGGCCAGTGGTTGTGACCGCTGCTGTATGTTCCCCAATCGCGGATGTGTGTTTGACTACACATATTATGTTGTGCTACGAAACCCATGTTCTACTACGATTAACCCAAATGGTATTGATGTAATGCTGCAGGTTGGCAACTGCTTTAAGTAATCCTCAGAAGGCCCAGTAGGACATATATGTCAATATAAAACAGCCAGAACATGTATACCCTATTTATTCATTGAAGGGTGTTCGTAATATGCGGGAACGCTAGTGTTGAAACATCGTCTGACCTTCCTAGTTGAGGTTGTTAGTGTGCCATTAGTATGTGTTCCACAGGTCGCCCATTTGTTCCGCAGTATGGATGCGAGTGATCCTCATGTTGTTGCTGGCAGATCGAGTGCTGTATGCGCGGTATTCGCGGCGGTCTGACTTTGTATGGGGAGTGTCTACTGTAGTCCCTATCTGTATTTCCTGTGTTATGCCTTACCGCAGCTGTGTAATTCCACCAGGTTTCCAGTTATAGGTGCCATCTTGGTCGTACACTTGTCCATCCATGGGAATTGCCTACTGGACACTGATATAGGGCTGAACACATTTCACACATGCTTTTAGCATTACCCAGTGGATGCTTTGCATCCTTAGTGGGGACTAAGGCACGTGCTATACCCACAGCCCTCCCACGGGGCGGGACAGCGGATTATCTGCCAAACAACACCGAGCCCCATTTTTGCATACCCAGGATCCCATGACTGCAACCCCCACGGTACCCATTACACATCCTTCATGTGTGCGGGACTGGGATGTGGACGCACTTCTATGGACACGACAATCTGGGGATTTCTGTTCATATGTCCTGCATTTCATGGACAGTTATCATCAACCTTAAACACGCTGGTGGTGCATATGTCTAGCTGTGCCGTAGTCACGGCTGTCACTCTGTCTGGAGTCGATCACAGCTGGTCGACGGTGTAAACGGAACAATTTTTGGATTCCTACAATGGACACCGATGTGCATATGTCAAGTGTAGACCGTGTTGGACTATCACCATCTGGCCAGTGGTTTTGACTGCCGCTGTATGTTCCCCAATCGCGGATGTCTGCTTGACTACCCATATTATGTATTACTTGGCCTATCTATATCCACGTGCCAGTAAGCGGAAATACAGCAAACCTTGCGTCCTGCCCAACTTCATAAAAGACATTATTGAACATATATCGGCCAAAACAGACAATGACAAAAGCGATACACTCCACAGTCAAAAGATACTGAGCTCTTTCACCTACTAACATGGGGCATCGTCGAGTCTGAAATACATTACATAGTCGTCCCTTATACACTTCCTTCAGAGTCAGTTTAAAGTCAATTAATCAATAAACCTGCTCATAGTTAAGTGGACAGTGCTCCAAGTCTTGATGATAGCGTGACATATACAAATCAGTGTTGCATACATTACTTAATGGAAACAATAATACGACAACGATGTGTTAATATAAATACAATATTGGTCAATACAATCAGTATATTGAAACATAGTTGATAATTGTTGTGAGTAAACCTTAGAATGTAGTGTGTTGATCAGGATATTTTATATCAATGTGTATAATTGTAGCATTACGATTCCAAAGCATGGAATCAATAAGTACAATTTAAGCATATATTTTACAATTATGAATGTAAATGAGTGGAGGACACATCCTTAACCTTCCCTGCATTGAGTGGATCACACACGCACACTTTCGCATTTCCTGATTGTGGGTTCTGGCGCACATGCATATCCGTATTCTGTTTATATATGTTTACTGGGTCTGTGTGGTTACGTGGTGTGTGTTAGTTGTGACCATTCCGGTAACATGTCTCTGATCCGGTTGGCGGACGTGTGCAGACCGCACGTACAACTTTATACATGTAACAGTCTTTGCAGCATGGGCGCATTACGTTCACATCTATATGTTCTATAGTTAAGTAATTCAAGCGTGACTGCATTCACGTTTGCGGTTACTGTGACCACTACCGTTAGCTGTTCGGTGTCATTAATATGCATACCCATGGTACTTAGCTACATTTACATATCCCCCGCACTCACGCACGTCACAGGCATCCATTCTCCTGCTGGGAAAGGTGCGGTACTGCATGTTAAACATTCCTTATTCCCTCTCGCTCATGGCCCAGGATGCATATGTCGTGACCGCAGGGATGTTCAGATCACAGGTGCTTATATCCCCTACGCATACAGGCCTTCGATTGTCAGGGTGTTCCTGTGGTGCTTTGGGTTTGGTCTTGTCCGCCCAGTGTTCGGAACTGCCCTGACCGTGTCTGAATGTTAGATGAGTCACATGGGCGCGGTTTGTGCGTGTCTATGATACCATGTCACCCTACTTCGAGCAATTATTCATAGGCGTGTGCGCTTGTTGGGCGGTGTACCCGTTGTAGATCTTGTTAGACTAATTGCACACGTTCTGGTCGAACGGACCTATTTCCATTACTAACCCTCGGTATGTATGACCTGTGTCGCAATATTACATGGGTTTACCATTGCGTGGCGGCTTTCACTGAGCCACAGACATGTCCGTTGCTTGGTTTGTGCGGTTCGCTCTGCTACACACATTTAACATGGCGGAACAGGTTGAACAGCTCAGCCACGGGGACATCGGGCTCTCCGTCGCTGTTTAGTATTGAATCGCTATGTTGAGTTTGTTTCACAAAGCGAGACAGTGTCGACATTAGTAACGGACATCTCGCGCAGTACGTCCGCACCGCCGCGGGTGCCGTATGTCTGCGTTTGGGCGGCGGACAGGCATTATGCTGTGCCATTATGTCTGGGAATATATGGTTTCTTGCCATAGATGATATGGCATACTAGCAATGACCCGCGTCTGGGTGTGGGTACTGCTGTATTACCCACGGGAAGAGTGGCCTTAGGTAAAGTGGTGCCCTAGGCAGAAGGACTCCATGTTGCCACCGCCACATCACCCGCTACCCCCCTCCTGGTCTACCTACACCAAATAAAGTCTGGAAAGGTGCCCCGGGTAGCGCTGTGCCCTAGGCGGCTGCCTACTTGGCCTATGCCTAAGGCCGGCTATGTGTGTGGCCCCTCGGGCATCGGACTCGGGAATGCACCACGTCTGCCGTGGGTATGTCCAGCATTACCCACATCCGGCCGTGGTTCATTGCTATGATGTTCCATGTGTACAGTGGTGCCGGTTACCATACATATGCCTTTCTCAAAAGCCGATTTCACACTTCTGAACACTACTGTGGTCTCCTTTAAGGCCCCTGAGCCAGTGGTGAACATTACTCAAACCGCTGAATCACGTACATATGCCTTCCACCAGCACCTACAGGACTGCATGGATCAGGCAATTCCATACAAAACTGTGACTCTTTGTACCAAAGACAAGCATCCAGTCTGGTGGACCCCAGCCATGAACAAGCTCTACGACGACAGGAGGTAGCTACTACAAGTTAAAGCGGAATACCTGTAAGGTTACACACCCTTGCTCATTATATGTGAAGAACTACAAGCTGTCATGAAATCATCCAGGGGAAATTCAACAGAGAAACTAACAAGGACTCAACAGACAATCATAAGGCCTTCTTTAGCTATGTTGGACACCTGGGAGGACACTCCCAGATATGCTCAGACTGGGTTCAGAATGATGTGAAGATGACTGAACCTACACACATTGCCAACATACTGGCTGACAGGTTCAGTGCTAACGTTTCCCCCCCTCCCCCCCACATGGAGAGATATCTATACCAGAGAATTGTAGATCCTGGAACATCTGTAAAGCACAGGTGGGAAATGCTGTCTCCACGGCAGTAAACACAGCATCCATGGGACCAGATGGTGTCCCAGCTGTGTACTCCATGAACTCTATGGGGAATTAAACCCACACTTAGGACAGCTGTTTAATCTTAGCCTCACCTCAGGATACGTACCCAAGTAGTAGCACAGGGCGACTGTAGTCACACTTCACAAGGATGGTGCCTCCACTGACCCTGGTTATTACCATCCCATTAGCTTGACAAGCCCTATCTGCAAAGCCATGGAGAAGGATCATAATGGAACCCATAGATAAAGACATAGGGGACATGCATACTTTGGATCCAACCCAGTTTGGCTTGGTCAAAGTCAGATCATGCCTTTTACCGTGTTTGACTTTGTAGGATCAGCCACCAAGGCCATTGCTGAGGGTCAAGCAGTCCATACAGCCTACCTCAACCTGGCAGCGGCCTGCGACACAATACCCCCTCGGGTATCATTGATAAACCCATCATCTTGAGCGTAAATCCATACATCGCCATATGGGTTTGCAAACCCGGGCTAAGTCACGGAACCCACACGGTCATAGTTGCTGGCGCCATGTCATACTCACAGCCAGTCACAGGTGGTGTCCCATGGGGCTCAGTCCTGGGTCCACTATTTTTCAGCATCTACATTTCCAAAGTACAAGCAAACACAGGGGTGTATGGCTGACAATGTTTGCAGATTACTGCAAACTGGGTGCCATAGTCGGACACACATCTGACACAGATATCGTTCAGGAGGGCCTCACAGATGTGGATAAGTGGTGCCAGAGACATGGCCTACAGCTAAATGCCAGGAAATGCATAGTCATACCCTTCGGGAAGAACAAGGTTACCCTAGCTACCATATAGGTGGCAATCCACTGAGCACAGAGGGAGTTACCAGGGATCTGGGGACCCGGGCTGTTGTTAACCGTTCGTTCGACACACACGTTGCTAACGTAGTTAGGTAGACCTTCAACATTGCCCACATCATCATGAAGGGATTCACATCTAGATCAGGGAGGTCATTGACCCCTTGTACTCATCACTCATTAGACCTATGATTGGGTACAATGCCCGTTCAGAATGTATCTGACCCGACACCTGCAGCAGCTGGACAGGCCCCAACAGTTCATCGACAAACAGATGCAGGGTCTCAGGAATATGTGTTATGCTGACCGACTGAAAGAATTCCAGCTGTATACAGTCGCATACCACTTGCCCAGAGGTGACCTGTGCCTGGCATACAAGGCCATGTCGAACCCAGATCTGATGACTATGCTTCACCTAAAGAATTTAGATCCCTCAGAACCACAAGGGCAGGTGGCGTACACCTTCACAGTGTCATTAATAGAACGTGCTGGTGGGACAGATTCATCACCCAGACACTCACTATGCTGTGGTACAACATCCCAGTACATGTGAGGCCAACCACCTCGCTGGCCTTGTGTTAGTATTTTGACAAGGATGTCTGAATTGATTTCTTTAACTAACCTTCTAAATGAATATTTACTTTACCACATTGTGAATCTTTACATTTCGTTGGTCTATTTTACATTAGTCATAATCATACGGTTTATCTCTATATATTATGGTTCATTTATATTACTAGGTGTCTGTAGTTCTTTTAATATATTGGCACAATCCGTAGAACATATATATGTAGCTTAAACAGTCAATCATTTGGAAAACATTATGTTGGTTCTTCTTTCATATATATACATATATTTCTATTTTTCTATGAAGAATGTACCTTCGAAGCAATGTCTGATGTACTCACTGTGTGGAATCTGTAACCCAAGTAAAGTTTGTTTGCTTGTTTGCCTTTAAGGCATTTAATTAATACTTAGCACATCTAATTTAATGACCAATTAAGGGTTTTAAATGTAGTAGGTTGGACTGCATTGTATGTATTCTGAATAAGTCTGCTTATGAAGCAGGCGAAAAGACTTCAATAAACTATGGTGACTGCATTTAATTCCTGGTGGGCTCTGAGTGGTCGCTGGCGGTGTCTACAGTACCTCGTCTTTGCTTTGGACTTCTTCAGCTGGTTGTCTGTGTTTTTTGTATGGGGAATGTCAAGTGTAGTCCCTATGTGTATTACCTGTGTAATGCCTTACTGCGGCAGTGTAATTCCACGGGTTTGCAGTTATGGGTGCCATCTTGGTCATCGCTTGTCCATCCATGTGAATTGCCTACTGGACACTGGTATAGGGCTGTACACATTTCACACCAGCATTTAGCAGTCTACGGTGGATGCATTGCATTAGTAGTGGTGAGTAAGGCAGGTACTATGCACACATCCCTCCCACGGGGCAGGACAACGGATTATCTGCCAGACAACACAAAGCCCCATTTCTGCATACCCAAGATCCCATGGCTGCAACCCTCGACAGTACCCATTACACATCCTTCATGCGTGCGGGACTGGGATGTGGACGCAAATGTATGGACACGTCGATCTGGGTATTTCTGTTCATATGTCCTGCGTTTCATGAACACTTGTCATCAACCTTAAACACGCTGGTGGTGCATATGTCTAACTGTGCGTAGCCACGGCTATAGCATCGTCTGTTGTTAAGTAGCGTCTGGAGTGAGTTATGTGAAAAGGTATTTTAGGGTCCTTCAATGGACACCAATGTGCATATGTAAAGTTAGATGTTGCTGGACTGTGTCCAACTGGCCAGTGCTTTTGACTGCTGCTGTATGTTCCCCAATCGCGGATGTCTGTTTGACTACCCATTCTTCGTGGTGCTACGTAACCAGGTGATTTACAGCTGTGAACAGATGGTGTACATCCAAAGATGCAGGTTAGCAACTGCTTCAAATAAAACTCAGGCGTCCCACTAGGACATATCCGTCACTGTAATTTCAACATAACACCACGGAACATGTAGATCCCCTATGTCTTCATTGAAGCATGTTTTCTTCATAGGTGGGAGCGCCATAGTTTACATATCCCAGTTGGCGTTGTTGGTGTGCCATTACTTTGTGTTGCACAGGTCGCCCATCTGTTCCACAGTATGGTAGCGAGTGCTCCCCATTGTGTTGCTGGCAGATTGAGTGCTGTATGCGCGGTGTTTGCATGGCGGTCCAACTTTGTATGGTGAATGTCAACCGTAGTCCCTATGTATATTTGCTGTGTTATGCCTTACAGCGGCTGTGTAGTTCCACGGGTTTACAGTTGTGGGTGCCATCTTGGTCGATGCAGCGTGTCCATCCATGAGAATTGCCTACTGGACACTAGTATAGGCCTGTACACATTTCACACCTGCATTTAGCATTCTCCGGTAGATGGTTTGCATTATTAGCGGAGAGTAAGGCAGGTGCTACGCACACATCCCTCCCACGGGGCGGGACAAAGGATTGCCTGCGAAACAACAGCGAGGCCAGATTCTACATACCCAGACTCCCTTGACTGCAACAGTCGACAGTACCCATTACACATCCTTCATGTGTGCGGGACTGTGATGTGGACGCAGTTCTATGGACCAGGTACCCTGGGTATTTCTGTGCATATGTGCTGCATTTCATGGACAGCTATCATCAACATTGAACACGCTTGCGGTGCATATGTGTACCTGTGACGTGGTGGCGACAATGAGTTCATGTGGGTAATGCAGGAAGCTAGCAGGCATTCAATCAATGGACTTTTGGGTCCTACAATGGACACCAATGTGCATATGTCAGGTTAGATGTTGCTGGACTGTGTCCACCTGGCCAGTGCTTTTCACTGCTGGTGTATGTTCCCCAATCGCGGATGTCTGTTTGACTACCCATTCTACATGGTGCTACGTAACCAGGTGATTTAGTACTGTGAACAAATGTCATACATCCAAACATGCTGGTTAGCAACTGCTTCATATAAACCTCAGACATCCCAATGGGACATATCCGTCACTGTATTTTCAACATAACACCCACGGAACATGTTGATCACCTATGTATTCATTTAACCATGTTGTCTTCATAGGTGGGACTGCCATAGTTTACATATCCTACTTGTCGTTGTGGGTGTGCCATTAGTATGTGTTCCACAGGTCGCACATCTGTTCCGCTGTATGGTAGCGGGTGCTCCTCATTCTGTTGCTGGCAGATTGAGTGCTGTGTACGCCCGTGTTGGCACGGCGGTCCGACTTTGTATGTGGAATGTCAACTGTAGTCCCTATGTGTATTTCCTGTGTTATGCCTTACAGCGGCTGTGTAATTTCCCCGGGTTTGCAGTTGTGGGTGCCATCCTGGCCATACGGTTGTCCATCCATGACAATTGCCTACTGGACACTAGTATGGGGCTGTACACATTTCACACCTGCATTTAGCATTCTCCGGTGGATGGTTTGCATTATTAGCGGAGAGTAAGGCAGGTGCTACGCACATCCCTCCCACGGGGCGGGACAAAGGATTGCCTGCGAAACAACACCGAGCCCAGAGTCTACATACCCAGAATCCCTTGACTGCAACAATCGACAGTACCCATTACACATCCTTCATGTGTGCGGGACTGTGATGTGGGCGCAGTTCTATGGACAAGGTACCCTGGGTATTTCTGTGCATCTGTGCTGCATTTCATGGACAGCTATCATCAACATTAAACACGCTTGCGGTGCATATGTGTACCTGTGACGACAATGAGTTCTCGTAGGCATTGAAATAAGGCATCATTCTTGTCTTTAGACAATTTTTGGGTCCTACAATGGACACCACTGTGCATATGTAAAGTGTAGAGCTTGTCGGACTGTGTCCTTGTGAGCAGTGGGTTTCACTGATGCTGTGTGTTCAACAATCGCGGATGTCTGCTTGACTACCCATACTGTGTAGTGGTACAGGAACCATGTTTTCCGACACCAGAACCCAATGGTGTACATCCAATGTTGCAGGTTAACAACCACTTTAATACCCAGAGGCCACGATTGGGAGGTATTGCCACTTTATTATCGGAACAACACCTCCAGACTGTGTAAATCACGGGAACCTTAGGCCAGTCTTACCGGCCATTTGCAATTGTAATTAGCAGACACGTGTCAATACATGTATGATAAGACATATTGTCATGCAGAAGTTAATCTATGTTATTTGGACATTGGCTTATGCTATTGGCATCCGTTGCTGTGAGTGTTGCCAGTTACCATACACATTGCTTGCTCAGAGGCAGACTACACAATTCTGCACACTACTGTGGTCTCCTTTAAGGACCCTGAGCCAGTGGTCGACAGTACTGCAGCCACTGCATCAATCACATTTGCCATCTACCAGTACCTACAGGACTGCATGAACCAGGCATTCACTTACCCAACTGTGGTTCATTGTACCAATGCCAAGCATCCAGTGTGGTGTACCCCAGCCATACACAGGATGTACAACACGAGGAGGTGGCTACTACAAGGTGGAGCAGACACCTTGTGAGGTATGACACCCTTGGTCATCATATGTGTAGAGTTACACACTGTCATGCCATGGTCAGGGCACATTCCACAGATATACCTACATGGACCTGGCTGACAATCATACCACCTTCAGTTGCTATGCTCAACACCTGGGAGGTCACTCCCACATATGCTCTGACTGGGTTCACAAAGAGGTGGAGTTTACTCAACATACACACATTGCCAACATACAGGCTGACAAGTCCAGTGAGGACATCTCCACACCCTCCCCACACATGAGGAGATGTCTGTACCAGCGGTTTGTGGTCACCAAATGTTCTGTGACACACAGGTGGGACATGCTCTCTCCAGGGTAGTGGACATAGCATCCATGAGACCAGCTGGTGACCCCACTGTGTACTCCACTATCTCATTGAGGAATTAGACCCACAGTTAGGACAGCTATTTCTTTGTAGCCTCACCTCAGGTAAGGTACCCAGGTTGTGTCCGGTAGTCCCACGTCACAGGGCCAATGCCTCCACTGAGCCTGGTTATTACTGTCCCATTACCATGAGGAGACCTATCTGCAAAGACATGGGGAGGGATCATACTGCGGCTCGTACATGAATGCATAGGGGACATACATACTTTGCATCCAACACGGTTTGTCTTGTTCAGGGGCGGTTCATGCCTTTAAAGCATGGTTGACATTTTCGGGACAGTCACGGAGGCCATTGATGGGGTGTTGCAGTCCATACAGCCTACCTCGACCTGGCAAAGGCCTTCACCACATTACCCCCTCAGGTATCGTTGATAAACCCATTGGCTGGGATGTGAACACGTACATCACAGAATGTGTTGTAAACTGTCTATGTGACACAACCCACACGGTCATACTTGCTGGCAGCATGTCAGACCTACTGCCTGTCGCATGTGGTGTCCCATGGGGCCCTTCCGTGGGTCCACTCCTGTCATACATCTACATTTCCATGGTACAGGCACACACAGGGGTGTTATGGGCAACATTGTTTGTAGATGACTGCAAAACAGGTGCCATAGTGTGACGGACATCTGACACAGATATCCTTGAAGGGCCTCCCAGATATGCATATCTGCTGTCAGGGACATGGCCCACAGCTAAATGCTAAGTAATGCAACATCATACCTGTCGAGAAGTACTAGGTCACCCCTGTCCAGCATATAGGTGGCTGTCCACTCAGCACAGGGGTGATTACCAGGGATCAGGGGACAGAGTTTGTCGGTCACCATTCATTCAACACACACGTTGCTATCGTGGTTCTGTGGGACTTCTACATTGCCCACCTGTTTGTGCAGGGATTCACATCTACATCAGGCTAGGTCATTGTCTCCTTGTACCCATTGTGTTACACCTATGATTTACTACATTGCCCCATTCAGACTGTATCTGACCATACACCTACAGCAGCTGGGAAGCCCTCATAGGTTAATTGTTGTACAGATGCAGGATGACATCATTTTGTGTAATGCTGCCCCACTTGTAGGACCCTGCCCCATTAAGTCACATACCTGCTGTTTAGTGTTGACCTGTGCCTGACATACGAGGCCATGTCAACCCATATGTCATGTGTATGCTTCACCTACTGTATCTGCATCCCTCAGAACCACTAGGGCAGGTGACATGAACCTTGTCACGGTCATTAATGGGATGTGTTTGAGTGACACATATATCACCCAGACACTCACAATGCTGTGGATCTACATCACAGTACATGTGAGACAGAGATCCTTCATAGCCTTGTTCGCGGGTATGTTGTCCATTGGATGGAGAATTGCAGGTATAGGCCAGGGATTACATCATTATCACTGCTTGGCGGAGGTACAGCAATATCATGAGTATTTTATCTGAAGCACAGAAGGTTGCCAAAGCCATCCTAACTATGGTGTAGTGTTATGGCTGAACCTGGGACGATGGCCTACCCTGTACCTATGGACCTATGAACCTATATTCATAGTTTGTCACATTTACACTTGTCTATCCCTATCCTCTTTATCCAGTGTATATTTCTGTGGCACATGATTGTCCTCTGTATTACATGCGGGTATGCTGTGTACAGTGCACATATGTCACAGTTGATGACAGTGTATCTGTGTCCCTAACACTGTGATACTGAGGACTACCACACATCCTTCACAACATTACATGCATATGTTCTTTCTATTCTTCTTTGGCCTATGGGGGTGTTAAGGCAAACATTACACAAGTCCCTGTTTGTGCATGCTTCATGTTGGTGTCTGACCAGGCTCCATTGCAGTCGTGTGTTGGACGGTGGTGTTTCTGTGTGTTTGCCATGTGTTTTATTGCGGTACATCTGTGGGAGGTGTGGTTGGCACATGTTCCTCTTTGCAGGGACACCCATCCTGGGGTTTGTGTCATGCATCTGCACTTGGCATGTGCCATATGTCCTGTACTATTCCCACAGTCGTGTATGCCTTCATGCACTACTACTGCGTGATACTGGCTGTTTGTATGTGGTACACATGGACATTGTGATGGTTGGCTTGACCTATTCCCATGCTAGAACATACACATCTGTCAATTACGTTGTTTAAATCAAACTGTAACACTCATTCGTCTTTTCAAACTGACAGTCAATAACACAGGAAGCTGGGATTAATAACGTTTTACTACTGTGCAGCAGGAGGCAAAGAACTATGCAGTACAAGTTTAGACTTTTGTTTTACTCTATACATGTTACAGCTGTATGAGCATTGTGTATACTATCATCTTATGCACACATTAATGATGTGGTCAGTCACAGGGCATTTACATCACTATAGTCCACAAGATTGTATTCCTACAACAGTGCTAAGGTAATGCTTATGAAATGTTTTCCCATGAGGATAGCACAGCCTTGCGAGCCACATAGTCAATTAGAATGTACTTGGTAAATTCTGCTCTGTCACTGTTCCTACCCTGTCCGGAACCGGTCGTCACTCCATTTCCTCCGAGGTTCCTTTGTCTCTCTGGTGAGCAGCTGTACTCTGTGTTAGATAGAGCTCACAAGCCTATCCTCCTCAGTGGAAGGATGACAGATCTACCTGTACATACATTTATTATTCTCTAACCGAGCAGATGACTAATGCTGAATGACATACACCTGCTGCACTGGTTACTGCCAGGGTCAGAATTCCATCACACTACAGCTTAGCTTCACCAATTACATGCATGATCAGTTCTACTGCCATATTATGCGGTACAATTCAATGCATTATATAGTATTTCGAGTCTAAACTGGCACTTCATATGTGTTTCTATATATATTTGTCGGACAACATCCATCCGGCCATATGCATGTTGTTCCGTCCTTTACCTTGACCGTGTGTATTTGGCCGTCCGGCAATGCTACTCTCCACATGTGATGTCCCACCTTCCCTTCTTTGCCTTTAGCACCCTGTTAGGACGTCCTGTTTGGTAGGCACGTGTTCCGCTATATGTGTTCGACTTCTCTGCATAGCTAATCATCGATGCGGTGGTTCAACAACCCGACTTGTCCACATGTGTACAGTTATGTGCACCGTGTCGTCTGCAAACCTGTATGGTGTGGACGGGTACATACCACATGCGGGATGTTCACATTCTGCAGACACATTCACATGCAGCCATTTCCATATCTGTACCTGGGGTGGGTTGGTGACATGTGGGGTACGTATTTGCCTGCGTGGCACTGCCTAACACAAACATCTTACCACATTTCAGGTATGCACATTGTGTGTAGGTGTATAGCTGCACACGGATGCTAGCAGGTTTGGGTGCACAGGTGTACATGGGTGGGACTTACATGCTACAATGAGGCTATTGTGTATTACATCTGAATGCATGGGTTCTGCTTCTGGATATTACACTTCAACATCGCCATCCAGTGTATGCGACAGAGGCGTTGCTGGGTGTGGGATATGCTGCTATGCACATGTTTGCCTGTGTTTAAGGTATCTTGGTTCCTTCCTGTTGTTATGTCAACACAGCTACCCGGCTATGTACTGTCACTACTGCTTGTGACCATTATGGTTGGCACCTTTTCCAATGACCATAGTGGGACATGTTTTGTGGGAACATCGGATTTTGCAGGACAACACATACCCACAGTGCGTGGAGTTGACAGGACTTTACTTGTTTGCCATAATATACGCTTATTCTGTTAGCATTTGGGTTCCTTAGTCAGTTTCTTATGCCATGTATGTGTTTCATATACAAATTATATGTTTTATGCTACTATTACATGTATATTGCGGGAATATTTTGGCAGGGAATCTCAGGTCATTTTCCATTTTTCGAGTTTTGCAGGGACACACCTGTCCAATGAGGGACTGTCCACGGCACATTGGGACAGCTGGTAACCCTGGTGACCATGCCCATGTCGCTACTGGGGTTGCCACCTTTTCCAGTTGCCAAGGTGGGATATTTCCGGGACTCACATCTGAGTTTACAGGCCGACACATACACACGGTCACTATATAGCATAGAACTTCACTTGTTTGCCTAAATAAAAGCTTATTGTTGTGGCAGTTTGGTTGCTTATTCTGTTTCTTGTGTCATTTAGGTATTTCAGTTACAGAAATAACCAATTCATGCTACCATTACATTAAACACGGGATATCATTTTAAGATTGTAATCTTAGCACATTTGCCATTTTTAATATTTTTTTCCGGGACACAACTGCCCATAGAGGGACTGCCCCTCGCAAAGTGGGACAGGTGGTGACCTTAGTCGCTACTCCTATGTCGGTGCGGCACGCTGACATGCTGCTGTACACCTTCTCTGCGTATAACCACTGACGGTGCATTGCGGAACAAACGCGGTCTCATGCGTATCCTTTGCTCCTTGGACGGGTACACTTAAACCTTTGTGGGTTGTATTTGCTTCTCCGTTTAGTTGGGACAGGTACTATGTTGCATACTCTACGTGCGTTTCATTCTGCACGGGCCCTGGCTGCTGCCATTACTATTATGGGCGGACCGTGGCAGTCAGCACATTAGGTTGCTCACCGCATGCCGGCTTAGCCACGCCTCCGGACGCATCCTACTTGGGCTCGCTCACGTACACTACGCACGTGTCTGTGGTTGCGGTGCACTCTCATTAATATGCATATGGCGCTACTACGCCGGCTATTCACTGCACCGCCGGCGCAGCCCTTACGCCGGCCTTGCGCCGAGCTTCATGAATCCCGGGGCCTGTGTTATTAATTTGTGTGTATCACACTTCTGATCCTGAGTAACACAAAGTGATGCATTTATAATTCCTCTTCAAGATGTAATAAGTTCCTTAACACCTTGCAGAACCTTAAATAAGTTACCTTTTGAGAAAATGGTGGACTCTACCTTACTTAGTGTACTGCAGATCTTAAAGCCTGAATAATTAAAGGTTTTAATAAAGGAATAAAACCAATGTTGGATTTCAAAGAAGAAAATATCTTTACTATACACAATTGTGGAAGATGAAGTAAATTTGTTTGGACCTCTCAGAACAAAGGAAGGTTACTAATATTTATAATAAAAAGTAAATTGTGTAAGTAAATCAAATCACAACAGATCATGAATAAGAACATAATGTACTTTAAATGCTATGGCAGCTTGATGAATAAACTCTAACTCAAGCACCAGTAGCAGATTCTATTTAAATCAAGACGGATTCCAACCCAGCTTCATTTTGAATAACAGAAAATACTTTTTCCACAGCACAACTTATTTAAACTTTTAGAAACCTAATAAGGAACTTAGAACACACAGAAGATGGAATGTGCCCATGTAGTTACAGAATTTTAATATTCTGTCACAATTTTGAGGTTTCCTACCTTGTGTATGTGTTAAAGTAAAAGTAGTCATTTCAGATTTAATTACACCTTTTTAATGTTTCTACAAACAAACTATGTAAGACTTTACAGCAGAGTACCTTATCCTTCTTTGGACTTCTGTCTAATACATTACTAATACAGAAAGCCCTGACCTTGTCCCAGATGATCCAAGAGTAATAAGTGGCTAAGGTAATGTTCAACTTGGGTAGGGGAGGGGGACAACGATTAGCTGGCAATGGCTTGCCCATCCTGGGGGGGGGGCGGGGGTTAAATCAATTGCAGTGTCAGCACCTACTGCAGAAAGAGAAGCCTCCCTACTGAAATGTCAACACTTAAAATGCCGGGTGCCAACAAGCCGAAAAAAAAAATAAAAGATCAAACACCTAGGAAAACAGTGACTCTCAAAGATCACTCTTCTTTACACTTCATTTTTTGCAAGGGAACAAGTCCCAACGCGCAGAGCAAGCCTCCCCAAACTTATATATAGCTACTCCTAGATTGCCATACCTTAGAGAAAAAGGGAATATTCTGAGAAATGGCCATCGCGGACTTAGTATATGTAAGTCCATTTTATTAGGCCATTCAGTCTCCACATTTTGAGACTCGCTGTAGAGGGTCCCAAAATTTCAAACGGTTACCAAAACAGGATCATGCTATGCACTGAATGGCCAGGAGACATGCATTTCGCTTTGCCAAGTTACAGTCACATGGTAGCCTTCATGGGGCATGTGTAAAAACATTCACACCAGCACAGGAAGATACCATACGCCCTCATATATGTGACCATGCAGATTAGCTGCTGGGTAGGGGGTTAGAGTTAACAAAGAGAACCTTGAGGGCTGACTAGATGATGGCATCCAGTGACTGCCCCCCCACACACACACACACACACGTCTCCCAGGAGAATGAATGGGCAGACAAGTAGCACAAAAAAGAAAAAAATATAAAAATATAAATAATGAAAATTGCCATGTCTACAACTACAAGTTCAAAGAATAACTTCATAAACTAAATGCAAGTATTTCCTTGGAGAAAGTCATTCCTACTTTATGCTGCTCTGTTTGGTCCATTGTTCCAGTTGTTTGTTATACAGGGAAGAACTAGAATCAGTTTTTTGAATGATCATGTGAATTTTGGTATCAAACAGACCTTAGATATCACTGAAGCTAATGCATGTGTACTGTGGCCTAAGGTATCATCAGTATGGTAGCTGCCACAAATCCCAGAGCCCAGAGATCCTCTCTTGCTGTGCTTCTGCCCTGCAAGGTGGATAAAATAAGCATGAATACTCTGAATTCTATCTGGGAGGAGGAATGTTCTCTGTATTCTGGGGACCTACAAAGATCATGGGTTGGTACTAGGCTATTGGCCCTGGGGCCTATACAAGCCTAGCCATAACAAGTCCCTGGCTATTTCTTCCCACAATATTTACTTCCCTGGACCCCTGTCTAGCAGGGTGACTGATGTGATCCTTGGGGTGAATTCCCTATCTCCCATCCAATTATCAAGGTTCCTTTTGAAGAGGGCCAAAGAGGCGCTCTGCTTGACATGTATGGGCAGTCTATTCCAGAGTCTGGGCAGTCTCTGGGCCAGGAAAGTACAGTTGTGTAAACTTACCATAAATGTAGATGTTCAAGTGTATTCACTGTTGCAGTCATCACATTTAGGGTTATCTGCTTGCAGTAGCCCTCAGTCGGCCTGATTAACAAAGTCTTGGGTCCTGCGTTGGTTGTTGTCCCTTCTTCCATGACGTCAGGTTATCAGGGGTATAAAACATGCAGTCAATGCCATTACATCAGTTTTTCTTGCCCCAGATGTCAGGTGCCCCCTAATTGGAAGCAATTAAATCTATAAATATACAAGGTTATACCTCCAACAAAAAAGCAAATACACCAAAAAGCTTTTGAGCATAGTAAAGGAGAGTAGAGGTATAGCCAAAAGAAGTAAGGGAAGCTGGAGGGAGGGTAACCAGGACTGCAACAGTGAGTACATTCGAACATCTACATCTATGGTAAGTGTACAGAACTGTACTATGTTCTCCGTGTTTTACTGTTGCAGTCATCACATTTGGGGTTATCTGCTTGCAATAGCCCTCCGTCAGCCTGATTAACAAAGTCTTGGGTCCTGCGTCAGTTGCTGTCCCTTCTTCCGTGATGTCCAGTCGTAAGGGATATAAAACATGCAGCCGATGCCATTAAATCAGTTTTTCTTGCCCCAGATGTCAGGTGCCCATACAAGTATACTCTCAACAAAAAGCAAATACACCAAAAAGCTTTTGAGCATAGTAAAGAGGAGAGAGGTATAGCCAAAGTCATCACATTTGGGGTTATCTGCTTGCAATAGTGATTAACAAAGTCTTGGGTCCTGCGTCAGTTGCTGTCCCTTCTTCCGTGATGTCCAGTCGTAAGGGATATAAAACATGCAGCCGATGCCATTAAATCAGTTTTTCTTGCCCCAGATGTCAGGTGCCCCCCTAATGGGAAGCAATTAAATCTATAAATATACAAGGTTATACCTCCAACAAAAAAGCAAATACACCAAAAAGCTTTTGAACATAGTAAAGGAGAGTAGAGGTATAGCCAAAAGAAGTAAGGGGACTGGAGGGAGGGTAACCAGGACTGCAAAAGTGAATACACTCGAACATCTACATTTATGGTAAGTGTACACAACTGTACTATGTTCTTCGTGTTTCACTGTTGCAGTCATCACATTTGGGTAGATTCCCAAAGCTAAGGATGGGAGGAGGAATTTAGATAGTATTAGGACTAGCTATAAGGCCCTGCAAGACTGCACTGGCAAAGCCAGCTCTGGATTTATAGAAAATTGGCAGATGGTAATGCTTGGTGAAAGTATGTATAGAACTCCAGGTAGCAGCTTCTAGGGTATCCCTGGTAGGGACGCCTGTGAGAAAGGCTGTAGAGGTAGATGTAGCCCTGGTTGAGTGGGGTCTGATCCCCTGTGGGATAGGTTTTCCATGGTGCTTGTAGCAGAAATGAATGCAATGGCCTATCCATTTGGAAATGGTTTGCTTTGAAATAGCCTTCCCCTCTGCCCCTGCAGCAAACGCCACCAGCAGTTGTTCAGATTTCCTTTGAGGTTTAGTCCTGTCCAAGTAGAATCTAAGTTGTCTGTGCACATCTAAGGAGTGCATTATCCATTCCCCTTTGTTCTGTGGATTAGGAAAGAAGGTTGGTAAATGAATGGACTGATTAAGGGCCACACTGGATACCACCTTGGGCATGAAGGAGGGATTGGTCCTGAGGGACACCCTGTCCGCATGAAAGATGATGAAAGGCTCCACTGCCATAAGGGCCTGTAATTCAAATATCCTTCTTGCTGAAGTGCTTACTAAAAGGAAAGCTGTTTTCCAAGAAAGGAATTTTAAGTCTGCAGTAGCAGCTGGCTCGAAAGGAGGAAGAATGAGTTTCTCCAATACAAAGTTAAGGTCCCAGGCTGGAGTTGGAGCTCTCCTGTGTGGTTGTAAATTTTGGCCCCTCTAAGGAACTGCTTGAGTAGTGGATGACAGACGAGGGGGGGGGGGGGTTCTGTGTTATAATGAGCTGAAATGGCTGAGGCATGAATTTTGATGGAGGAGAAAGACAGGCCCTTGTGAAGCATCTCAGTTAAATATTGTAAAATCTGAGGTAAGTTGGGCACTGCTGTGCTCATCCCTGGAGACTGGTTCCAGGCACAGAATCTTTTCCATTTTTCAGCATAAGATTTTCTAGTACTAGGCCTCCTTGCCTCTAAAATGATATCCATCACTGGTTTACTGAGGGATGGTAAAGGACAAATTAGGTAATTAGCCAGGCTGCTAGGTTCAGTGTTTGAAGCTGAGGGTGCAGAATCTGGTTCTCCTGCTGAGACAATAAAGTAGGAGTCTGAGGTAGGTGCCATGGGGCCAACAGTGACACACTGCGCAAGAGGAGGTACCAGTGTTGGCGTGACCAGTCTTGTGCAATCAAAATCGTCCTTGGTTGATCTTTAGTAGTACTTTGGAGAGCAGAAGCAGAGGAGGAAAGGCATAAACTGATAGGTTTTTCCAACTGAAGGACAGAGCATCCACTTTCCAAGCTTGTTTGTGGGGAATCCTTGTGCAAAATTTGTCCAATTGATAGTTCTGGGGGGAGGCAAACAGGTCTATATCTGGGCTCCCGCATTTGCTTGTCAACATGTTGAAAATCCTTGGTACCAATTTCCACTTGTGTGGGTCCATGAGGTTTCTGCTTAGTTTGTCTACCATTGTATTTAGTTTTCCTGGCAGGAATTGAGCTTGTAGATGCACTTGGCAGCTCAGGGCTGTGTTCCACAACGCCATGGCTAGTCTACGGAGGGGCTAATAATGTGTACCCCCTGCTTGTTTATGTACCACATAACAGTGGTGCTGTCCGTCTTTATCATTAATTGTCCTGGAAGAATGTGGTCCTTGAAGGCTGTCAGAGCATTCTGTGCAGCTAACATTTCTTTTTGATTGATATGCAGGTGCATTTGACTTGGGTTCCATTTGCCCTGAATGCACTTCCCTGTCGGGTGAGTCCCCCATGCATAGTCTGAGGCGTCTGTTGTTAGGGTTTGGGCGGCAGGGGGTAGTGTGAATGGTAGTCCCTTGTTTTAGTGGCAGGCCTCTACCCACCAAAAGAACTCTAGGCGTAGGCAAGGTATGATAGGAATCATTGCTTCTTGATCCTGAGAATGCTGACACCACAGGCTTTTTAGATACCACTGTAGTTTCCTCATATGCAGTCTTGCTTATGGAATTAGAAGAATGCAGGAGGCCATGAATCCCAAGGCTTGTAGTATTTGCCTTGCAGATAGCAGGGTTTTTGTGGCCACTTGTTTGAAGTAGGTTGTCAAATGAATTTGTTTCTCCGGCGTGAGGAAAGCCATCTTGGAAGTTGTATTCAAGCTTGCTCCCAGGAATATAATTTGTTGACAGGGTACCAGGTGTGATTTCTTTTCGTTTATGGTGTACCCCAGACAAGTTAGCACCCTTTGTGCAAAAGCCAGATGATTCAAAAGTATGTCCTGGCTTTCTGCCTGAATTAGACAATCGTCCAGGTATGGGTATATTTGAATATTTCTTTGCCTGCAAAATGCAATGACTGGAGCTAGGCACTTTGTGAATACCCGGGGCACAGTAGATACACCAAAAGGCAGTGCAGAGAACTGATAGTGCATGCAGCCTGTTTTGAAGCGTAGGTAACTTCTGCAAGATTCCCTGATTAGGATGTGCAGGTATGCTTCCTTTAAATCTAGTGTTGCCAACCAGGTGCCTTTGCCTAGCATAGGGAGAAACTGGTGAAGAGTCAGCATCTTGAATTTTGGAATCACCAAAAAGGTGTTTAGAGTAGTCAGGTCCAGGATAGGATACCATGAATTGTCTTTTCTAGGTACCAGGAAAAGTCTTGAGTGGAAACCTTGTCCCTTTTCCTCTTCTGGTATCAACTGAATAGCCTCCATGCTTAAGAGAGGAAATACTTGCTTTGGGGCCTCTGCCACTGATTTGGAGGCAGATCTGGCCACCTGCTTGGTGTTGGTAATGTGTGGACGTGAAATCTGTATCCATGAGACACTATATTTAAAACCCATTTGTCCTGGGTAATGAGTTCCCAGTTCTTGGCATGAAGAGCAATCTTTCCTCCCAAAGGGGCAGACAGTTGAGAAGTGCTTAGAAGTTTTAAAAAGAAGTCATTGAGACAGTTTACTATTATTACTCCCAGATTTGGAAGTGGAGGACCCCCATTGCTTAGTCCTGTGCGTACCCTGGGACTGAAGCCTGGGAGCTCTGCTGGATCTGGGTTTGGACTGAGAAGGTCTGGAAGAGGCAGGAAAGGACCAGTTCTTGGAAGGCCAATGCCTACTAAACCTTGGAGGTTGTACTTGTAAAAAATCTTTAACAGTTTGCATAGATTTAGCTTTTTCCTCCATCTTTTTAAGAACTTCTTCTGCCTTGTTGCCAAACAGGTGGTTCTGGTGTAAGGGAGCATCCAGTAATTTCACTTTAACATGATGTGACAAGGATTGCTCCTTAAGCCAAGCATGCCTTCTAATTACAGACCCAGTTACAGCAGCCCTGCAAGATGCCTCTAGTGAATCAAAACCACATTGCAAAGTATGTTTTCCAACTTGTTCAGCTGAATGCAGTAAATCCTGTAAATCCTTATTTTCAGCACAATCAGGAATCAACATCATTTTCTGTTTAAGCAATCCAATAATATGTTGCTGATACTTTAACATATGAAACTGGCAGTTTATGGCCCTAATGGCCAAAGTTGCAGAAGTGTATACCTTCTTACCCCATCTATCCAGCGCCCTGGAGTGTGTATCAGAGGGGGTAGGATTTTTGGCAGGAGTAGCTTTAATGCCCTTGGGTCCCTGTGAAATGGTCTCAGGATCTGCAGTAGGATTTTTAAAAAGGAACTTGTGAGAGTCAGGGACCCTGTAATATCCATCAGGTTTTCTGGGAGCAGGAGGTAAAGAGTCAGGGGCCAAGCTAGATTCCAAAAAGGCATCATCAACAATGTCTAGTACAGGAGGTATGGTAAAAGGCCTGTGCTGGGGCAGGAGTAAGAAATCCCTAAGCCTCTTTTTAGAATCAGAAAAATCCTGACTTCCCAATGGAAATGCTCCCTGAGAGTATGCAAGGTTTCACCAAAAGAGAAATCCTCGGGGGGGGGGGGGGGGGGGCAGAGGGAATAGAGTCCTCAGCATGAGAATTATCATCGGTAGATAAGGGTAAATCCTGGTCATCAAAGGAAACAGAAAATTCAGAATCCTGGTCAGAAGTATCATAAGCAAACTCAGTCCTAGGTCTCTTAGAGGGGGAAGGCTGGCTTCTCCCGATTAAAATAATAAGGTCTTCAGCCATTCTTATAATTTGTTTTTTAGGCATAGAGGCCTGACCATGCGGTCTGGGCATCAGTTTTCTAGGCATGGTTCGAGTTTTAGGCCTTGAAGAAGAAGATGGCATCAGTTTAATATGCAAATCAGTAGGCCTGAATACACCCTCAGAAGCCGGTGTCTGCACAGTGGCTCCGGACCCATCCAAGGTAGAGACATCTGCAGGTTCCACAGCTGAAGCATCTCGTGGCAAACCGGACTCCGAATGGGTCTCAGTAGAGGCCTGCAAATCTGAAGTAGCGGATATCAGGGGCTGCGAAAGCTTCTCACTGAGTACCGGCGAACTGGCGACTGGCTTAGGAGAAGCATCATCGGCAGCTTTGGACCTAGGCGGCCTGTCTCTGTCTTTATCTTTGCGATTTTTCAGAATGTTGGTAGTCGGGTGGCTTACCAAAGACATACCAGGATAATTGAACTGTGCACCAAAATATTTAGAAGCGAAAATATACCGACGACGGACAGTTCGTGGTTTAAATAAGGCACAAAACCGACTACAAGGTACATCGTGGTCAGGGCCTAGGCAAGGAATACAGTATGAATGAAAATCTTTATGAGGTATTTGCTTTCCACAAGTACTGCAAGTATTTACTTTTACTGACATCGATTAAGAGCAAGAAAAAGTTTCCCCAATGGGGTACTTAGCTTTTAGTTGAAGACTTCAGTTCTGAAACTTGAAAACAAAAATTTCAGGCGTCAGCCGACCGGTACTTGCGAACTGCTTCTGCTTTGGGCACTGCACGGCAAGAAAGACTGATGTAATGGCGTCGGCTTCATGTTTTATACCCCTGACAACCTGACATCACGGAAGAAGGGACAGCAATCGACACAGGACCCAAGACTTTGTTAATCAGGCCGACTGAGGGCTACTGCAAGCAGATAACCCCAAATGTGATGACGGCAACAGTGAAACATGAAGAGCATCCTATCCCTCTGGCATGTTTTCTTCATTGTGATGACAAGGTTTAGATCCCTGGAGTGTGTGGCTCTGAGGGATTGGGATTTCTTTAAGTATAGCATGTCCAACAGCTCTGGGTTTGACATGGCCTTGTATGTTAAGCAGATATTGCCTCTGAGTAGATGATATGCGACAGAGCATAACTGGAGTTTTTTTTAGACGGTCAGCATAGGGGATCTGCTTTAGGCCTGTGATTCTTTTAGTGAGGCATTTCTGCAGCCTTAACAGTTGTTGCAGATGTCTTGAGAGGTACATACCAAACCGGGCATTGTATTCTATAATGGGTGTAATGAGGGATGAGTACAGTGGGATAATGACCTCCTTTTTTCTTGATGAAAAGCCCTAAGTGATGAGGTGTGCCACATAGAAGGATTTCCTGACTGTTGTGGCGATGAGGTTATCAAAGGTGAGACCACTGTCCAGCTGTGTCCCGATGTCTCTTATCACACTTTCGGTGTTTAGTGTACTGCCACCTATGTGGTAATTCACAGGTACATGTTTTTTTCCCAAAGGGGATAAATATACATTGCTTGGCATTGAGCTTGAGCCTATGGTCTGGCACCAAGCATCTGTTTCTGTAAGGCCCTTTTGTAGAACATCCACATAATTTGGGGAGTCAATAATGGCTCCCAGTTTGCAGTCATCTGCGAACTTTGTTAGCCAGAGTCCCTTAGTGTTGGCCTGTACTTCAGAGAAGTAGATGTCAAACAAAAGCAATCCCAGGACTGAACCCTGAGGTACTCTACTTGTCACTTGTCTGGAGCTGGATTTGGAGTCGGGTCAGTGGGGTCACTGTTTGGGAAGGCAAAAGGTTTGACTTCTGCAGATTTATGGTAAATCCCAGCCTGTGGAAAAGGTCCCTTGTTTATCTAGAAGTTCCTGCTCACATTCTCCTGCATTTGTGTGTCTGAATGAGTTAGTCATCCGGGTAAGTGAAATGTTGATGCCCTTGGTTCTGCAAAAGGTAATTAATGGAGACAGGCATTTGGTAAAGACCCAGTGTGCAGTTGCTAAATCAAAGGGTAAGGAAGTGAACATAGTGACAGTCCCCTGCACAAATTTTGAGGTAGTGCTTGTAGTTCCAGAAGAAGGGGACATGCACATAGGCATCTTTTATGTCTGATGTGACTATCAGGGCTTTTGGAAACAGGAATGGTAACAAGGCCTAAAGGGTTAGTATCCTGAGTTTGGACATTTTCAAGATGTTTAATTTGGACAGGTCAAGGATGGGCCTCCATGAACCCTCTTTCCTGAGTCCCAGAAGAATCCTGCAGCAAAAATAGTTTGCCTTGTTCTTTAGAAGGAACCCTTTCTATGACTTTTTTTAGGTTCATAGGTGTGTCCTAGGCTAATGGCCCTGGAGCCTTTACAGGCCTAGCCAATAAAGAAGTACCCTGGCATTGTGCCACCCGATGTTGGTTCCCAGTGCCTCTTATCAAGTAGAGCCACTGGAGTGATCCTCAGGGTGAACTTTCTATTTCCCATCCACTCATCAAGATTTCTCTTGAAGAGAGCCAGTGTGGTGCTCTGCTTGACATGTATGGGAAGTCTATTCCAGACCATGGGCAGTCTCTGGGTTATGAACCTGTCACTCCAGCATGTTCTGTTGATTGTGGTAATGAGGTTGCGGTCTCTGGAGCATGTGGTGCAGAGGGATTGGGATTTCTTTATGATGTAGCATTTCTAACAGAGCTGGGTCAGACATGGCTTTGTAAGTCAAGCAGAGATGGCCTCTTATTAGATGATATGAGACAGAGAATAGCTGGATTTTTTGAGTCCGTCCATGTAGGACATGTGTTTAAGGCTAGGATCCTCTTCATGAGGTACTTTTGTGGCCTTTCCAGCTGTTGCATGTGTCTAGTAAGGTACATGGAAAATGGGGCATTATACTCAATGATTGGCCTAATGAGGCAAGAGTAGAGAGAGATGATGACCCCTTTCTTCCTGGATGCAAAACCCTTGGTAATGAGATGTGCCACACAAAAGGACTTTCTGACCACAGTGGCAATGTGGTGGTCAAAGGAGAGGTTGCTGTCACCCTGTGTCCCCAGATTTCTTATACCACACCTTCAATATTCAGTGGACTCCCATCAATGTGGTAATTAGTGGGAACTGAGTTTTTCCCAAAGGGAATGATGACGCATTTTTTGGCATTAAGCTTAAGGCCATGGTTTTGACACCAGACATTGGTCTCAGTGAGGCCTTTCTGTAGGATGTCTGCATCACCTGGGGAGTGAATAATGGCTCCCAGCTTGCAGTCGTCTGAGAATTTGGTCAGCCAGAGTCCCTCCATGTTGGTCTGGATTTCTGAGAAATAGATGCCAAACAGGAGAGGACCCAGGACTCATCCCTGTGGGACTACACTCGTGACTGGTCGGCAGTCTGACTTGGAGTTCGCTACTTTCACAATGTGGGTTCTATCTGTGAGTTAATTTGCAACCCACCTAATGATATACGGGTTGATGCCTAGTTTGGTGAGTTTATTAATAATTCCTGAGTGGGGAATGGTATCAATGGCCTTGGCCAGATCGAGGTAGACTGTATGAACTGCCTTCTCCTCATCCACAGCTCTGGTGACTGACTCAAAGAAGTCAACCAGGTTGAGCAGGCATAATCTACCTTTCACAAAACCAAATTGCATGGGATCTAAAGTATGAAGATTCCCTATATCCTTGTTAATTGGGTCCATGATGATGCGCTCCATAACCTTACATATCAGACTCATCAGGCTAATGGAGCGATAATTCCTAGGATCTGTATTCACTCCCCCTTTATGGACAGGGATGACTGTAGCAGGGCGCCATTCAGTAGGGGCAAAGCCTGAGGTGAGGATGTGTTTGAACAGGACACACTGATGTGGTGCCAGTTCACTTTGTAGCTCATGTAGAACATACCCAAGCATATTGTCATGTCCCATGGAAGCTGTATTCTTGGCCTTGGACAATGCACCTTTAACCTGTGCTGCAGTAATGCTGGATGCCTGGCATTCCTCCGGTATTGTGATTGGTCCTTTGGGGGGGGGGGGGTAAAGTTGGCACTGAATCTGTCGGCCAGTATGTTAACAATATCTGTTGGCTCAGTATAGGGGGTACCATTGTGCAATAACTCAAAGCAAACCTGGGTGTTGCCATGGAGATTTTTGATGTAACTATAGAAGGCTTTGTGGTTGTTTTTAGTGTCTGCTGCAATTCTGCCTTCATAGCTGGCTTTAGAGGTTTTGATGAGAATCTCAACTTTTTGTTGAGGATAATAAGGGAGTTTTTCCAGTCCTGGACTTCACCTTTTTCTGCAACAGTTTCTTCCTTCTGTTGTAGAGTTTATTAATGGCAGAGGACCACCAGGTTGGCTTCCATTTTTTGGAGGAGAGCGTCTTGGTTCTGTTGGATGTGGCTAGTTCCATCCATTTACATACGTGTTCGTACAGTGCACTGGTGTATGATTCAGCAGTCATGCATCTATTTTCCATTGACATGGGTGCTGTGAAGTCAGCCACCTCTGTTTTTAGGAGCCCAAAGTCAGCTTTGGAGAAGCTTTTCATGGTGGTAACCTCTGCCAGGGGTGTGGGTGAGATGTGGATTTCCATGGTGGTCGGATCTAACCAGGGAAGACTTGACTATTGGTGTAGAGCAATGGTTGCCCATAATTGTAATAACCAGGTCAAGGATGTTGCATCCTCTAGTGGGAGAAAGAATGAGCTGGTTCAGGGCATTGGAATTGATGAATTCCAGGAAGCGTTGGGCCAGTGTATTGGTGAATGAGTAGTTTTCCCAGATGATGGAAGGGTAGTTGAAGTCACCTAGTATGAGAGTATTGGGTTGGACCCTAACAGTTTCCAGGGTGGTTAGGAACGTGGAGTGAGAGTCTTGGGACATGGTTGGGGACCTATAGCAGGCTACGACCTGAATTGCCATCTTACCCAATGTTAGTTGTACCTGAAGTATCTCAGATGCATTATGCTGGGCTCCTCATCTGGAGATGTGCATATCCTTTATGAATATGGAGACACCACCACCTTTGGAGCTTCGGTGCATGTTCTGGGGCCGAAAGGTGTGGAATGAGTTATAGCCTGGTAGCGCAGGGGTGCTTTCTGCTGCTTTAAACTAGGTCTCTGCTACAGCACAAATGTTGATGTTCCCCACTTTGAGGAGTGCTTCGAGTAAGTGCATCTTGAGATTTAGACTTCTAGCACTGAGCAGCATGACCCTCACATTGCATTTATTTATAGCTGTTACGGTCGTAATTTGGTCTTTGGAACATCGCATAAAAAAGGCACTATAGGGGTGGCAACAGCCTTAGTCAGTATTCAGAAACCCAGGGGTGACAGATGCAGACCATCTCTGGCAAAGCATTGAGGTCTGTCAATCATGTCATCCCAAGCAGACAGATACCGGATCCCCTTACAATGACACATGAAACTTAGCCAATTGTTGAAGTCAATCATTTTCTGCTTGTACTATGGTATCATTCTGGGCAACGGTAGGAAGCTGCTCAGTGCTAGGGTCATACTTTCCTGGGCCACATAATCCAAGAGCGCCTCCATGTCTCTTTTCATGTAGTCCAGGAACGTGCATCTCAGGTCATTCACAACAACATGGACAGTGACAGAGTCATACTTCTACTTGTTGTGAAATGACCTGAGTGCATGTGTTATGTGTTGGATTCTGGCACCTGATAGACAGCTTTTTTTTTTCTAAGAGGTCCAACAGACTTGGGGGAGGGGAAGGTGCTATTGGCCTCATGACACTGAAGAGATTTCTGACATCTTTGGTGTCTCTTCTCACTGCAATCTGTATCCATCTTTGACATTCTGTAGAAAGTACAGTTGTGTACTCTTACCATAAATGTAGATGTTCGAGTGTATCCACTGTTGCAGTCCTCACATATGGGTTATCCGGCTCCCGGTAGCCCTCAGTAGTCCCGAATACCAGAGTCCTTGGTATATGACGTCGGCTGCCGCCGGTTGTAAAACTGATGTCAGTACATCAGGTATAAAGGGAGGCAGCCGACGCCATTTCCTCTAATTTTCTTGCTTTAACTGTCAGGAGCCCCTAAAAGAAGGCTAACCCAGGAATGGTAGCACTCTGGACACATGTCAAACAAAAGATAAAAATTTATAGTCTGTGCCTTAGGAAAAAAGGGGAAATGGAGGGTGGTAAACCAGGACTGCAACAGTGAATACACTCGAACATTTACATTTATGGTAAGTGTACACAACTGTACTATGTTCTTCGTGTTTTACTGTTGCAGTCCTCAAATATGGGTTGATTCCCAAAGCCCAGTAAGAAGACAAAGGGGGGAGGAAAGATCACAGATTAAGGGTTGGTAAGAAAACCCTGCATATCTGCCGAGGCAAAACTAGCCCTGGATTTAAAAAACAAAGGTAGATTGTAATGCTTTGTGAAAGTATGGACAGAAGACCAAGTAGCTCCTTCTACAATGTCCTTAGTAGGCACACCTCTCAGAAAGGCTGCAGAGGTAGAGGCTGCTCTAGTAGAATGGGTCCTAATACCCTGAGGGGGAACCTTCCCATGCTGCAGGTAACAAAAGTGAATACAATGAGCAATCCATTTGGAGATGGTTTGTTTTGAAATAGATTTACCCTGAGCCCCAGGAGCAAAACTAACCAATAACTGTTCAAATTTTCGAAAGGATTTAGTCCTGTCTAAGTAAAATCTCAGCTGTCTATGCACATCAAGAGAGTGCAGAACCCTTTCCCCTTTATTTTGGGGGTTGTTGAAAAATGTAGGCAGGTGAACAGACTGGTTAAGGGTTAAACTGGAAACCACCTTAGGCATAAAGGAGGGACTAGTAATCAGAGAAACCCAATATGAGTGAAAAATAATGAAAGGTTCTACTGCCATTAAGGCTTGCAGCTCAGATACCCTTCTAGCTAAAGTAATAGCTAAAAGGAAAGCAGTCTTCCACGATAGAAACTTCAAATCTGCAGAGACAGCTGGTTCAAAGGGAGGCAGAGTAAGCTTTTCCAGGACAAAATTAAGATCCCAAGCAGGAGTAGGAGCTCTTCTGGGAGGTCTAAGATTACTAGCTCCCCTCAGGAACTGCTTCATCAAGGGGTGAAAAAAATGGGTTGCTCAAAGGAACAATGAGCAGAAACTGCTGAAGCATGTATTTTGATTGAAGAAAAGGAAAGTCCTCCAATAAGCAATCATGCTAGGTAGTAAAGAATGAGAGAAAGAGAAGGATGAGAAGAGTCTTCTCCTTTAGCTAGCATCCAAGAGCAAAATCTCTTCCATTTATCTGCATAGAATTTTCTTGTGCTAGGTCTCCTGACCTCATGAAGAACTTCAACCACCTGTTGGGAAAGATTTAAAGTATTAGCCAGGCAGTTAAATGCAGAGCTTGAAGATGAGGATGAAGGAACTTTTCCCCTCCCTCAACCAACAGATCTGGTACCAGGGGGAGATGCCAAGGCTGAGCCTGGGAAAGGCTGCGAAGGAGGGGATACCAATGCTGCCTAGGCCAATCTGGAGCTATCAGAATAGCCTTTGGTTTTTCATCCCTTATCTTTAGCAGCACTCTGGGAAGAAGAGGCAGAGGAGGGAATGCATAAACTGAGAGATGTGCCCATGGGAAGGACAACGCATCCACCCTCCAAGCTGTGTTGTGAAACTCCCTGGTGCAGAAGGTTGGAAGGAGATGACTGGTGTGAGTGGAGAAAGATCCACTTGTGGGGTGCCCCAATGATGACTGATGCAATGGAAAATGTCCCTGTTCAATTGCCAATCGTGAGGATCCAGAACATGTCTGCTCAAATGATCCGCCAAGGAGTTCAGCCTCCCTAGAAGATACTGGGCTATTAGATGTAAGCCCATGGATGCTGCTATGGACCATAGTCTCATGCTTTGTCTGCACAAGGGGTAAGAGTGAGTCCCCCCCTTGCTTGTTGATGTACCACATAACTGTGGTATTGTCTGTCCTGATCAGCAGAATCCCAGGGTAGAGTAGGTCCTTGAAAGTCAGCAAGGCATGCTGCACTGCCATCAGTTTGTTTAAGTTTATGTGCAGATGAATCTGCTGGGTGCTCCAAGTCCCCTGTAAGCCCCTGTCCTCCAGATGAGCCCCCCCATGCAACATCTGAGGCGTCTGTGGTGAGGGTCTGGCTGGCAGGTGGTGGGCAGAAAGGCAGACCCTTGTTCTGAGAACAGGCTGTTGCCCACCAGAGGAAGTCCATTTGTAGACAGGGAATCAGGGAAGAATCAAGTCTAAGTCCTGTGTGTGCTGACACCAAAGATTCTTGAGGTACCATTGAAGTTTTCTCATATGCAGCCTTGCATATGGGATCATCAAAATACATGAAGCCATGAACCCCAGTGCTTGCAGGAATTGCCTTGCTGAAAGCTGGGTCATGCTTGCCAAGTTCATGAAGTAAGCGGAAAGATTTCTTGCTTCTGTTGAGGGAGGAATACCATCTGGGTGGCTGTATTCAGACTCATTCCCAGGAAAACAATCTCCCTTGAAGGAACCAACTTTGACTTATTTTCATTGAGAGTGTAACCCAGAGGCGAAAATTTTCTTCATGAAATCCAAATCCTTTTCTAGTTGTTCTGGGGAGTTTGCTTGAATGAGACAGTCATTCAGGTAAGGATAAATTTGAATGTTTCTCTGCCTGCAAAAAGCAATGGCTGGAGCCAGGCATGTCATAAAAACTCTGGGAGCAGTAGATAAGCCAAAGGGAAATGCAGAGAATTGAAAGTGTTGTCCCCCAGCCCTGAAGCGAATGAACTGCTTGCAACTTTCCCTTATGGGGATGTGCAGATAAGCCTCCTTGAGATCCAAAGTTACCAGCCATGAATCCTTGCCCAGCATTGGTAGTAATTGTTGAAGGGTGAGCATCTTGAATTTAGGAATCACCAGAAAAGTGTTTAGAATGGACAGATCCAGAATAGGGCGCCAGGTGCACTCTTTCTTGGGTACCAGAAAAAGCCTTGAATAAAAACCTAGACCTGCCTGATTTGCAGGAACTGGCTCTATAGCCCCCATAGTCAGTAGAAAAGAAATATGAGTTTGTACCTCTGCCCTGAGAGTTCTGGGTATGTGTGGGTATCCTTGTAAAACAGGGAAGGTGTGAAAGCAAAACTTGTAACCTTGGTTTACTACATTGGCCACCCATTTGTTGTCTGTGATAGTAGACCATACCTCTATGAACCTGGCTAACCTTCCCACCAAAGGAAACCCAGGGTCCGCAGAGGTAGGGACAAGAAGGCCGGAATCATTGAGAATGTTTGCTTAGGGAAGCTGGCTTAGAACTCCCCTATTTAGCAGAAGAAGAATGCCACTGTTTAGCCCTTTGAGGGGCAGAAGCCTGCCCTCTGGAAGATCTGAAACCCCTAGGCCTAGAGTGACCCTGCTTGCCAGGATCCGGGAAAGACCATTTCTTGGAAGGATAATGCCTACTAAATCGAGGAGGTTGAATCTGAAGGAAATCATTTACAGCTTGCACAGATTTTGCCTTATCCTGCAATTTCTTTAGTACCTCCTCAGCCTTACTACCAAAAAGATTGGCCTTGTGCAAAGGAACATCCAGCAATTTAGATTTTAACTGGTTCAGAAAGAGACTGCTCCCTGATTACAGAACCAGTGGCTGCTGCTCTGCAGGAAGCCTCCAAAGTGTCAAAACCACAATGAAGTGAATGCTTATTAACTAAAGTGGCAGAATTCAGTAAGTCTTGTAAATCTTTGTTCTCCATCATGGAAAGAATATCTCCATGTTTAGCCTCAATAGCCTCCAAAGTATGCTGCTGATACTTAAGCATGTGAAAAAGACAATTCACGGATCTAATGGCAAGAGTTGCAGAGGTATAGACTTTTTTACCCCACCTGTCCAAGGCCCTAGATTCCTTATCAGAAGGCACAGTGTTTTTAGCAATAGTAGCCTTAACACCCTTGGGGCCTTGAGAAACAATTTCTGGATGAGCAGTAGGGTTTTTAAAAAGGAATTGATGAAATTCAGGAACCCTGTAATACCTATCTGGTTTTCTGGGGGCAGGAGGAACAGAATTAGGAGTTAAAGAATTTTCCCTGAAAACATCATCCACAACTTCCAATCCTGGAGGTATAGCCAGAGGCTTATGCTGTGGCAAATCTAGAAATTCCCTGATTCTTTTCTTAGACTGAGGAAAATCCTGACATTCCCATTTAAAATGCTCCCTAAGAGTATTCAAAGTATCCCGGTGAAAAATCTTCTGGAGGGGAGGCAGAAGGGATAGAGTCCTCAGCATCAGAATCCTCAAAGCCAGAAAAAAAGTTGAGACTTTCCTTCTTCACCAGCAGACATACTGGAAGTCTCAGAATCTGAAACAGACAAAACATTAGGAGATAATACCCTAGCCCTCTTTGAAGGGGGAGGGGTGGGATGAGAGCCCCTAATCAGGGAAAGATCATCACCAGCCATCTTAACCAACTGGGACTGAGGTACAGGAGGGGAGGCTGATGCCTGCTTGTGAGTAGGTTTGCGGCTGGAAGGTTTACTAGCAATCCAGAGGAACACGGGAAGTCTAGCAACTGCAGAAGTCTGAATTAAGGTAGTCAGTCTGGTTCTGGTCTCATGTCGAAAATAAGAGGCGTCAGAAGCCAGTGCCTGCAAAGTGGCTCTGGACTCATCTGAGGCGGCGACAGGCGGAGGGTCTGAAGATGAAATAGTAGCCTGCGGCATGGAGGACTCCGTAAAGGTCTCGGTAGAGGCTTGCGGCTGAAAATCTGCGGACTGCAGGGGCTGCTAAAAGCACCTCACTGACTACCGCTGTGCTGACGACCAATTTTATCAGTGTGTCGTCAGCAGATTTAACCCTAGGCCTGTCGCAGTCCTTGTCTTTGCATTTCCTAGGTATATCTGAAGTCGGGAGACCAGAAGATGCCATACCAATGAACTTAGGCCAGACTGTAAAATGCTAATACAAAATCTTAGCTTTATGGCGAACAGTACGTGGGTTAAAGGAAGCACAGAGATCTCAGTTAGGGACGTCGTTCTTAAGGCCCAAACAAGTTATACAATAGGAATGGAAATCACAGTGCGGAATCTGTTTTCCACAGGCAAGACAGTTATTAACTTTGTCTGACATTCGTTAAAGCAAGAAAAGAGGATCCCCAATGGGGTACTTATCTGAAGGCATCTTCGACTTGGTAGTCTGAAAGTGAAACAAAGGTAAACGTCCAACCGGCACTAGTGCGAATTGCATCTGCTTCAGGCTCCGCAGCAAGAAAGACTGGGGAAATGGCGTCTGCTGCCTCCCTTTATACTTGACGTACTGACATCAGTTTTACAACCGGCGGCAGCTGACGTCATATACCAAGGACTCTGGTATTCGGGCCGACTGAGGAGTACCGGGAGCCGGATAACCCATATGTGAGGACTGCAACAGTGAAACACGAAGAACATCTTATTTGTCCTTTGTTATGGACTCCCAGACTAAGAAGCAGAGAGTGGTGTTGCGTGTTATTCTGGCATGAGGGATGGTAGGGTGGGCTGTGGGGGTTGCTAAGGGGGTGCTTCCTATGCAGTCATGGCTGCTACCTTTTACAGGGCTGAACTCGGGGTCCCCTAATTTTCTTTTCTGTTCACCTTCCATCTTTTCTTGAACTGGTCTTTTTTTTTTTTTTTTTTTACCTTTGGCTGGATTACCCCTTCCTTGCCTATGATACAAGAGGTCTGGTTTGAAAGGGTAATTCCTGACAGTGCATGTTTCATTCCTTGTATTATTTTACCATTTTCCCATATTTTGTTTGAATACTTCTGATGTCAGCCTCCCAAGAGCAGGTTATTATCAAGAGGGGCATCAATCAGCTACATATTGACATTTCTGGCATGGGTTGTATCCTCAGCCAAGCATGCTTCCTGGTCATAGAGACTGTTGCTCCTGCTCTGGGTGCTGCAACAATACTTCATATCCACACCTAATGGAGTGTTTTGTTATCTGACTAGCCACCTGGGTGAGCTCTAATAGTTTTACCATAAAGTCAGCATCACACATCTCCCTGTTTTCTTTCCTAGGTGATCTAAGCTACCTGAAGCTTGGTCATATGCATCTGGTAATGAACAGCTCTGAAGGCCAGGGCAAAAATGTGTACACTTTCTTCTCAAATATTTCTGGAGTCCTACTCTCTTTGTCACTGGTCTGTACACTAGCAGAAGGAACCAATTTGTATTCCTTATATGGATCTATTGATACCACTGCTGGATCTGCCACTTGGTTCCTACATAAAAATCTGTACGACTCTTGCACCTTACAGAACCTGCCAGTTTTCTTAGGGGTGGGGAGGTGTCAGTCTAGTTCCTGATAAGCTGTCAAAAATACATCCTCCAGAGCTCCTATTACTGGAGGAACTGCCATGGTTTTGGAGGCCTATAGACACAACAGGTGAAAATACTTCTTCTGTGCCTCAGAGGCCTTTCTACTTTCCTATTTGAAAAAGTGATGAGATGGACCCTCAGTGTTTGCATCAACTTTAAGGGAGGAAAACATCTGAGAAGAAGAATCTAATTTTCCCCACCTATTTCCCTACTTTCTATAGAATTCTCCATCTGAATAGCAGACTGAGCCCTCTTCCTGTGGGAGGAAGGAACACCAGACACTAAAGGCTCAGCATCTGGTTGAAAAGCCTGCAAAGCTTTCAGAATACCTTCAGCCACACAAAACCACTGTTAAAGAAGAAACTGGGAAACATTGGAAAACCAGCAAGGTGCCTGCAAGATGGGTGTCTGTCAGTCTGTCTGCAAAAGACATAAATGTGATTAGTTTTCTGGGACTTTTTCAATGGGATATTCATTCTGGAAGCTCTTTCCTCTGCATGTGAAACAGTGGCTTCCACATCAAAACGTTAAATCTCCTTTTTAACTAAAACCCAAGGGGTGGCACATCCCCTCCAAAACAACAATGCAAGCCTCTTCCTTCTCAAGCACCTGGGGTTGGGCTTCCATGAAGAAGCCTACTGTGTGCCAATCTGAATAGAGAAGTCAGGATCTGCAGGCATGGCAGCCTCCAAATAGGCATTGCCACTGGCATGAGGAAAAGCAGGTGTTCAGTCTGGGGGTTGCAGAAGTGCCTCATTGGAACAAATATCCTTGAACCAATCATGGGAGTTGAGTGGTCATCATCAACATCATCATCAGTTACTGCCCCATCCACTTACTCCTTTCATTTCTTTTTCAGTGGAAGGTCGAAGGCGCAACAGGCAACTCTTTCGCCTTTGGTACAGAAGGCTACGGTTTCCAGTCCCACATCAGGTAGATTGATTGCAGAAACGTCAGTGAATCATGGGGGTGGGGATGCTGCACTCCTGAGTATGTCATTCTTTGGATAACATTTTAAACCAAGATCCTATGGCACCCATCAAAAAGAGTAGGAGAAATTCTCCGATGCCCTGGCCAAATTTCCCCTCATAGTATAAATACCACATTGAGTCTCCCCTGAAAAGAGGTTACTAGCGTAGTGGGGCTAACCCAGTCAACAAATGATAAATAAAATAAAATAAAATAATATATCCCAGCAGATGCCAGAGCAGAGCATGCTAAGGCATCAAGCTTCATACATTCAAGGTAGTCATGCAGGGTATCTAACTTACTCTGAAGGCTTTTAGGGGATGAGTCCCTAGCAGACATCATAGTTCTGGATAATGTGGTCCAAACTCAAGCAGAAAACACATTGAATGTGATAATCTTTATGTGGGATCTGTCTACTACAGCTGCTCCTTTTGGACTCAAGACATAAGGGTATCTAGAAATGAAGTCAATAAACAAGAAGTGCCAAAAGCTAATAAGCCAAGAAAAAAGAATGTGTTCCCCAGTGGGGTACCAATCTGTCTCCTGAGATCCAAAGCTGGCCAATCACACAGGCACACACTGTTCTCAATGCAATACGAGCTATGTGTCTGGAATGAACTGCAGCAAGAAACTTCTTAAGACAGCATAAGTAGATGTCTGCTTTATACTGCAATGTACAAATGTACCAGGAGCTAGGTGCACACTACACCAACAGGAAAGGATGCTGAGGCTGGATATCAAATACACTTAGCTGTGAAGTTTCAGAAATAAAGACTACTGTAACAGTGATATAAATGAAAAGCATCTGTAGAAACATGCACAATGATGAATGAATATGTCAAGTTTGAGAAGAATAATTAGTTTAAGTAATCCTGAAGTCTTAGGATTATACAGCTTGGAGGGTCAGAACTTTCTTTTGCAGTTCAGCACACAAACCTGCTCCACTTACGTATAAAAATATTCTTGTGTTTGGTCTTCTGGGTTCCTTTAAGATGTTTAAGACATGGATAGAGAAAGAATCAATGTAAGGAATTATAACTGCATTCTCCCAGATGAAAGATTCAGAGTCTTGAGGTTAGGATGTAATATTGGGCGGCCATGGTGGAGCAGCAGTTAGCATTGTCACCTCACAGCAAGAGGTTCTCCAGTTTGCTCCTTGGCTGGGGTGTTGTCTGTGTGGAGTCTGCATGTCCTCCCTGTGGTCATGTTGGTTTCCTCCGGGTGCTCCGGTTTCCTCCCACATCCCAAAGACATGCTGTAGGTGGATTGGACACTCTAAATTGTCCCTAGGTGTGAGTGCATGCATGTGTGTGCCTTCTGTTGAAGGTTGGGCGCCGGGCTGAAAACTCGACACCGTAAAACTCCACTGCCAATCATGAGCAGACAGATGTTCTACTATGGTGACCCCTAACCGAGAAAAGCCGAAAGAAGAAGAAGAAGAGGTTAGGATGTAATATTCTACCTTGTTGTTGTCAGTAAGAACATGAGTAAAAGCAACCACCATAGTGAAGGGTGACAAGGTTAATTAGCTGAAAACCATGACTGTGAGTCAAAACAAAGCATTCATCAGAACTGGGCAGAATACATAAATATGAAAGCTTGAGTCCATAGCAAAGAAAAGCATCTATGATGTGTGATAATCAATTCACTTCTGGAAGACTACAAATCTGTATGAGGTCTTGAAAACGTGTGGCTATAGCTTCCATTCATAAACTAAAAAGGTAGATTGCTAAACATTTGTCTACATGAAGGTACACGCATTACGCGCTGTAAGTTTCACATACAGAACTGTCATTAGTGATATTCAAAAAGGACACTGAAATTAGTGATAATCTGGCAAAATCTATACAAGATATACGAGTATGACATATAGACGTAAACCAAGAACAGAATGCGATCTACATCTGTCAGGCTGGAGGCAATGGTGCAAGGCACATGATGGAAATGACCTGCATGTTACACAATGGGGAAAAAAGGGACAAACTGTCATCTACTGTAGCACAGATATAATAATATAGGAATGCAGATCGGAATTTACTGTACTACCTAGACATAAGTAACACTGCATACAGTTTGCAAAGTCCAACGTCTCTACCGCCAAGTGCAAGGGTTTTCTATTCATGTATTCCAGTGCAGATGGAATCGAGAAAGGGATAGTGTCCTTGTGCCCATTTATGGCACTGATAATAACTGCCTGCCTTATCTTCCTTCCTCCCCCTCAGTCAAAAACACCTGTAATATCTAGATAATAAGGATGTGGTTAGCAGACATGTGGTTGCCGAAGGATGCCCTTTGAGTTTCACTGCAACTCTTCCACCACATTTCAGCAGCACACCTGACGTATGGCGATGTAGCTACAAGGCACATAATGTGCATCATGATGCCATTTTTTCCTGGTAACACCAAACTGCCATGGTTCTTTCCTCTGTTGGATGTCTTTCTCATAAAGATCTAGTATGTCTGCACACTGAACAAGGTGTGTCTGCTGCAGTGTAATCCAGCTTCTGACTGCAGACCAACAGGGAGATTGTACTTGACAACAGGCAGGTGTCAAGTGGAATGTGGACAGCCAATGATCACCACAGCAATCTCCAAAACTGGTCTACAGCATGTCAGCTTATAGTGTACAGTTAAGTATATTATACTATACTATACTATATTATATTACACTATATAATATTACATTATGATATAACTATGTCTCAAATACTGGTACTGCTGTACTACAGAAAATGACACGTTGTTTCCTATGGTGATGATGCCCCAAAGCCATGAGAAAGAGGGAATTACAAATATATATGGGTTATAACTCTTGCCTGCAGAACATAATAGCTACTTGTATATCATTACTACAAAAGTATCTGGTTCTGTGTTGCATCCTACTGTAGGGGGGTTCCCAATGACACTTTCTTGTGGGCTGCTACAGTGTACATGTAGTACTGTGCAAGCCTACAGGACATTATGGCAGATCAGTGGTTAAGGTTTCTGTCTGACATCTCTACCATTTAGGGTTCAAATCTTATCTTAATTAATGTACCTGTGGAGGCTGTATGTTGCTCCATGTATCTTTACAATCTAACAGTTAAAACAGGGTATTAAGGTTATGAACTG
This sequence comes from Protopterus annectens, assembly GCF_019279795.1. Taxonomy (NCBI): domain Eukaryota; kingdom Metazoa; phylum Chordata; order Ceratodontiformes; family Protopteridae; genus Protopterus; species Protopterus annectens. Next base: position 1,237,034,521 of record NC_056732.1, on the reverse strand, counting down.
TTAATGAACTGCTTCCTATAGTCCATAGTTTAATTCCCTCTGCCTCCGTTTGCCTACCGTGTGACTCTTAGCGAGTCACATAGTCAGATATTGCTCTTGGACAATTACTAACCAGAAGTAGGCTCCCCAGTGGTGTCCTTAACCTCATGCCTAGTAATTACCTTCAAACCTACACAGTCCTCTGGTTGCGATGCACAGTGTGAAGGGTCTGATTTTGTTTTTTGAAGTATTCTAGCCATTTACATTGCTATAAAAACTGTTGCAGTGGTTATGCTGAAGAACATGTCAGTTCAGCCAGGTGATCTAGAGTTTGAATTTGGATTTAGATGCTGTAAGTCTGCACATGTAATCTCATATTTCCTGCTGATTCTGTACTTTTAGGTTTGGATTGCAGGAGCTGGAGAAGAGAGATAAGATGTTCATGTTTCTTTTATACCTTCTCCCTTTTATCTGAGTTTATATAACTTCAGAGTCAGCATATACATACATACATACATACACACACACACACACACACACACACACACATATATATATATATATATATATATATATATATATATATATATATATATATATATGTAGACTGGGATGTAGGGCACAACCCTCATACTGAGAGGTGCAGGGTTACTGGCAAAAATGATAATTTTCTAATGTTTTGCAAAAGTTTTATGGTAATTCTTGTAATGTTAGCTGTTTTGGTTTCCATTATTCACATCTTTTTTTTTTTTTTAAACAAGAACCATCTTTATGAAATTATCATGTATGACGTAGGTCATATTAAATTTGTGTAAATGACAATAAACCATAGCGACACAATCTCAGTTGCAAAAATTATACATTCCAAACCGTGCCAACACAACTGTAGCTGCAAACATTATACATCACTTTTAGCATATCCAGTCATTTTTAGTCAACCATTACATAGCTCATTTAAATTTTGCCTTCTTTTAAACATTGTTCCTCTTCTCCATATATTGATCCCACATTTCCCATTTTTTCTTATGTAATTCGCTCCTACCCTTTTCTAAAAATCCCAGTTCCGGTTGTTTTAACTCTGTTACTATCTTCACTACTTCTAGCAAAGTTGGTTTAGACTTTGATTTCCATTTTCTAGTAATTGCTTTTTTTTGGCACCCATCAAAATTAGATTCAACAAGGCCTTACTATGTCTAGGTAATTCTGAGTTTGTATCATAGATCAAAAATATAATTTCCTTAGTCACTGCAACTTGCTCACCCAGCATCCCCGACACAGCAGTCTGCAGGGAATCTTTAGTCTACCAACTCATTACACTCCCAGAAAATACGTTCCCAGTTACCTCTTTCTGCCCCATCACACCTCCAACATTTGCTGTCTACCTGAGGAAAAAAAATTGTTGAAGTCTGCTTGGGGTATAAAAATACCTATGTAAGCACTTCCAAGCAAAGATCCGAAATCTTCTAGATTGTGCTGCATATTTGGGAGACATACATATATTCCCCCATTTTTTATTTATGAATTGCTTATCTAATCTCTCTTCCCGGTCCTTCCTAACCTCCTCTGATATATTCTTATAGTTATCATACAATATTTTATATGCTCTAATAATTATTTCTTTCTTAATAGCAACGTCTGTTCTAGATTCTACTAAAACCTCTACCAGTTCTGGTCTTTCATTTAGGACCGCGTATTTCTTTCTGTTTGCCTATACTCTGATATCAATTCTTGATATGGAAGGCAATCTTTAGCCTGCAGTCCAAATAAGTTCCTGGTATCTTCCCATTCTATTACCTTTCCCTCTCTATTTATTCCCTCCCAGTATCTTGGTTCCTTTGTCATTTTTCTCCAATACATTCCCGCCCCCTCTTGCCTATTGTCTATATCTCTTAATTCCAGCTTAGTTATTACAAGATCTTCTGCTAGTTTATGAATATAATATTCTGTATGATTACTGTTGTTCTCCTTAAAGGTCTGCATCCAAAATCCCAGTCTCGTTTTGTTAGAGCTTCCCCCATGTTTCATCATCACCTCTTTTCACTTTTAATTATAGTTTTCTGTTTGCGTTACATATAGGAGCCTTAACTGTGTTGCTCTGAAATATCCCTTCAACTAGTGTAATCTCAATCTGCCTTGTTCTGCTGGAAGAATAAGCGTATCCCACTTGACTCTTGCTATCTTCCCTTCCTAGATAAAATACTTCAGCTCTGCAGTTGCTATTCACAACTTTTCTCCTCTGGTTGCTAAAAATATGCCTGACCAGTGGATAAGACTAAAGGGACTAAAAACATTTTAAGGGATTGCATCTTACTATCAGTATCCATACAACAGAGCTTCCATTTTCTCAGTTTTTGTACTCTTTTGTTTAGTCTCTTCCCACATATCCTAAGCTGCCACACAGTATTAGTTTTAGTCCATACTCCTAAATACTTCATTTTTATCATGTCCCCATAAATATGGATATTACTGAACCAGTTTGTATGTGGGCACATCATTTACCATTATTGCTTTTGTTTTTACATCATTATGTTTGCATCCTGAAAACATTTGAAACTGTTTCAATACATTCCACAACTCTGTAATGTCTCTTTCTGGTTTTGTCAGGTATAAAATAATGTCATCTACAAATACAGCCAGCTTTTCTTGACTACCATAACAATTACATCTTTGAATTTCTGAATCCCTTATTTTCTTTGCCAATGGTTCTAAATATAATGCAAATAAGAAAGGGGAGAGAGCACACCCTTGCTTGGATCCTCTGCTCAAGCAGAGATTACTAAAGAGGACCCCACCCACTTTCATTTTCACTTCTGATCCTTCATATATCTTCCTAATCAGCCCTATAATTTTATCAGGGAATGCAAATGCTTCACATCTTAACTAAGCAAAATTACATTAATCAAAATGATGCCCAATTAAAATTTTTAGGGGGGTGCTACTTGAAAGGCTCTGGTTTTATGAGCCCTATGTAATTGCACACCATGTTTGTGAATAACACCGAAAGTTATTTTTCCTGCACAAAGAATCTACCAACTGACTTTGTTAATCTGCAAGATGCACTGATAACAAACAATTTAATTTTTATTTATTTAATTTATTCAGTTTGGTAACCTGGATAGAGTACTGATCCAAATGGACCTATTTCAGTTTCAGCCTGGACAAATATAAATGACCATGGACAAGCAAGTTAACATGAAGTATTATGAATACAAACAAAATGTTATGTGAAGATAGCAGTGAATCAATAACAGTATTAACAGTAGTAATAATAATAATAATAAAGTAGACAGTACAGAGGATAATAGGAAGGGACGGTTAGAGTAAGGAGGGAAGAAGAAAAGAGTTAAATAGTGAAGGGATAAAACACAAAGTGTAAAAGATTATCAAAAGTAAGGGTACACAGAAATTAACTATATACAATATAAACAATGTGGAAGAAATGGCACACAGTAATGTAGGGAAAGGATGCGAGAAAGACAAAGGTGCCTAACTGGTGAAGGGAAAGTGGGGGATTGGGTAACGTGTCCAGAGGGAAAGAATTTGTAAACTGACTCGGACTTGAGATGATATTTAAGGTGAGCATGAAATGATGGGTATGCTATGAGGTCTTTAAGAATAGTAGGGAGGGATTCCCAGAATTTGGGGCCTAGGATGGAGAAGGCATGGTTAGCGCAATGAACTAATGACAAAGTCCAACTGATATTGCTTTTTTGTAAATTTACCATATAGGGCTAAAGCTCTGAAATGTTAATGAGCTGCCTTCCGTGCCCAGGGTTAGATTCGTTCCACCTTCATTTGCCTTGTGAGATTCTGAGTAAGTCTATTAACCAGCTGGTGCTTCTTAGTCATCCCAGAAAAGGGACATTTGTGTTCACTGGGCTTACCCAGTCAACAAATGGGCAAAAATAAATAAATACATTAAACAGGAAAAATATATAACAACAAAAAAAAAAAAACTGGAAAGAAAACAAACAGAAAAGTTCAGTAAACCCAAATATTACGATTTGTGATTCAGGCAACCTTCTCTAAAACACATCCTGCTGTACTTCAAATTAAGAGATGAAGCAGGACTATAACAATACTTGGTATACACAAGTTTCTTGCATACCTATCTCTGTATCTTTCAAGGTAGGTCTGAGATGTGCTTGGTCCCTGTAGGAAAAAAATAGCACAAATAATGAAATTCTGGCCAGTAAAAGGAAATGGAAAGTAAAAAAAAAAAAGGAAACAGGATGTGTATAAAAGAAAACCTAATGATTTGCTGTTATTCATTATCATTTACTGTTACACTGACCTTCCCAGATTTATTGCAATATGAATCAATGGTAAAGGTAACTTGTTTACTGCTGTCAATACAGGATGAGAAGTAAGATCTCTCATAATATACTGAAATGTATCTGTTTATGAGAAAGTCTGGCACCTGATGCCACTTCCCAACAGGTACTTTACCTCAATGTCATACCAAACAGCCTCCTGCATAAAGACAATTGTGTGGGGTTCTCTCTTTTTAAATAAGAAGATAAAGCATACCTCTCAAATGTCCAGATTTTCACAGAATCTACACATTTTTGCCTTATATTTTTGGTCCATTCCTCATAAAATTTGTGGTTTTCTGGCAAATCTCTGAGGACTGATATCAGAAATAATGACATACATTTAAGTTTCAGACTTCATATCCTTCAGAAAATGCATGCTAACATAAATCCTGTTATTCTAGCAAACTTTTTAAGTTTATAAGAGCAACATTTAAAATCTGTCACTATTTTGGGGTCTTTGTCTCCCAATATTTCAATCTTTGTACAGATTTCTTGCAACAAGAGGTTGAGAGGTCTGAGATAATGATTGGAATTTTTAGAGAGGCATCCATTCCTCATCACAGTCAAAAACCTCATTTAATTCAAGTTAATCTGCATATTCATTACCCGAGGAAGCATGATAAAATAATGCAATTCACACAATGCAGGAAGGGACACACATTCTAAATCAACAATGTGATTAACAAAGAAATCTAAATCATAACTTGCAAAGTTGAATTAGTCGTGTAAAGGAAAGAAAATGTAACGACTTGGCCTTCATTGTTCTGACTGAACAATAGATGGCGGTAGTAACATGGATCATAACTTTTCACCCCTGAAATCATTAAAAGTTGCTAGCATGATTCAGTGTGGTCGGTCTTCCAATCTGTGCTTTTCTTTCTGCTGCTACGGTTTGTTTCTCCCTCCCAGCAGACCAAGTACGGCACTGGGCAGCACTCTACTAGTCAAACATTCATTCTAATTCAGCATTCAGAGTATGGCCCTATTTCACCTTTTGAAAAAAGAAAAAAAAATAAGATAAAACAGTTAGTAGGTTCATATGAAAGTACTAGGCAATCGGTTGGCAGGCCATTTCTAGCCTAGCCAATAACCATATTCAAAATTTCCCTCCAACCTCAAGGAGGGCAAGAAAGGATAGACAGGGAGAGACTTTAAAGTTGCCCATACAATTTTCTAGGTATACTTTGAAGGTAGCAAGGGTGCAACTCTCCTTGACATATTGTGGAAGTTTGTCCTGCAGGTGAGGGATATAACAGGATATGAATTAAGTGTGCCAACTTGTCTTATATATTTGTTGATGAAGGTTTAGTTCCTTTAACACAGTATTTGATATACCATTAGTTCTGCAATGGAACAGGAGTCAAATAGGGTTGGATCTTCCATGGCACAAAAGGCAAGACAAAGATCTCCATGGAGGAGTGGGCAAGAGACTGAGTACAGAGAAAGGGCTGCCAGTCTATTCTGATAAGTACGACGTTTGAGTCCACTGAACTTTTTAGTTATGAATGTCTGAGGTATCTCAATTTGTGTGACATGTTTAGCTAAATACATACCTGAATGTAGATTACATTCAATATTGGTTCTGATAAGACATGAGTAAAGGGAAATTAAGAATTCTATGGATCTAGTGGATACACCTTTGGAAATCAAATGAGCCTGATGAAAGGCTTTCTGAACTAATGTGGAAGCATGATGGACAAATGGTAAGGAATTATCAACAACAGTACCCAGATCCCTTACAACAGTGTCTGACAAGGGGTCATCTCTTATGAAACTGTTTTGTTTACCAAAATGAACTAAGCTACATTTTTGTACGTTTAATACTATTGTCCTTCTACCAATGGTTAACATGTTCTAAGCTGTGTTGGAAAAATTGTTAGCCATCTGAAGATCGAACAAAAATACCAAATTTACAGTCATCTCCAAACTTAGTTAACCACAGGATGCAAGTGCTGGCCTGAAGGTCTGAGAAATACATGCTAAATAGGAGAGGGCCCAAAACTGAGCCCCGTGGTGCACCACTGGTAACGGTTTTGTTTTCAGAAGTGGTACCTGCTACTCTAATCACGTGTATATTCTGCAGTTTTGTGATTCCTTGTAATTATGGTCTTCTGAAGGTTAACAGAAGAATGTCTGCTTACTTACATTCACAAAAATAAATATCTAAATAAGTGAAACACAAGGCACTTCTGTAAAAAAGTACAAGCAATTTGGTAATAATATATAAAAAAAAATCAGAAAATTGCCTCCAAATATATCCTTCATGAAAAAATAATCACCTAGTCATGCACACTGAGGTAAGACACACACACAAAAAAATAAATAAAATTAAAAACAACTTAGCACTGTTCAGACTACTACAGTAAGCTGTCACCATTACCAAAGTGGCAGCGTACTAACATCAGGATGGGTAGTGGCTACTAGGCTAGCTCAGTGTACAGCCAGTTAAATTTCTTCAAATTAAATGTAAATAGAGAATACAGCATAAATGCTCAAAGTGACTGTAACTGCACAACATCGCTACAGTAGCAAAATAACAATCCTGTTTACACTATATCCTGTGAACAAAAGTGATGGTATGTAAAAGATATCTTAGCATGCAATGCTGTTACTGGTCAGCCCAAGATGTGACATAGTACTGTTCAACTTTTGCTTTGGTTTCTACATAAACAGCTTGCAGGAGTTGCAAACTGCTTTAGGCTGAGTGCCCAGCACTTGCCTAACTCATTACCATCTCCCTTTGCACCACCTTAGCTACAACTACTCCTTACAAACGGACTACAAGGTTCTCTGAATCTCATCTCATGTGTCCTGAATTTAAATGATGATTTACTACACAACACATTCTGTCTATATTCAAACTGGCAAGACAGAGGAAGTTTTTTTAATGCTGTCCATGTTATGTCAAAGCATACTTCTCAACTGTCCAGAATTTTGCCTCATATTTTTGGCCTGTTCCTCTTAGTCTGTGTTTTTTGGCAAGTTTTTGAGGATTGCAGTTAGTAAATAATAATAAACATTTGAGATTCACACTTCATATCCTTCAAAAAATGTTTGTTAATGCAAAAAGTCATATTCTAGTAACTTTCTAAGTTCCTAACATAATATTTAAAATCTGTCTCTGAGTTTGGCCCTCTGTCCCCTGATTATTTCTGGTTAAGAGACTGAGAGGTATGTGAAAAAGAAATGACTCTTCTAAAGGCAATGCTTACAAATGCTTGATCGATGTCCTTACGGATATCTTCAATGATCTGCTTATCATCACTGTGTGCCAATACTGCATCCAGGGAATGACGCTGTATAGACTCCAGCACACGTGCTGGATGACCTAGACGTAGAACCTTCACTCTAAATGTAGCCAGTCTTTCTACAAGGTTATCAACTGCAACATTGGAAGGTGCACAGCACAGGACCTGAAAGGCATTTAACAAAATATTGGTTACTACGTTAATATAACACATTAAAACTAGGTGATTTCATAGTAACAGAAGTAATACATGACATACATAAAACTAAAAATCTATACAAATTAAACTTGGTGATACTATGCATTTCGAAAAAGCTGTAAAGATTGGATGTTAGTTTAGCACATGCATAAAAAATGAAAACTTTTTACTGCATACATCATTGAGAAGAAACTAGGTAAATAAAGCGGAATGAAGACATTTTATACTACTAAATTTTGAAAAGTACTCTAGGTATTGGCCCAGATGTATGTTACATAACTCAAATCAGGAAAAGGGCACTGACAATTAGAGTTTTCAACCAAAAAGAGTTGTCTCTGGCATCGCTGTCTTTAACAGTGCAGTGAATTTAAGACAAAACTTGCTATCAAAACCATGACAATAAATGGAACTCTAAGAAAGTGGTCAAGAATATGGCAATAAACCTCAAACTTCAATATCTGAATCTTAGTGGACAACAAAATGTCAAAAAAAGAAGACAGAAAGGAAATGAGAGGGAGTGAGAGACGGTCACTCCTGACTCTCTGGACCTAATCTAAAACCCTCCTGCTTCCTGAGAGGAGGCAGACACATCCCAGTGATGAATCATACTCATGGTCATAGGGATTGTTTTATTTATATGCCCTACCCATTGCCTGACATGCAATCATGTAAAGCCATTATGGCCTTGAACACCTGTCTCCTGGTATTTTGCAAGCACGGGATGTATAGCTTGGTATTACTACCAGGGTTGCCTTCCCTGCTTATGACTCCTCTAGCCCCCTCAGGACAGGATAGCCGGTAAAAAACTGCTGTCTTTTTTATCCAACACCAAGATATCTCCTCAAGTGCAGAACTTGCTAACCAAACCTAGGATGCTTTTGCTGCAGTCATTGTTCCCTTCCTCTGTATCACAGAGCTGACCAACCATTCCCAGGTAACAAATCCAGTGCTATAAAGCATCCCAAGACAATCCAAGCAAAGTGGTCCAAAGTCATGAAAAAGGTCCAGTACAGCGAAATCTGCACAACAGTAAAATCGATATTTCCCGATACTTCCTTCCATAAGGACCATACAACAAAGAAAATTGGCAATTCAAAAAAGCATCCCAGAAGATTTAAAGTTGAGGAAATTCAGGCTGGCAGTCTACAACTCAGAATCAACTGAAAATATCCACAAATCATGTAACCAAAGGGAGGAAGAACAGCAAAGTCCTCTGTAGAAAACACTCCTTTATTGAATAAAACCACAGTAGTTAAGCGCTTTCATCCCTCTCGTAGGGACTTCTTCAGAACAATACCATCAAGATTCCCCAGCATTCATATACATCTAACAATAAACCAATTAATACCTGTTAATTGCATTATTTAAAATTTACATTGTTAACAATTAAAAGAAACATACCCTTGTACTCATACTATATATATATATATATATATATATATATATATATATATATATATTATACAATAATGTTATTGAACTGTGTAACCTTGTTGAATAATAATGTTAACCCAAAATGTGATTCATTTTTAAAAAACAATTCAAATTCACCATTTCATTTATACCTGGAAACCTAGTGGCATCCAGAGTCAGTTGCCATTTTAATTCACAAACATCTAAAAACTCATTTAGTGTCCCCCCCTGTTGATCCACTTTAATTTGTTGTATTATTAAAAACTTAAATGAATGGCCTACATTTTCCATAAGATGCCTACTCAAAGTATTTGTATTCTTACCATGCCTTATGTCTAATAGAAGCTCATAAATCCTGTTCCTAAACCGTCTACAAGTTTTTCCTATGTAGAATACTGGACACAGGGAACATTTTGCAATATAAACTACATTCTTGATTTAACAATTATAATGACCTCTTATGAATATTTTCTTACCATTTAGTTTAAAAATATCATCCGTAATAAGTATATGGGAGCACTGGGAACTCCTCCCACATTTAAAGTTCCCAGCCTTTTCAACCACACCACAGTTACTTAACCTGCTCCCTTGTTCCAAAATGTCCTTGAAACATCTGTCTCTCTTGACAACAAACTTTGTTTTTTGTATAAAATATTTTGACATATTTTTGTCCACTGACAATAATTCCCAGTTTTTTGTATTATTTGACATACCCTTGTGGGCATCCTTATTCTAGGTAGTAATAAAACTCAAATGTGCATACACATTATTCTCTATATCAGACTTTTTTACTTCTACCACAGCTGTTGTATCTAAGGAATTTAATATAGGTAAACAAAAGCCATTCTTCAATTTATTAATAACCTCTTCCCTAATAGCAGTTAACATTCCGTTGGATTTCTCTTCTTAAACATATCTAATATGAAATTCACCTCTTCCATACATTTATTATCCAGGGAAGTCATTTTTGCAGCACGAACTAACTGCCCTTTTACTATAGATTACTTTTGAAAATCAGGGTGCCAACTATTAAACTCCAAATATGAATTTGAAAAAGTGGGTTTTCTGTATATTCTTGAAACCAACGTTTTTTTTCTCTTCGTTTATTTTTAATTCCACATCCAAATACATTATTTGTGTTTGACTATATTCATGGGTGAATTTAAAACAACTCAAAATGTCATTAATGTAATCCAAAAACTGCATTAGAGAGTCTCTTGTCCCAATCCAAATCAAAAACATATCATCCAAAACTCTAGTGTTATTTTTGATGTAACTCATGTACAAAGATTTAAAAATAAAACGGTCATCCCAGTATGACATAACATAATTTGCAAATATGGGGGCATAAGCTGCCCCCATAGCCACACCGGTGCTCTGACAAAAATACTGGCCCTCAAACCTAATGAAATTGCGTTTCAGTACCATCTCAATTAGGGCCACAAATACATTCATTTCATCTTGATCATATGTGTCTGTTATTTGTAATTGGGTTTCAAACTATGCTAAGCACTCTTCATGAGGTATTACTGAGAATAAGTTGCAAAAAAAGTCACCAAAAACATATTTTCCATATACTGAAATTTATTTAAATTCACCAAGAACTGCCAATAATCTTTGCATATGTGTTTAAAGTGTTGCAAACCTCTCTCTAAGTGAAAATCCAAAAATTTACCTACAAAACAAGTTTTGCTTCTTTTTGCATCTACAATAAGTCTAAACTTTGGATTTTCTAACCCTTTATGATTTTTTGGCAAACCAAAGATGTTTGCTACCACTGGAAGTTTGTTTCTCATAAAATTGTAAGCATCTATATCTATTTGTCCTTGCAATAACATGTCTTCTAATTCCAGATCCAACTTTTTATACAAAATATTAATCTCATTCAAAGATATTTCACGGTAGGTGTCATCCATCAAAAGGGTTGACATACAATTTAAATAATCCCTTTTGTCCATTACCACCACTCCACTGCCTTTATCTGGCTTCATTATACATATTTTCTGTCTCTCGAAATGTCAAACAATAACATTTTTTCATTTTCTGTTAAATTATCACCTTGAACTTCACAAAGCCATTTATACACTTCCCTTATGCCTAATTCACATACATTTTCAAAGGAAACAACCAAATTACACATAGGTGGATTAAAAGTACTTGGTTTACATAATCTTGTGTTCATTTGGTTACTGTTACAGTTACTATCTCCAAACCATGCTTTTAAATTCAATTTCCTTGTGAAAAGTTTCAGGTTTATTAGGATATCAACCTTTCTACTCAGAACATAAGTGAAGCCCTTTGCTAACAAATTTGCATGGGTTGTCTGAATATCTTTATATGAGTAATTAGAAATCTTAAAATCCCCTGTTGCATTGACAATAATTTTTGGCAAGTTTTCCATTTTGTTTGTGCCATGTGGCATGCCCCCCATAAACACACATTCATTGTTAACTTCAATATTTTGTTCATTATTTTGCAGCATATCATTAAGAGAAACACTTTTATCCATTGCATAAAAATCTAAAATCTCACTAGCATCTAACATTAAACATCCATGACAGTTTGCTTCAACTTCCCGGTGATTGCTGTCAGTATTTAAATTATATAAAAACAAAACTTCATTCACAAACATGTCATTTCTACACGCATTCTTTGATACACCCATGTCAGCGTCCATATCAATGCAATGAATGTTATTTCCACTTGAATGCATATCAACAACCTCACCAAAAACTGTTACAGACTGTGTAGGCTCACTACTTTCAATTAAAAACTGTTTAAACATGTGTCCAATGCATTTGTACTAAAACAGTCACCAACAGATGATTCATTACTTTTGTTCCCATTTATGAGGTTGATGGCAGCATCCATCATTTCTTCCGCTGATAGGGAGCATGATATAAGTTTTTTGGTCTTGCTCCCTGTACTGCATAATCCCTGTTGATGTTGTTTTCCCCATAATTGTAAGTTTGATTGTTTAAACAAGGCCCCCTGTTCTTCAGCCTCTCCGAGCGCCTTGTTCCTTGGTCTAAAGGGGCGAGTACTTGATAGCGTTGCCGCTGACCTCATCTCGTTGTCTCTAAGTTCATTCTAATTGGAAGGGACGTCTGCGTTGCTATGGCAATTTACTAATACTGGATATGCCCTCCCTTTTGCATCTTAAGTAGTGTCTCTTTATTTTATTCATTTTATGAGTGAAATTATTCCACACATTTTCTATGTGCATGAACGAATTATCATAATTCGTTCTGTACTGTTCGAACAATAAGTCCAACTGAATCATTGCATTTTGAATGTCCAATTCCGCAGTCATAGCTTCCATTTTTTAGTTGTTATATTTTATCACTAACTTGAGAATATCAAAGCCCGCTTTATCAAACACCACATGTAGCTCCTTTATGAAGTCAGGATTCCCCTCTACTCCATTTGGGTAACGCCACAGACGTAAACCACGTGGAACCTGCTCAAGTTCCAAATTCCTCTGCAGGTATCCATTCTCCAACTGTAGTTTCTTGAACGATAGCATAGTTTTTTCAAAAGCACTCAGTTTTTCTGAGAAAGAGAGGGTTTGCACCCTCTCAACGGGCTCCATACTCACTGCATTAAAATTATAACTGTTATTTCTCCAAGAAAGAAAAGAGCTTTTTACACCATCGTTTCCACTGCCTTCTTCATTACCATCACCAGTTCTCGATGCTTGGGTGGGTTGTGTTAAAGGAAGCCCCAAACTGCTGCCTGAATTGCTGCTGACATTCTGTATATTCAAAAGATTCTTAATTTGTATCAAACTCATCAGGTTTTCAGGTTACACAGTTCAATAACATTATTGTATAAAAAAAAAAATATATATATATATATATATATATATATATATATATGGATCTACTTCAGTAGATCGAGTCAGCACAACACTGAAGACCAGAAAACCGAGACTAAAACACCGAAACAGTGTTAAACGAAAAGTGCAAAAGCGCAAACCTCACAATATAGAAACTGAAAGACTGAAACTTGATTAAATCGAAGCACAAAACACCGAAAATAAACAATTGATGTGATGTGACGCACCACTTCCAGCCAGTGACATAAATGAATATGTGTAGAATACAACCGTAATCCCGTTAAAGTCCACACATCAGCGTGCAAAATAACAACTCTGTGATAAATAACAATACTGTGCTGTCTAGTGAACACACATTTTCCACAAAACAATTCCAACATAACAGTGCCCAAATACTCCCAATTGCAACGGGACAGTGTTGAAAATAACGATACCGCATCACATGGATGTAATATACCAACTTCATATTTTTAGTAGTACAGCGATAGCTTTAAGGAATTCCAATACAGAATAGTTGTCCTTATGTTCCAACAAAAACTCAAACTGCCTTTGTCTCTGCACTAATCGCCATTTCTTAGGCGATGGTGGACAACCAGCTGATATTCGAATCCTCAATTCATCAATCCTGTTTTGTTCCCTAGCTAAAGTAACCATCATTACTGATAAATCAGTAGCTCGACTGCCCAAAAGGCATCTCAGTCGTCTATGCCACACCTCTACCGAATTTTGAGTAC